>NC_045615.1:85162500-85500000 GCF_009829155.1 Mustela erminea
ATGATGCAACAATTACAACCTCATCAGGAACTCAACCTTTTTTGGTTTCCTGTTGTATGGTAGAGCGACAGAAATTCCTTCCCCACACCAAATTCTCTTTAGTGGTTTGCCATTTGCTGTGTTCTTGTGAGTATTTTCAGAATGTGATTTGGAATTGAAGCTCATTGTTTTCTCTGTTTAGTCCTCCTTTCAGGGATAGATTTTCTTGACATATGTTTGGCACGAGGTGTATATATTCTGTGTGGTGTCTAATATGTATGGCTCTACAATTGGAAAACTATGCTCTGTAACCCAGGTGGTATTGCACAGAATGATTTCGCCAGTATTGATTTAAGCAGTTGATGGTTGCACTGGAGAGGGAAAGTCATTCAATTGTATCAAAGGGCTTTCAGTACAAAGCAATTGGTTAAGCTTGTGCTAAATGACATTTTCAAAAGATGTCTTGAGTAATAACCTTAAATTTAATTCTAAGGTTTCCTCTATTTATTGCATTTTGCCTTCTCATTTAGTTAAAAATTTTTAAAGAAAACAAAAAACGGCTTTGCAAAAGGGTGCTTGCTAAGCATTAAATTCACTAAGAAATATTATTTTTCTACTAACAAATTTTCTCAGCTGGCATGTGAATTTGGTGGATATAATAGTAGTCAGCTTTCTTAGAGAAATAGCACAGCAGTCTTTTCTTAGATTCCTATTTTGGGGATAGTTTAGAATAGTCACTTGCTACAAGTTTCTTATAGAAAAAAATCTTTATATTTTGGAAGCCTGCCTCAAGTTTTTAATTTTTAAAATTATTCACATTAGTTTGAAGCCATTGTTTCAGCTATCATTTCTGTGGATTCTAAGGTACGCAAAATCTGGGAAGTTTCATATATTTTAACCAAAATCTGGGAAGTTTTATGTATGACACATTTAGACGCTATTAAAACATGGCAAAACTTCTTCATTGCCCATTGCCCTTTGATTGACATTAATGGCCCTTGAATTGCCTTGGTTTGTCTTTTTTTTTTTTCAAGTAACTTACTACATTTTAACCAGGTTTTACCTACTCTTTTTTTTTTTAATTAAGGATTTTTATTTATTTATTTGACAGAGATCACAAGCAGACAGAGAGAGAAGGAGGGGAAGCAGGCTCCCTGATGAGCAGAGAGCCCGATGCGGGGCTTGATCCCAGGACCTTGAGATCATGACCTGAGCTGAAGGCAGAGGCTTAACCCACTGAGCCACCCAGGCACCCCTGGTTTTATGTATTCTTTACGATTATTATTTACTTTCTAGCTTTTCCACTGAAATTTAAGTTCCATAAAAGTGGGAATCCTTGTACATTTAATTCAGTCATATATACCAAATGCTTGAGACAGAGAAAACTCTCAGTAAGTAGTGTTGAACAGATGAAATCTGTTCATTCATGAAAATATGAATAATGATGGATTCTTCTAAAGAAGATCATTTATTAAGCAACAGCTACGTTAATATCTGCACACTATTTCTGATGAAGAAACAACAACTAAAGATGCCCTTATTCTAGAAGAGTTTACTAAGATAAATACTAAATGAAAAAACATAAAGAATTATAATATGACTCAAGAAGAAAGTCAAGAGAGTTTCAATTTCTTCTGACAAAAGTGTCAGAAAAATTTTTATGGTGAGGGACCCAAGTGTAGCCGTGAGGTGAAGGCACAACTGTTAGACTTCTTCTCTAGAGCTTTTTTCATCACCAGTTTCTGTGGGAGGCTTAGTAATCCTCAGAGTCCTGGGGCCTCTTCTTAAGGGTAGTGATCTTCTTCCCAGTCTATTTTTGTATGGCCAGCATACAAGAACAATTATCATTTTACAATTTCCTTGTGGTTCACTTTTTCATTTATTAAAATAGACATGACGTTTTATCTGTGGATCATTGGATGTTTTAATATTGTGATGTTTACAAATGTGAATCTGCCCTGTTATTATTCATATTTCTAGATTTCTTGAGAATTTTTGTAAATTTTGTTTAAAGGACTAATCTATTTCCAATTTATGTGTCTATATACTGTTTGTATTTATATAACTGTATACAGATATATATATATATATATACATACACTTATATTTACATATTACATATGTATATGTACTATTTGTGCATTTACATTTATAAAAGTATATACTGTTTATGAAAATATATTATCTATTTATAAGATATACCATATGTGTATATGAATATTCATATACATTCATTAAAGGGAGAGAGAAAGAGAAATGCAGAGGGAGAGACAGAGAGAAATCAGTAGTCTATAATCCTGTCCTTTAAAAAGCACCTACTTTTGGATATCAAAGAACTAGTTTCATGAACAACAGTGTGCTGGGCCAACAAATACTGCAGAGCTATGTAGGTGAATTGGGTAAACTGGACCACATGGACAACTCTTGTTATCGACGTTAGGAATAAGCCAGAGCCTAGAACTGAATGGTTTGATTTTGGTTAGTTATTGCTCGAAGCTCATGACCTAAAATAACATGGGTTGTATGGCTTTAGTAGGAAAGAAAGACTGTAAAGATCTACCAAGAAAGTCAAACAAAACTCAAGAGACCCAGGAAGCTGGAGAAAGCCCCTCCATGCCAGAGCTCTTACCCAAGCATTCTTGCCTAGGCATTTCCTGAGCAAAAGTGCAGGCCAGCTGTCCCCTGCCTGTCCTGGTCTGTGGGAGGGAGAATAAATAGAGGAAGGGAATAAGGGCCACAAAGACAGATAGATGACTGTGTTTTCATTGAATATTAGTAGTCCCCAGTCCTACTTCTGGTCCAGGTCTCAGGGAAGAGGAGGGTCAAAGAGGAACCTTTGTCCCATAAATTCTGGACCCTAATCTATGCCCTTGACCTTGATTGATGAGGGGCTGCTCTCCTGGAAAATAAAGTAAAGGAACCAGCAGAAGAGGAAGGTGAAGAAGACTTGTGTCACTGGAGCCTATAACTGACAATACAGATTGAAAAAAATATGAATATATAATAGAATTCCAACTTATAGGGTAAAATACAGGGGAAAAGGTTGATGTTAAACTTCAAACAGAAAAGCCTCAAAAGAACAAATAAAGAATGAAAATTAAGTAGCAAAATCCTTCGTTCAGTTTTTAGACAACAAAAATTCCATTTACATTATAAACAAACACAAAGATATTCTATATCATTTTCATGTTACAAAAATAAATTTTATAATAGGAAGTAGTATCTCTTTGCACATTAACCGTGTATGTGTTTTAGCTGGTGTTGAAGAAACTAATTTCATTACTTCTTGAATCTGCTAATCTCAAAATTTCCAGAGTTTGGCTAAAGTGCAGAGAAAAGTTAGGGCTTTAAAAATGCAGAGGTAGGAAAATGAGCACTGGAGGACCATTCTCTTTAACTAGCTTTTTCTTTCATGCTCTTTCACCTCTCTCTTCTTTTTGCATTGGCTTTTTGTTGTTGTTGTTGTTGTTGTTGCTCTAGGAAGGGCAAGATCTGAACATAAATTCTGATGCTCTATAGAGAACATTCGCAGACAACACATGTTATGAAATTTCTTCAAATGATTGTGGCTTTACCCTTATATATGCTAACACAAATTAACAACAGCAAATGACTCATTAACTATTACTTAATATTTTTTGGCCTTATATTTATTTTTTTAACACTGAGCAGGTTTTATCAGGTATTTTGAACATTGGAAAGCTTCATTTTTCTCTTTTTTTAAAGATTTTTAAAATTTATTTGATAGAGATCACAAGTAGGCAGAGAGAGAGAGGAAGGGAAGCAGGCTCCCTGCCAAGCAGAGAGCCTGATGTGGGGCTCGATCCAGGGACGCTGGGATCATGACCTGAGCCAAAGGCAGAGGCTTTAACCCACTGAGCCACCCAGGTGCCCTGGAAAGCTTCATATTTCAAAAGATTTTGTTTACATATAGTTTGCACACATCATCTTTAGTATTTTATTCACTGTCGATAATGCATTGTAATGGATCTATTTCTGATCTATTGTTTATATAAACTAAAAAGAGATTGAAATATACAATTTGTTTTCCTAGTGAAGAGTACTAATTAATGATTTATTTGCTCAAAAAAGTATGCATAGTTTTAAAGATAATTAATTTTATTATCAGAAATTAGATCATGGATATTGGGGATTAGGGTTCAGTTTTCCCTTATCTATTATATTAAATGAGAAAAAAAAACTTAAGAATATATGTAGTGAAGTCAAAATGTGTATTATTCAACACTATTTAACATTTTTGGTTACTCATTTGGAGACTTATTTTATCTTCAGTGTGATAAAATAGTTTTTCCTTAAAATATGCTTTAATCTCTAATAGAAGAGGAGTCATTTTTACACTGTCCTTCTGGATTTAGCTCTGATATATGAGAGTAAAGAAGTATTGCCCAGGAAAAGTATATTTTTAAGAAAGGAGAAGAAGGTATTGTTTAAAAATGATAGGTTTTATATGGTTGTATGAATTCTGATTCATATAGGAGTTTGATAGGTAGCCTCTAAGATGTCCCTACTAATCTCTACTGTCTGGTATTTATGACTTTGGGTAATCTCTTCCCCTTGAGGAACTGCTTCTAACCCATAGATTACAGCAACAGTAAAAGGATGTCATTTCCATAACTAGGTTAAAAAATATTGTGATTTCTGTCTTGCTAGCTCAATCTCTTTATTGCTGTCTTAGTTTGAATGCTTTGAAATAATGAACTGCGTTTTAGGGAACCTCATGTAACAAAAAACCAAAAATCCTGAGGCCATCAGTCCAATAATCTGTGAGGAACTGTCCTGTCAACTATGTGAACTTGGAAGACAATCTTTCTCCAGTCAAAACTTAAGATGACTGCAGTTCAGGAACACTTTGCAGCCCCAGAATAAAAGATTCAAGTAAATTGAGCCTGGATTCCTGATTCACAAAAACTGTTGTTTTAAACTATGGAGTTTTAGGGTAATTTTCTAGGCAATAGTAGATAATCAATACACTGAGATATAAACATGTTTCCTTATTTTGCCTGCAAGGTATATGAGATAACAGAATACTTCATTATGGCTTATATAAAATCATGTTTTAGAATCTAAAATTAATGGGGAGATAAACATAGGAGTTTGTGATGCTTAAATACTACAATTCCATGCTTAGTATATATTTTATGCATGTGCTCACATTCTAATGTAATTTGCATTATTTGAGATTCATCGTGTATGACAATTGAAGTGTGCATATTATTTTGGAATAATCTTATCTGTAGTTAGTAGAGGTTATTTAATAGCAGATAATATTTGAAGAAACAGCTATTATAAATCTCATATTTTATAAACATTCTTAATTTCAAATTTCATACATGTGGTTTAAAAAAGAATTAGCATGGATTAATGGCTAGCTTTCAAAATAAACCGAAGATCAATTTATTTTAAGGTAACAACACTTTCTCTATTTAAGAATGTTTTGCTTAGTTTCAAGATAATTCACTCATATTCTGAAACAAATTTGAAGGCATTAAACCATTGTCATGACATGTGGTGAATCCTAACATGTGCTTATTGCTTTGCTGAAACACAAGAAAGAGCATATACAGCAATAGTATTTAAAATGCACGGCTTATGTTTGACTCTGGGTGACAAGCAAGTGACAATGATAGATCCAAATGCAATCCCGACTTAGAGCGTCAATTAGGAAAATGGCAAAGGCCTTTCCAACATTATAAATTACTCTGTGAATGCCAGTAACAAAAGCTCTCACTGCCAGTAATTTTGCATGATTACAGTTTGGACAAAAGATAGCTGATGAAGGTGAAGCCTTATTATTTATGATGCTGAAACATGTTTCTTACCAGATGTATGACTTCAGCATAATCAAAACAACTTCTACAACTCTAAAACACACCTATGTGAACCAAATTGCAGATTGAAGCCACATTTTATGTCTTTAAATTACAGCACTAGTATTTTTTTGAGATATTAAGACCCAAGTTCTTAACATTCATATAGCAGGTTCTGTTCTATGAAAAGACATATATGCATATCTTGATTATCAGTTACATCAGTTACTGATGATGGCAAATGAATCATTATAAGATTAGCTGCCTTTTCAGAATGCCTTAGAATAATAGTGTTAATACTATATATACACTGTTAGCTTTAGATTTTCAGGAAAGAATACAAAGTTTACGTTTTACTTTGTGTGACAAACAAGTGAGCAATCTCTTATAATAGAATTTATAAAATACTTTATGTTACCCTTAAAACATAGTACATTCTGGACTCCCTGCTGCTCATGGTTTGATGTATTGTTTGCTGATGCATGTGCTAATAGTGTCAAGCATCTCCCAAATAATAATACTGTAAGTTCATCACTCTGACCCTTCAACCATTGGTTCTTGAGTCTCATCTTTAAAAATGGAGAACTTTTTAAGGGTTAAGGAGGATCTAATAGTTTTTTGTTTAGGTTCATAAAATTTAAAGTTAAAAGCTACCTTAAATTTTATGAACTTTAAGCCCTGTATTTTCCTTCTATGGAAATGAGAACTCAGAAAAGTTAAGTGACTTCTTTGAGGTCAGTTAATTGGAAACTTCAAATAACGTCATGAAAAGTCAAGATCTATTAGTAGAGCAAAATGTCTTCTTGAAAGACAGTTAACACCATAAATAATTGTTCTATCCTCTTTGAATACTTAGTATCAGCTAAAAAAAAAATGTAGAAACCACTCTAGATACTTCAAACAGAAAGAGGTTTATATCAAGGTATTGATTACAACGACATTAGAAAGTGCTGGAAGGGCCATCATGAAGGAAGATACTGCTGAACATAAAAAATAACTGGCTTCTCCTTTCCTTCTGTGCTTCCAAACTCCCATTATTTGTGCATTGGGGAAAATTGAAAAAGATAGAAGACAAGAGAATCTTAGACCTGTGGTTTGCAGGCTTCAGCCCAAGAGGTATAAAAGGAATTATAAAATTGATTTTGGAATGGATAGTCAACAGGAATGACATAATTAGAAACAGGTACTTTTGATTCCTGTAAAAGTAATGCATGTCCTATGTTCTCTATTCTACAGTATTTCCATAGAAATATCAACATTTTAATGATTTTTCTCAGGGGTCAAGTTAAGAAAGAGAAAGGGGGACAGGTTTAATTTTCAGTTTACATCAAAATAGAGAAATTATATTGCCAGCCAAATGAAGCACACATCAATATCCTTCTACTTATTAATCACACAGAGAGCTCATTCCTTACTTAAACTGTGGACAGATGCTCAGCATTGAGAGAAATGGAGAGGTTTTTTTTTTTGTGTGTGTGTGTGCCAACAAGATTTGTCTGTGCCCCCAAGTAGAGTTTCTCTTTTGTCTGTATACTTACTTTGAAATGGATCTCAGATCTTCTACCAAATAGAATTTACTTAACAAGAGATCAATTTAGCAACAGTGTTTTAAGCAAAAATAATCTAGGAAAGACTAAGTAGATGTCTCCTTCAAAATTTAAATTAGATATCTTTTTTAAGCTTTTCTTCTTATTGGGGAGCCTGAGTGGCTCAGTTGCTTAAGCAACTGATGCTTGATCTCATGGGTGGTCATGTGTGAGATGGAGCTTCATGCTCAGTGAGAAGTCTGTTTGAGATTCTCTCTCTCCTCTACCTCTGCCCTTCCCCCACTTGCTCCCTCTCTAAAAACAAACAAATATCGAAGAGATTACTGCCTATGTTCATTTCTAGGATTCTGATGGGTTCCTGTCTCACGTTGAGGTCTCTTATCCATTTTGAGTTTATCTTTGTGTAGGGTGTAAGAGAATGGTCGAGTTTCATTCTTCTACATATAGCTGTCCAGTTTTCCCAGCACCATTTATTGAAGAGACTTTTTTCCACTGTACATTTTTTCCCGTTTTGTCGAAGATTATTTGACCATAGAGTTGAGGGTCCATATCTGGACTCTCTACTCTGTTCCACTGGTCTATGTGTCTGTTTTTATGCTGGTACCATGCTGTCTTGGTGATCACAGCTTTGTAGTAAAGCTTGAAATCAGGTAGCGTGATGCCCCCTGTTTTATTTTTGTTTTTCAACATTTCCTTAGTGATTCGGGGGTCTCTCCTGATTCCATACAAATTTTTGGATTATTTGCTCCAGCTCTTTAAAAAATACCGGTGGAATTTTGATCGAAATGGCATTAAAAGTATAGATTGCTCTAGGCAGTATAGACATTTTAACAATGTTTATTCTTCTGATCCAAGAGCATGGAATGGTCTTCCACCTTTTTGTGTCTTCTTCAATTTCTTTCATGAGTGTTCTGTAGTTCCTCGAATACAGATCCTTTACCTCTTTGGTTAGGTTTATTCCCAGGTATCTTATGGTTCTTGGTGCTATAGTAAATGGAATCGATTCTCTAATTTCCCTTTCTGTATTTTCATTGTTAGTGTATAAGAAAGCCACTGATTTCTGTACATTGAATTTGTATCCTGCCACGTTGCTGAATTGCTGTATGAGTTCTAGTAGTTTGGGGGTGGGGTCTTTTGGGTTTTCCATATATAGAATCATGTCATTTGTGAAGAGAGTTTGACTTCTTCATTGCCAACTTGGATACCTTTTATTTCTCTTTGTTGTCTGATTGCTGTTGCTAGGACTTCTAATACTATGTTGAACAAGAGTGGATAAGGAAGATAAGGTCCATATACACTATGGAGTATTATGCCTCCATCAGAAAGGACGAATACCCAACTTTTGTAGCAACATGGACAGGACTGGAAGAGATTATGCTGAGTGAACTAAGTCATGCAGAGAGAGTCAATTAACATATGATTTCACTTATTTGTGGAGCGTAACAAATAGCATGGAGGACATGGGGAGTTAGAGAGGAGAAGGGAGTTGGGGGAAATTGGAAGGGGAGGTGAACCATGAGAGACTATGGACTCTGAAAAACAATCTGAGGGTTTTGAAGGTTCGGAGGTGGGAGGTTGGGATACCAGGTGGTGGGTATTATAGAGGGCACGGATTGCATGGAGCACTGGGTGTGCTGCAAAAATAATGAATACAGTTATGCTGAAAATAAATAAAAAAATAAATTAAAAACAAACAAACAAACAAATAGGGCGCCTGGGTGGCTCAGTGGGTTAAAGCCTCTGCCTTCAGCTCAGGTAATGATCCTAGGGTCCTGGGACGGAGCCCCACATTGGGCTCTCTGCTCAGCAGAGGGGAGCCTTCTTCCCTTCCTCTCTCTCTGCCTGCCTCTCTGCCTACTTGTGATCTCTGTCTGTCAAACAAATAAATAAAATCTTTAAAAAAAATAAAATGAAAACAAACAAATAAATCTAAAATTTTTTCTTCTTACTGTTTAAGAAGAGGTCTGCCTCTTTTCGATACAGCCTCTGATATTTCTTTCCTATCTCTTTGGAGTAATTTAAATTTTACTTCAAGTCTTCAGAGTATATTCACCAGCAGACACACAGGCCAGCTCTTCAAGAACTCTACATATTAAAGTTCAGTTTTCCCAGGAAGAAGAGTTCAAGAAGTTTATTTCTGTGTAGGAAGTTTCCTGGAGAATGAATTTGGGATCAACATTTGCAAGGAGCTAAAGATGCAGGAGTAGCAAGAGGTAGAAGGTGAGCTCAGATGCAGTCACAAAAAGGGCTTCAGCCTGTTTCAAAAGGAGCTCTGGACCTAGCACAGTTCTCCCTGACCTGGTATAAAGCAGCTGAGATTTTACACCTCTCACACAGACTACTCTTGGATGTGGCTGCCCCATGATAGGGATGCGCCTTTGAATGATGATTTCTTCAACCAAGGGCAACCAACCTGAAGAGGTATTAAGCTATGAGCTGCCATTAACACTATCAGGGTCTGGGGAGATGAGATGTTCTGAAGGAGAGTTCTGGGTTTGTACCTAGTGTCCATGACTAGAGGGATGGTAGATTCTCCTGTATGATGACTTTTTTTTTTTTTTTTAATGTGAGTTTTAACCATATTGTTTGACTTTCATTGAGCAAATATTTGACCTCTTGCAAAATCTACCTCAGTGTCTCTAAGATGATGCTAATAAGACTCAAAACAACAATTACTTTTGCCCCTATCCAGACTTTCTGCCTCCTGGCCCTCTTTCCTCACACCTTATTTTATTAACTGGGGCATAACTCATCATCGAGCTACCCCTTTGGGTGCCACATTACTTTACTCACTTCACTTATTTAAATACTGTTAAATTCCTTGCTTTTCCTTCTGGGGTGCTTTCTCTGTCCCTTCATAGCAAGGTGGAGCTCTTCTGTGTCAGTGAAGGCCTCAAGGTTTTCCTTGGAACTTAAAGAATAACTCTTGATGGCTAGAGTCAACAACATAACATGAGAATGCAAAGTTGCCTTGGTGAGCTGGAGAAATTCATAGCCTTGTTTTCTTCCACAGGACACTCAAATAATAAATAGGGTTCACTCCTATGTGCCTGACTTAAAAAGAGAGTACAACATTGTCACCAGAGTGCATTGCATCTCTGACCTCTGAAAGGGAGAAAAGCAGCTCATCTGCTGCCCTCATCCAGGCTCCCTCCCCCACAACTCATGAAGTCAGTATAATTTAACATCTGACATTTCTATTTTTAGTATTTCCTCACTGGGCAAGCAGGATAAAGATCCCTCTCTCATAAGATGCTTATCTCCATGTTGGAAAAAACAGAGTGCTGGGTATTTCTTTTATATATATTTTTTTCTGAATCTCGCAGATGGCCCTGAAGCCTTTCCAAATATTATTTGGGACAAATTTATCCACACCAAAACTGAATCTGTGATCTTTGCCTTTGCATGACCCCAAGGTTACTAGCTTTTTAATTAGAGGTAGGGAAGCTGACTGCCCTGAGTTGATAGGATCTTAGCTGGGTGGAAAACAACCTCACTAGTTCTCTAATATGAAATGATACATTCAGTCCAAACTTTTGCACTTGGTTTTGCTGTCAGAGAGTAGCCAATGTCGCCTTCTACTTTTGAAGCTCCAAAATAGCTCTGCTAACACTGAGAATGTGACAGCTCAGTTCTGACATGGGAAAATCTAGGTTTCTTCAGAAAGTCTTTGTTATGCATCAGTGTTGGACAGGCTTGTGCAGCCTGCCCTAATTTTCCACATCTTGCCTCCACTTTGCCTATCATATTTCTCTCTGTAAAAAAATCTCTCAGGACTTAACATATATGTGCTAGTCTTTTCTCCTTGATGCTGATGTCTGGTAACAAACTTGACATACAATTTTCTATAACAGTCCTCATTACTGAAAACACATTCAAGTGCTCTCAGCCACAGTGACAGACACATTTGTGAAATTGAGATCATAGAAATCCTAATGGTGACCCCTGAAAAAAATGTATCAAATTTCATTGCTTCTCCCTCTGATGCCTGACACTTTACTTACACAGTGACAGGTTCCTCA
Organism: Mustela erminea; assembly: GCF_009829155.1. Taxonomy (NCBI): domain Eukaryota; kingdom Metazoa; phylum Chordata; class Mammalia; order Carnivora; family Mustelidae; genus Mustela; species Mustela erminea. Next base: position 85,173,877 of record NC_045615.1, read on the forward strand.
CCACAACTTAGTTCTTCTTTCTAATCTCTGGCACAATTCTTTTTAACTTTTTTGTTATAGCATATAGTTTCAATCTTAAAGGCTCACTGCACAAGTCTGTTTTAGCAGATGAAGAAAGCATAGGTCCTAGAAACCACCAAAGCATAACTGCCTTTTGAGGAGAATACCCAAAATTTTCCGAAAATTTGAGTCTTTCAAAGCAGGGTTAAAGAGTAGTAGTGACTTGACAGAACTTTGTGCATACTACCAAGTTAGTTCATGGAATATTCTGCAAACATCGTGTCTTAAACAGTGCACTCCCCTGTCCTCCAAAGGAGGAATATGCCAATTCAGTTTTTTCCTTAACTTTCTTATGACACTGAAATCAAATACAATGGACCAGTGTTCAAACCAAACTCTCAGCTGAGATTTAGATGTATCTTCATCAATTATAGTGAGGCTGCTAAGTACTGCATCTTTGTTTGTGGATTTTAGTTGTGAGCTTAAATTGTGCAGATATGCCTTTCACCAAAAGACAGCCATTATTTTTGCCCTAGTCTAGCTCTGAATCACAAATACAGTGTTCTTGGATTATCCCCAGATGCAAACTTCTGTCCAAGCCGCGTTGTGAGCTACATGGTTTCTACCAACATGTATCACAGAGAAAGCTTAGGCAGTTTGCATTGAGCAGCACATAAAATATTAATTCCTAAACACATGAACACACACACACACCCTTCAAATCAGGCTTCTTTCTAAAAATTGTATTAAGGATTTCTGAGAGCAGACTTTCTTTCTCCACTTTCCATTAAATTGTCAACCACTAAAATCTCTCCTTTCTTATATAGAACAATTGAACTCAATCTCAAATTGACAATACTATTTCTTACTTACTATTTTCTGCAACTCTGGCTTCCTGGCCCCCAAGGAAGCTTATTAAAGTATTAAGGTATTATTAAATACCTATTGATTTACCTATTATTAAAGGAAGCTTACAGAATCTTCACACAACATGAGTAGATCTAATTCCAGGAGGAAGGATAAGGGTTATCCTACCGGCAACAAGGAAAAGTAAAATCATGTTTATAACATTATATCAAAAGTAAACAGCAACAGACATTGTACCAACATATATTCTCTGTTGTAAAGAAAGAAAATGTCCTTTAGAAATAAAATTAAGAACAGTTTTTTAAAAACAAACTTTAAGAAATTACAGATTGAAGATGAAAAACCTTTAATATTTATATGTAGGAAGGACTAAAGAGCAAAAATCAGAGAAGTCTGGACCTATTAGCACATGTGACTAAAAAGAAATAACAGGAGGATACCCAGAAGAAGCAATTCAAAACACATCACTCCTATCACAACATCCTGATAAGCATTTTTGCAGTTTATTCCATTCAATTATGCTTTTAATAACTGCATGGCAATATAGATCTAGTTTTTATTTTATAAGTGAGGATTCTCAACTTTTGTTGCAGTTTTACAGATACATGGATTTTTTTTTTTAGATTAGCATATAAACTAAATGGATTCCACATGACTATCATAGTCAAGATTTGGAGTCTAAAGTAAAAAAAAAAAGTGTATATATATATATATATATATATATATATATATGCACACACACATATATCTGTATATGTATATATAGAGAGAGTAATTCCTGAACACGCCATGTACAAAGGAAATGCTTTTCATTATTAGGACATTTCCCCCTCACCTCTCCTTTTCTCCTCCATCCTATTCACTTATTCAGAATAATTTTATGAATTTTCAAATGCAACTTGTTAACTGATTTCTATGATCACATCAGGTTTATAAGCAGGAAAGTTAAAGAAAGAGGCCACTATATATATATATATATATATATAGAGAGAGAGAGAGAGAGAGAGCAAGAAATGATGAAATATCCACAAAAACTAGTAGTAACTTAGAAAGTTTAGTAAATAATATTATTCAATTATAAGCCATTTGGCTGTTGAAATAGGTTTCACACATGAGTACTAAATTTCAGAGATCTTTGCTTTTGCTCTATTACTTACTGTAATGCTAATTACCCTTAGCTCAAAATGGCATGAAGAGATAAAATTAATGGGTATATGTTTAAAGCAGTGTCATGAAGAGAGGGGTAATATACAGAGTAGATGTTAAGATTCATTTTAAATGTGTATACAATTAGACTGGACAATGGGGAAGAATGTTTTGCCCAACTCGGTAAGACTATTAGTCTTATTAGTCTGTATTTGGTAAGAACTTGAATTTATTTGCCTTTTTAGGAGGCAGTGAAAAATTGTTTCTTTTTTAACAAAACTACCTATCAAAATGAGATTTCTCTTTCTTAAAAACATGGACTGTTTGCAGTGTTAGTTTTCTACAACTAATGAGGCAGTATAGTATATGTGACTCACTGTTATAATCCCAATAACTTTAAATTTTATCTTGGTTGTATTTCACATCATTTTGCTTCTCAGTTCAGATTTCTTTTGAATGCAGGTCTAGTGTGATCAAGAGATATCTAAATTATATTCTTTAAAATCACTTTTTGGTACTATTTTGTCGTATTGTCTACGGTGTCAGCTCTATCTTCCATTTTTATCAATCAAAATGTGAAACTTGAAAAGTTGTTCATGATGTCATATTATGTGGGTTCATAATAATGAAATAGAGTATGGGTGGGTGTGTAAGATATATGTTATGTGTGTTTATATAAGTATATGACCAATTTATATCTATTCTTCCATCCGTCCATCCACCCATCTATCTTTATAGATTTTATCCCAAGAAATTCATTCCTTAAAGATAACTTCTTTGTATTAGTAAATGGATGTCATCTACAAGAATAGATTTTCATATACTGTACTTCTGTTTTAAGGAAATCTCAGTTCTTTCTTCCTTGGTTTGTTCTTGCTTGAGTCTTGACAGTTTACAAACCATTTCTACTATGCTATCACAGAGATTTTTCTAAAGCACAGAGCTTTCATGTTCCCCTTTATGTCCCAAGTCCTATGGGATAGAAATCCAAACTTTATAGTAAATCCACAAAGGAGGGAATCTGCTGTTTTCATAGAATCAACATTAGTCCTCCCCTACTTGGTAACAATGCTTTGATTTTTCTCTATATAAAGCAGTCTGTCTTCCTGGGTTGCAAATCCTATGAGATATCAAATCAAATTTTATGTTGTATCCCGAAAGGAGGGAATCTGGTGTTTTCACCAGACCAATATCAACCCCACTTATCTGGTAACCAGTACCTCAGTTTTTCTTCTCCTATGATATGTGCAACATCTTTGGGGGCAGAGACTATGTTGGACATGGAACTCACACTTGTCAAACTGTGCTTTACCTTCTGGGCATTTACATTTTGAGAGAGAATTGAGTAAAAAGGGTTGTAGTGATTGAATCAAGACTTGGTCTCTGCTTACTTCTGGTTAAATCCTCTCATTTTGTCTTAATTTTTTCCTGAGACTCAGGTCCTCAGCTTCTACCTTGATTCTAAGAGATGTAGCAGATGGTTCCGATTAGGTTTGGTATCATTGCTTTTGCATAAATAAAAGAATCCTTGCTATTATTTATAATCAAAAGATCCATATTAATCCAGGGTTCATGATGGGCTCTTAGCCTACCTCTTCTGCTCTAACCACTCAAGATAAGCTCCTCTTATAGTTCTTACTCATCTCTGTGCCTTTTTAATGGCAAATCCATCTGCTGGATATCTTCTTTGGCACCTTTCTTCTTTATAAACCTACTTATTCTTATCTTTTCCTTTCAGTTGTTTCCCTTAGGAAGCCAATCTTATGGTTCTTAACTTCTCATATTAGAATAGGTTCCTCTTTCACACATTCCAATTGCAAGAAACTTACGCAAATTTTTAAAAAATATTTCTTATTTATCTATTTGACAGACAGAGATCACAAGTAGGCAGAGAGGCAGGCAGAGAGAGAGGAAGGGAAGCAGGCTCCCCTCTGCTGAGCAGAAAGCCCGACGTCGGGCTTGATCCCAGAACCCTGGGACCATGACCTGAGCTGAAGGCAGAGGCTTTAACCCACTAAACCACCCAGGTGCCCCAACTTAAGCAAACTTTAATCATAACAATGATACTGTAGGTAATTGCTTACTTCTTTATCAGTCTCCTCCATGAGAAATAGTTGCTCCAGGGGAAGTTCCGTGCCTAAATTCTTACACCTTTAGGACCCACCATATTATCTCCTACACAAAACATAAGAAAGTTATTTGTTGAGTAGTTAATGACTGGGTGTTCTCAGGCTTATTAAAAAAACAAAGAAAGTTCTAGATATTATAATTATATATTAGAAAGCTCTGAAATGCATTTCTTCTAATCTTAGAATTGTCCTTCACATGCCCATAAAAGTTTAACATTGACACACCAATGAAAATCATGGAACATTGGCTGATACCCTGTGTTTGAAAATAGTAAATAAACCTGGATAACTATCATAACTAGAGGGATCATAGTGTTATTGTCCAAACTGTGATACTTTTTAAAAAGATTTTATTTATTTATTTATTTGAGAGAGAGAGAGAGAACAAGAAAGCACAAGCTGGGAGAAGGGCAGAGGGAGAAGACAACTCCTGGCTGAGCAGGAAGCCTGATGCGGAGCTTGATTCCAGAACCCTGGGATCATGACCTGAATTGAAGGCAGACACTTAACAGATTGAGCCACACTGGCACCCTAACACTTTTTTGGGGTGGCGGGAGATCATGCATACCGATTGAGCCACACTGGCACCTCAACGCTTTTTTGGGGTGGAGGGGAGATTGTGCATACCAGCCAGGGGCAGACAGAGGGAGAGGGAGAGAATCTCAAACAGACTCCATATTGACCCTAAGCCTGACATGGGACTTGATCTCACAACACTGAGATCATGACCTGAGCTAAAACAAGATTCAGATGCTTAACTGACTGAGCTACCAGGCGCCCCAAACTGTGACACTTTTGAAAGAGAAAGAGGATCTGTTGTGCCATGAAAACTGTTAAAAACTGGCAGTGTTATGGCTAAACTAGAATACCTGGTCATATTAGTTACAATTAACTGACTAGGTAGGAGAGATCCAGCAAGGTAAATATTTCTATAATCACTATTATGATGGTGATGTATGTCCTAGAGCAGTATTTTACCCAACATCTTCAGTCTGATTATGAAATAGATATTTAACAGGCAAGTAATAATTATAATTGTAATTTTGTTATTTATTTATTTATTTATTTATTTATTTATTTATTTTTAGGCTAACATCTATCTAAATTATTTGAAAGACAGGAGGCCACCCTCCTTCCTACCACCTTTTCTTCAGACCCAGCTGGCTAATGACAAATATTTTAAAAGTGTTTCTTAGGGTTACTTTTGTTTATTTCAAAGACATTAATAATATTTGTCTGTAATATCTCTGTGTTCAAGCTATTTGACCTCCTTGGAAATACAGAAAATTCTTGGATTTAGAAAAAAAACATCTTTTAGTTTCAGTTGGCTTGAAGCCCCATTTTCAGTAAGCTGAATAAAAATTTGTCCTAAAATCCAGCACTGCTCAATCTATTATTAATGTGCAAGTGAGGGGTCCTTAGGGTGAAGAGCTAAGGACTCCTACTACTAAGTGCTCATGAAAAAGGCTTTAAGCATCCCTTGCCCTCCAGTCTCCTCTATTTCCTTCCATATTCTACATTCCTGCCCCAGTTTTGAATGAAGTCTGTGAAAAAAGACATTTGACATTGACTTTACCTTTTGTCCAAATTCAGTGCTTGAAGAAACACGTCTGAGAGTATTCTGGTGAACTTTCCACTGACATTTAAAATCTGCTAGACACTACACTATCCCAAGAGTTGCTCTGCCATTGGGGCTAAAATCTAATTTGTCTGTCACAAAATGTGGAATAAATTTAGAGATTAAAAAAGGAGAGATCTTTAACTCTCTGGTTAGCAATAATATTGTCTCCAAATAGCAATCATCCTTTCTCAGGCATATGCAATGGGGCCCTAGAGGAAATCCATGTAATCTTTGAAAGAAATAAATGTTACTAGTTCAATAATAGAGGAAAGAAATATAGTGAGCTATGAAGTTGGATAACAGAGTAAGTATATATGCCTTTGGAGGGCCAATGGAGCATAATAATAAGAGTGTGAACCCTCTTAAGAATAGTTTCCATTCTTCTGGAGATGCCAGAAAGGCTGATAAGCCTCAAGGATGTCCTTCATAGAGAGGAAACTACATTGACATAATCATCTGCATCGTATGCAGTTCCTGGATACTGGAAGCAAAAAGGGAAGAACCATCAGCAGCAGACCCAGAAATGAGACAAAGAAGAAAGGGTGGCTCTATGTAGGAAGAGCTGAGAGTGGATATATATACTCTGAATGTTCAGCACAGACCGTGTTGGCCTGGGAAATCTGGAGACTGAAAATCAAGGCACATAACACCAAAGTTTTACATACAAGGTTGAGAAAAGTAATTTTGCTGCCATGGTTGTTATGCATGCATAAATTTTAAATTACAGAATTTTCCAAGAATTCTGTGACTACCTTCTTCAATTTTAGTAGATGTGATATTGGTATTTAAATATTGATCTTATAAAGTTTTTGTAATTTCTTGCCATGATGCCAGATTTTAAAAATAATATATAAAATTTATATTATACCTCTTGTTTTTTTACAATGAAAACCTTTTCCAATGAAAACTATAGTAGAATGTATCCAGGAAGTTTAAAATTCTTTAAAATCCTAATTTATTAGAATTTTCAGCATGTATTCTCTGTCCATAAGAGAAGAGAAAGTACTGGAAAGGAAGAACCATCTACACTGCTATCTGCCTTTGCTACAATGAAAAAAAAAGTTAATATACTTTTGAACATATCAGACACTCTCCATAAGTATTTGGTAAACTGAGCACAATTAAGTAGAATGGAATAAGAAACTGGAACAATATCTCAGTTTAAAAATAAGTTCATTCATATATTTCAACCATGAATAATATCCTAGGTATTTTGGTAAATGCCAGGAAGTCAAATATAAGACAAGATTTCCCCTAAAATCTATCTATTAGGGAAGGTAACTGTAAGAAAGGACAGATAACAATAATTTGCCAAATACCATAAAAAAATATGTCTAAGAAAGAGGTACTGAGGAAACCGGTGTTAGAGAAAGACAAGGTCAGAAAAGTCTTTACAAAGTATGCATTATGAAGAAATAATGATCAAGAATAGGAGAAGGGTAGGGGTGTCTGGGTGGCTCAGTGGATTGGGCCTCTACCTTCTACTCAAGTAAGTCATGGTCTCAGGGTCCTGGGATCCAGCCCCGCATCTGGTTCCCTGAATAGGAGAAGGGCATTTAGGATGGAAAGATGAATTTATTCAAAAACAAATGAACAAAATGCCAGTGTAAATTCCTGGAAGTATAATTAAATCATTATTGCTATGAGTCCAAGGATTATCCTCAAGGAGGGAGAAAGAACAGATTATGGAGAATTTTTATAATCTTTTAGGCTGTGATAAGGATGGAGGCCATTTGTCCTAGTAAGGAAAGCCATTACAATATAGACATCTTGAGGGCAGGCCGGGTTGTTTTCAGTTTTTTAATCCTTAGAATATGAACAGTATGTAATATATAGATGAGTAGATGAGCTACAGATTTTTGTTTCTTCATTTGTGTTATTTGCCTTCAGTGACAGAAGAAATGGACAAGTGGCTAGATCAAGTGTTTTTACTAGACTGATACTGTTATTAGGTGTGTACCTTAATCCAATATATTTGACTGTAAAGTATAATACATAGCAGGTAGTTTTAAACCTGAGAATCAGGAAAACAGATAAAAAGCTTTAAGAAAAGAGTCCTTATAAGATGTAAGATTGTGGATTAAGGTAATACCAGTGAAAGGACCAAAAGAACATGGGTATGTGACATAGCAAACAAGTAAAGAAATGATATTTGGTAATTTGTTCAAAGTGAGGTCATAGGGGAAAGAAGAAGCAGAAGGTAATTTATATTTTATGATGCAAATGATTTAAGAGCATCACCTTCTGCATTAGGTATTGCAAAAGAAAGTTTTGGAGACTCATGGAGAAAGGAAAGTTCAGTTGAATTCATGTGTTGACATGAGTCATGCTTAGGCTATATCTGAACCCCAAATCAAGTATTTATTTCATCCATCTGAATAGAAATCAGAAATGGCAATTTATTCAGTTAGCACCAGAAAAACTCAACCTGTGTTTGAATGCACCAATATGCAAGTGGCAACATGGCCACTTTGAGTACCGCTTAAAACTTTTGACTTAGCAGTCTTATGTCTATTGGGCTGGCTGTCTTTCTGCAAAGATCAGCTGGGTTTTCCCAAAATCGGCATGTATACCTCATCAAGTCAAGAAATGTGGCTCTGAGCTGTTATAAATAAAATTAATATAACAACCACTTTCCAAAGTTGTTAGATATTAATTAATACCTTGCTCTAATTTCTGATTTGGGCATTTACTTCTTCATTCTGGACAGTTCCTCTCTGTGTTGCATCTCTGGGTTTAGACCTGCTTTGTAATTTCAGTGATGATACAAGCCTATAAACAAATTTAGAGTTCTTCTGTCAAGAGTTTGAAACCATTGTGAGAATTTAAGGAGATGATTAGGAAAGGACACAAAAGATTCAATAAAAGGATTAGAAGACAAAGTCCAGTTAAACAATGTTAAGCAAGAACAGACAGAAGTAACTTCAGATAACTTGGAAATGCATTGCTGGGGAATCAGAAGTGTTGTTCAGACAATACAAAAAGAGGCTGCCATTAAAGCTCTGGCAGTTATTTTCCTCACTTTCACAAGGATTTGCTTGGATTCTTTTTTTGTACTAACATTATAATATCACATTAAAAACATTAGTCACACTTTATGGAGGCATTTATGGATAAAATATAGAGAAATTATTCTAATTTATGTAGACATTTATAGCTAAAAACAACAAAAAAAGGCACTCATTTACTAAAGAAGCACAATGCAGAGCTGCATAACTTAAATTTGCATTATAATTTTCAATAAACACGAATTTTGCATAGGAATAACTTTGAATCAGTAGCAATTATATTTTATTTTTGCATATTTGTATGAAAAATAGCACAATAAACTTAGATCTTAAAATTGCCACGAATAACAACTCAAGTTTGTGTGCTATACCAGAGTAGTAATAATCGTATCAGTGACAACAAAAAAACAAAAATTTGAGAACTAGCAATAAACTTACTACAATGAGCTTGCTACATTTAAGAGATATACTTTTGAGATTCAGGGAGTTCCATTGTAGTCAAAGTGCTAAGTATTTGTAAAAATGATACCATTATCCTTCCTACCTCACAAAAATCCACATATTTGCATATATTATTATTAATAAAATGTACAAGCATAAGCGGGAAGAAACTTTGTCTTAGATTTTGTCTTGCTATAGCCTTTCTCTTATTTTTTTTTCTTATAACAGTAAGAATTTTTTTGCTTATTGTTTATCTGCAGTTTAGGACCATGTGTATATCCGACGGACATTAAGAATACTTAGAATTCTTTGGAAGATGTTAATATTTACTATATTTTGCTTAAGATTTAAAAAGATTATACAATCTCCTGAGTCCTATCTAGAGAGCTCAGATCAAGAATTTTTATAATTACAGATTTTCCTTTGTGGATTAAAATTCTCCCTCAGAAGCTCATTTCTCCTTTCTTAATCAGCTTTTAAATATCTCTTCTAGAACAGTATTTTTTACAGTTACATTTTTGATGTGTTTATCAAAGTGAGATTTGGAATTGTATATACAATCTTGACGTTTTAGCTCCTATCATGTCATAGAATCCTCTAAGATAGAACTGTATTTTGAAGATGTCATGAGTGAAAATCTTCCACATAGGCAACGTGAACAAGTGTGAGAGTTAAAGACTCTTGGAGGTCCCAATTAGAGGGTGGTCTCCATAATTTGTGATATTTACCTCCAGAACCTTAACCTGGTTCTCACAGCAAATAAAAGAGAAAAATTCCTTTATGTTTCTGGTAAGGGAAGAAAAAGGGAATAATTCTGAAATATAGCAGAGCATTCTGTTTTTCTTAATAAAACCTGCCCTCAGGAGAAACTAGTTCATCAGAGTCTAACATTCTGGGGTATTACCAGAGCCTAATTCTCCTGGGGAAAAGAAGTACCCCAATCCTGCTCTAGCCATCTGCTCCCACTTAAGAGAAAAAAAAAAAAAAAACTTGAGAAAAACTTGTGAAGTTCATATTCTAGAGACATAGGATCATTGAGACACTGAAACCAGTCATAGACCTATAGATGCTTCTCCCCCCTCCACACCCCACACCACATTAAAAAAGGGCCTATTTCATCTAGTTTACCATATCCAGCTATCAAGAAAAAATTACAAGACCTGTTGAAAGGCAAAAATATCTTTTGAAAAAACAAAGCTGATGTCAGAATCAGATATGACAGGAGTGTTAGAATTATCAGACTGGGAATTTAAAATAATTATGATTAATATGCTAAAACTCTAATGGATAAAGTAAAGAACCAGTGAACAATGTAAGAAAAGAGATGGAAGGGCGCCTGGATGGCTCAGTGGTTTAAGCCTCTGCCTTCGACTGAGGTCATGATCTCAGGGTCCTGGGATCAAACCCCACATCAGGCTCTCTGCTCAGCAGGAAGCCTGCTTCCCCCTCTCTCTGCCTGTCTCTCTGCCTACCTGTGATCTCTCTGTCAAATAAATAAATAAAGTCTTAAAAGAGAGAGAGAGTGGGGCGCCTGGGTGGCTCAGTGGGTTAAGCCGCTGCCTTCGGCTCAGGTCATGATCTCAGGGTCCTGGGATCGAGTCCCGCATCGGGCTCTCTGCTCAGCAGGGAGCCTGCTTCCTCCTCTCTCTCTCTGCCTGCCTCGCTGCCTACTTGTGATCTCTCTCTGTCAAATAAATAAATAAAATCTTTAAAAAAAAAAAAAAAAAAAAGAGAGAGAGAGAGAGAGAGAGAGAGAGAGAGAGATGGAAATCTAAAAATGAATGAAAGATACACTAGAGATCGGAAACAGTATAGAAGAATTGAAGGTCTTTGATAAACTTCCTAGAGCACTGACCATGGCTGAGGAAAATACATCTGAGCTAGAGGATATGTCAGTAGAAACCTCCAAAACTGAAAACAAAGAGAATAAAGACTTAGGCAAAAAACAGAACTGAATATCCAAGGACTGTTGTAAAACATGGAAAATGGGCTTTGCCTATGTATTGACTTAAGGATATTGAGGTGGGGAGATTATCCTGAGTTATCTGCGAGGGCCCAATAAAGGGAAGGCAGAAGAGTGAAAGTAAGAGGAGATGTGAGGATGGAAACAGAGGTCTTGTGTGTGTGTGTGTGTGTGTGTGTGTGTGTCTGTGTGTGTGTGAAAGAGAGAGCTTGGAAGATGTTACACAATTGGCTTTGAAAGATAGAAGGAGGAAGGAGCCACTAATCTGTTAACCAAAAGATGTAAATAGTTTCTAGAAGCCAAACAAGGCAGAGAAATTGATTTTTCCTTCAAAGTCTCCAGAAGGTACCACTTGTGCCAACACCTTGATATTAGCCCAGTGAGAATGATTCTGTATTCCAGATTGTTGGAGAAAATATTTGTGTTGTTTAGACTACAAAGTGTGTGACAATTTGTTACAACAACAATAGGATTCTAACATACTCCTTCAGTGTGACCAGGGGCAGCGTGGCAGGGGGTGGGGATAGGGTAGATATATGTATATATGCACATCTATTGCAATTACAAGATGTTGTGAAAACAAAATAAAATAAACTATGAATAATACTTTTGGCAGCATGGAGTAGTACGAAACTAATTGCCTGCAAGATTAAGAAAAAAGCCCAAAGAAGTAATGACATTGGAATTTATTCTTAAAGAGCATTTAATAAATATGTGGTAAAGCATTCTGGACAAATGAGCTAGCTTAATTAAAGTATGGGCTCATAAAAGCATCCAGAAGACATGAAAAAAAGTAAATGTTACCATAAACATTTTTTTAAAAGTGTGTGTGTATATGCACTTGTGTGATAGGAAGCAAAAGGGTGGGAGTGGTTGAACTGAAACCAGACAGTTGGATTTCTAAGGACTTTGGGTTACGTGTAAGGAGATTGAAAATTATTGCTCAGGCAATAAGGAAAAGAATCAGATTTCTTAATTTACTATTTATTTTTAACAAACTACACTCCATCCACAGTTTGAAATGACCATAATTAAAATTAATATTCCATTGTCCTACTCTTTCCAGTCTTGCGTCTTGCTTCTTGAGGTTACTTATTTCTGCCCTTTTGTTTTTCTTCCAATATTTACCTTAATCATTTGAAATAACATATTTATGCTGATGACTTATATTTTTCATTATCAACTATCATATCTGCAGAAAAAGGAATTTGAAGATGAAGCTCTCTTTCACATACCCCTCCTCCTGCAGTCCTTTAACTGTATTTGTTATAATTAACTTATAGTTTCTTAAAATTAATAGTCACTTGGTATATACATTGTATGTCTCCCTTTATAACTGAACCACTGCACTCCAATTACATGTCCTTTCTTTTTTGAAATCTGCTGCTTCTCTGCTTCTTCTTATCTTCTTCTTCTTCGTCTTCTTCTTCTTCTCTTCTTTGTCTCCATTGGCTCTCTACCCACCATTCATCTCAATTGAACAAAAAAACCATAAAACTTCTCTTGTAAAGGCAGCACATCAGTTTCTCTCTCTCTTTTTTTTCTCCTGAGAAACATCTTACCTAAGGCCTCTAACCTTCTGCGCCAATCTGAACTGGCTGAGCTTTTCATTGTAATACCTTTGTGACTTTATATTTTATCATATAAACTAGGACATCTTTGAGAGTGATAATGTTTTATTGAAGTTACATCAGAACAAGTGTAAACCCAAACTGCCTGGAACTAGCTAAATTTTCTCTGTATCTTGCTTTTTTATTCTCCTGTTTCCTGTGCCACATCTCTTCCTTTTTCTGGTATTTTCATTTGTTTTTATTTGGCTGTACTCCAGGGTCATTTGAGAATCGTGCATGAAAAAGTACTCCACACTTCATATTGTGGCTTGCCTTCATATAAAATGTTAGAGATAGAAAGTCATTTTCTATCAGAATTCTGAAGACATTTCTTTATGGGTCCTACATTTTAGATGCGGAGATGACTGAGCCATGAAGATACTCTAGTCTTTGGAGTAATCTATTTCTCTCTTTCAGGAAGATTTATGTATCTTTTGCCTCTGATATTGTCAAATATTATTGCATGTAAATGACATTTCTTCTTTCAGGAGGCTTTAATGTTTTTTTTCTACTTATACATGGTACTCATGTATATCATTATGGTAAGGTTTAATATGGATTATTTTTCTAAATTAATTATTTGAGGTGGGATCTTATAGTAACAGATACTGTATCACTTACTGTACCCTTCATATAATTCTGTTTTTTTTCAGCCATGTAAATTACCATATCCTGTTAGATTTTGATGTACCAATATTTTGATTTGTTACTGCATATAAACATTTTGTTCTCAATGTTGTGCTATTATCACTTCTTCAAAGAGGTGGTTATACCTTTTTTAAACTCACTTGATGTCATTATTACTCTTTGAGTGAGTAATAGAGCTTAATAAGTGTGTTCAAGTCATCATTTAAAAAAATTTTTGAAAGATTTCATTTATTCATTTGAGAGAGATAGAAAGGAAAAGAGAGCACAAGCAGAGGGAGAGGCAGAGTGAGTGGGAGAAGCAGACACATCACTGAGCCAGAAACTGGACATAGAACTTGATCCCAGGACCTGGAGATCATGACCTAAGCCTAAGGAAGACACTTAACCATCTGAGCCACCACGGTGCCCCTCAAGCCACCATTTCAAACAAAAGCTATTATTATTATTACTATTATCATTATTATTTTAAGAAATTATATTTGGGACACCATGAAGACATATAAATTAAGGAAAGCTTAGAACCAGGAAAATTATTTTACTTGCATAGGATGAAAGTGATGAGAACCTGTGATGGCAATAGCGGTGAAGAATTGATTTAGAAATTGTTCCACTGTAGTTGACAGGAAAGAGTTGAAGCTGATCTTAACCCTGCAGTAGAATGAAGGATGTAAGTCCTTGATAAGAAACTGATAATGGTTTTTTGAAGTTTCTCCTTTATCTCTCTTTTACCTTTCCTTACTAATTAAGAAGATAATTCTACAGTACCCAAGCATAATTGCATTTATATAGTCTGTGAAAATATAGGACAATTAGAGCAACTGTCAATTCATTTGCTAATAAGATCCTTATAATATGAAGGATTCTAGAAAAATTTATGCATACCTGAGTCTCAATTCTTCTTTGTTTTCTTAAGTTAAAAAACTTCTTGTGCTCAACATATACTAAAATTGGAACAATGTGGAGAAGATTAGCCTTGCCGCCATATAAGGCTGATGCACAAATTCCCAAAGCATTCCATATTTTTGATCTAAGACCAAAGAAACACACAAATGCTGTGAAGAACAGTTCCAGGTCAAGAAAGAGGAAAACAAGGCTCTATCTGAGGAGGAAGAAACCAAGAAATAAAACTCCTTCTCTTTGGTCTGTACATAGTGACCTCAGCAATAACACAGATTAGTTATTCAATAAAACAGACCTTTTCTGCCAAAATAAAATTCTTAAGGATTAACTATTTAAGAGTGTGAAAATTTAGAGATGTCCTTAGGTGATGTCGGTTTGCTTATTTAGAGTATTTTGAAGAGATCTTAAAGAGGTGTTAATTTCCTATTAATGTCCAAGTTGGCCAGAAACAGAACTCCATCAGTCACACATCCCACAGATCATGCTCCCCTTCCTCCATATCACTTCTCTTTGTCCCCTTCAGTTCTTTGTCTTCTTTGTGGCTTATCTTTCTAAAACATTAAGAATAGTTGGAATCATAAAGAAGTAAAAGAGAGATAAAATATATTTTTGTATGTAGGGGAGTTCTGACTTAATGGAATTTATTATGAAAAATGGTACCCCAAACTTCAGTCCCTATTCTACAACTTCTAGTTATTCTCTGAGTTGGACTCTGGTTTTGACAAATTGGCTACATTTCCCAGAACTCACTTTCCTTAAAGTTGTGGGTGTAGAGTTTGCCTCCATTTGAGAGGCAAAAGTGATATAACAGCCATAAATCTCTAATGCTCTTCTAGGTAGGTTTATAAAAGATGGACACAGAAATGCTCAGCATGGCAAAGTTTCTTTTACTTTTGTTTTGTTTTGTTTTGCCTACTTGTCTTCCTTCTGTCTCCTAGCTTCACTGACCAACAGTCACCTCAGTAGTACCACCTCACATTGGCTATGGGCATACAGAGGTAGTAGTCACACTGAGACAACAGTTCTCCACAGTTCTCCATAGACTACTCTGCTTACTGTCCATAATGGTTCATGCCTTGCTTCCCAGATTTCCCTTCAAGATCCCACATGTCCACATAGACTTTGAGAGGACTGATTTTAACTTCTGTCATCTAATCCACCTTTTCTCAACCACTTTTGCTCACAATTGTATAATGCCTTATTTCTATTGTAAATCCTTATTTTATACTAATCAAAATGGTTTTGCTTCTCTGATATTACATGAAATACTACCTTCATCCAACTTCCATTTTTAATTCTTTTAAACTATTAAAGTTTTAGCTGGGGATGTAATTGCCTGCTAAAGACTATATTTCTTCATAGCCTCACTTACAGCTAGACCCTGTAACTAAATTTTGCTATGGGCAAAATTTATATGCAATTTCTCTTTTATTTACTTAACAAATTGACTTGGTCTCCACATCTTGTTTCTTCTGTCCAATGAGATGGATTATGGTGCATGGTAACCCAACTTTTACCGTGTAAATAAGTGTCATGCTAATACCATGGTAGAGCAACAAGAAAGAATGGACCCAGGTCACTGAATGACCTCTGGGACTAAGCTATCCTGCCACCTGGATCTCTCACCTCTGGTGTGTTATGTGAGTATTAATAAAATTATATCCTATTTAAGTGTATTAGGGATTCCCTTGGTAAAATAAACACAACCATGCACTAAATATTACAGGTAATATCATAAAACCCTAGTGATTTTTATGGCTTTTTTTGTGGAGCTGTTTGTTACTGTCCCTCCACTAGGCCATCCCCTATGAGTACACAGACATGTGAAGACATAAACTTACAGATAAACATGCACATATATGCCAACTATAGAGAGATAAGCATAAGGTCACAGACCAAGGTAGAGGTTATATTATAACCAGGTAGACATGAACCATTTAACCTTAAGGCTTTGGTTAGTGTTTCCTATTGAAATAAGCTATTTTGACCAAGAACTGCTAAGTTTCTCCAGGAAAGCTCATTCTGCACTTCCTTAATCATGCTGGAGTTAGGCTAGTATTACAATCAAATTATTTTTTTAAATAGTGTACTTTCAGCAAACATGCATTTATTACTTAGTTTTTATAACCTTGGTTATGCACATCCTTATTGTTCATTTGTATTTGGTTTAACGTTTTGAAGAGCCACCTGTTTTCAAGGAAGAAAGAATGTCAATTCAAGTTTGGGTTCAGGCCAAGTTTCCCAAATGACAAACTTGCTGGCAGCAAATTTAGCAGGCAAGAGTACATCCCAGAGCAAGAGAGAACCACCACATCTATCTTTAGTATGAATGCCCAGTGGCTGTGCTGTCTCTATATAAAGTAGTAAGGAAACAAAAATGAAGGATACAATCTTAAAAATAAAGAACAAAGTAGTGCAAGAAGCTGGGATTTACCTCAAATAAATCTCTGGGCACATAGATGAGTTGAAGTAATAAGCAAAAAATCAAGGTTATTAGAAATTATGGCAAAAGCTGCTGATGTCTGGATAAAATGACAGGACCCGTCCATATGCTGTCCACAAGAAACCCATTTGGAGCCTAAAGATACATCTAGACTGAAAGTGAAGGGAGAGAGAAGTATCTTTCATGCCAATGGGCCTCAAAGAAAGCTGAGGTAGTGATTCTCATATCAGATAAATTAGATTTTAAACTAAAGACTGTAGTCAGAGATAAAGAAGGACACTGTATCATTCTTAATGATGTATCTATTAGATAGTTAGATCTATCCACCAAGAAGATCTAACAATTGTAAATATTTATGGCCCCAATACAGGAACAGCCAACTACATAAGCCATCTGTTAATGAAGATAAAGAGTCACGCTGATATAAATATATTAATAGAAGGA
This sequence comes from Mustela erminea, assembly GCF_009829155.1. Classification (NCBI taxonomy): domain Eukaryota; kingdom Metazoa; phylum Chordata; class Mammalia; order Carnivora; family Mustelidae; genus Mustela; species Mustela erminea. The sequence continues at coordinate 85,191,097 of NC_045615.1, forward strand.
GATTTTAACACACCACTCTCAATAACAGACAGATCATCCAAAGAGAAAATCAATAAAGAAACAAGAGCATTGAATGACATATTGGACCAGATGGACCTCATAGATATATATAGAACATTCCACCCTAAAAAAAGAGAATACGCATTCTTTTCAAGGGCATATGGAACTTTCTCCAGAGTAGACCACATACTGGGTCAAAAATCAGGGCTCAACAGATATCAAAAGATTGAGATTATTTCCTGCATATTCTCAGATCACAATACTTTAAAACTGGAACTCAACCACAAGAAAATGTTCGGAAGAAATTCAAATACTTGGGATCTAAAGTCTACCCTACTTAAGAATGTTTGGATCAACCAGGAAATCAAAGAACTTAAACAATTCATGGAAACCAATGAGAATGAAGACTCAATGGTCCAAAACCTATGGGATACAGCAAAGATGGTCCTAAGGGGGAAATACATAGCCATCCAAGCCTCCCTCAAAAAAATTGAAAAACCCAGAATATACCAGCTCTCTTTACACCTTAAAAAACTGGATAATCAACAACAAATTAAGCCAATACCACTCACAAGAAGGGAAATAATCAAGATTAGAGTAGAGATCAACGAGATAGAAACTAGAGATACAATAGAACACATCAATGAAATTAGAAGCTTTTTTTTTTTTTTTTAAGAATCAATAAGACCAATAAACCACTGTCCAAACTAATCCAAAAGAAAAGAGAGAGGACCCAAATTAATAAAATTATCAGTGAAAAGGAAGAGCTCATGACTAACACCAAGGAAATAGAAACAATCATCAGAAATTATCAACAGTTATATGCCAATAAGTTAAGCAACCTAGACAAAAAGGATGCATTCCTGGAAACCTATAAACTTTCAAGACTGAAACAGGAAGAAATTGACAACCTGAATAGATCAATATCTAGTAACAAGATTGAAGCAGTGATCAAAGACCGCCCAGAAAACAAAAGCCCAGGACCTGGAGAATTCTACCAAACATTCAAAGAAGAAATAATACCTATTCTCCTGAAGCTGTTTCAAAAAATAGAAACAGAAAGAAAACTTCCAGACACTTTCTATGAAGCCATCATTACGCTGAACCCCAAAACAGGCAAAGACCTCATGAAAAAGGAGAATTTCAGACCAATACCCCTGATGAATATGGATGCCAAGATTCTCAACAAAATCCTAGCTAATAGGATCCCACAGTACATTAAAAATATTATCTACCATGACAAGGTGGGATTTATCCATGGGATGCAGGGGTAGTTCAACATTTGCATATCAATCAATATGATGGAACAAATCAATAAGAGAAGAGAGAAGAACCACATGGTCCTTTCAATTTATGCAGAAAAAACATTTGAGAAAATATTGCATCAGTTTCTGATTAAAACTCTTCAAAGTATAGGAATAGAGGAAACATTCCTCAACTTCATAAAATCTATCTATGAAAAACCCACAGCGAATATCATCCTCAATGGGGAAAAGCTAACAACCTTCCTTTTGAGATCAGAAACATGACAGAATGCCCACTCTCACCACTCTTGTTCAACATAGTACTAGGAGTCCTAGCAACAGCAATCAGACAACAAAAAGGAATTTCAAATTGGCAAAGAAGAAGCCAAACTCTCTCTTCACAGATGACATTATACTTTATATGGAACATCCAAACCACTCCACCCCCAAACTACCAGAACTCATAGAACATTCAGTAATGTGGTAGGATATAAAATCAATGCACAGAAATCAGTTGCCTTCTTATACACTAACAATGAAAATATAGAAAGGGAAATTAGAGAATCGATTCCATTTACTACAGCACCAAGAACCATAAGATACCTGGGAATAAACCTAACCAAAGAGGTAAGGAATCTGTACTCAAGGAACTACAGAACACTCATGAAAGAAATTGGGGAAGACATAAAAACATGGAAGACCATTCCATGTTCATGGATCAGAAGAATAAACATTGTTAAAATGTTAATACTGCTTAGAGCAATCTATACTTCCAGTGCCATCTCGATCAAAATTCCACTGGCATTTTTCAAAGAGCTGGAACAAACAATCCTAAAATTTGTATGGAACCAGAAGAGACCCTAAATTGCTAAGAAAATGTTGAAAAAGAAAAACAAAGCTGGGGCATCACGTTGCCTGATTTCAAGCTTTGCTACAAAGCTGTGATCACCAAGACAGCATGGTACTGGCACAAAAACAAACACATAAGCCAGTGGAACAAAGTAGAGAGCCCACATGTGGACCCTCAACTCTATGGTCAAATAATCTTTGAAAAACATATAGTGGAAAAAAGATAGTCTCTTCAATAAATGGTGCTAGGAAAATTGGTGAGCTATGTATAGAAGAATGTAACTTGACCATTCTCTTATGTCATACACAAGGATAAACTCAAAACGGATAAAAGACCTCAATGTGAGACAGGAATCTATCAAAATCCTGGAGGAGAATATAGGCAGTATCCTCTTCGACATCAGCCACAGCAACTTCTTTCAAGACTTGTCCCCAAAGGCAAAGAAAACAAAAGCAAAAATGAACTTTTGGGACTTCATCAAGATCAAAATTTTCTGCACAGCAAAAGAAACAGTCAACAAAACAAAGAGATAACTTATGGAATAAGAGAAGATGTTCACAAATGACACTACAGACAAAGGGCTGATATCCAAGATCTATAAAGAACACTTCAAACCCAATACACACAAAACAGATAATCATTTCAAAAAGTGGGCAGAAAATATGGACAGACACTTCTCTAATAAAGACATGCTAATCGCTAACAGAAACATGAGAAAATGTTCATCACCATTAACCATCAGGGAGATTCAAATCCAAACCACATTGAGATACCACCTTGCACCAGTTAGAATGGCCAAAATCAACAAGACAGTAAACAACAAGTGTTGGAGAGGTTGTGGAGAGAGGGGAACCCTCTTACATTGTTGGTGGGAGTGCAATTTAGTGCAGCCACTTTCTAAAACAGTGTGGAGATTCCTTAAGAAATTAAAAATAGAGGTTCCCTATGACCCTGCAATTGAACTACTGAATATTTACCCCAAAGATACAATTGTAGTGAAAAGAAGGGCTGTCTGTACCCCAAAGTTTATAGCAGCAATGGGAAAGAACCAAGATGCCCTTCAACAGATGAATGGATAAAGAAGATATGGTCCATATATACAATGGAGTATTTTTCCTCCATCAGAAAGGATGAATATCCAACTTTTGTATCAACATGGACAGGACTGGAAGAGATTATGCTGAGTGAATTAAGTCAAGCAAAGAGAGTCAATTGCCACATGGTTTCACTTACTTGTGAAGCATAAAGAATAACACAGAGGACATTGGGAGATGGAGAAGAGATGTGAGTTGGGGGAAATTGGAAGGGGAGACAAACCATGAGAAACTGTGGACTCTGAGAAACAAACTAAGGGTTCTGGAAAGGAAGGGGAGGGGAGGTTGGGTGGGCCTGGTGGTGGGTATCATGGAGGGCACGTACTGCATGCAGCACTGGGTGTGGGGCATAAACAATGACTTTTGAAATTCTGAAAAAAAAAATAAATTAAGGTAAAAAAATTAAAAAAAACTGCCAATGTCATAAAGCACATCTTCTTAAGGTGGTGAAGCTATGTGTAATGTAGGACTGATGCTTGTGAAGAGACAAGGGAAAGATAAGCCATTGAAGTGAGTCCACAAAGCATGAGACACATCTACTTCACATTAAATAGTCTTGAAACACTAGAATGCACCGAGTGGTTAAGATAATTAAAGGGGAGCAATTGAGATGTAAAGAGGAAGGTGAATGCTCTCAGTGAAAGCAGTGCAGCACTGATTCTCCCAGTCAAGATGCAAAGCAGTTTCTGTCTTGAGAGAGAAGGCTCTTTGTGCCAAGCCTTCACTGGGGCTGCCTAGCAACCAGCTCTTCTAGGAGGGCAGTGCATAAGTTAATCTCTTTGGTAAGCATTTGTAGCTATTAATTTAATTAGCAAAGGCAGCGTAGCATGAATGATCCTGGTGCAATAGCAAAATATTAATGAAGATTTTGAAATTCTAACCTTGAATAGGCACATTGGAGACTGTTCCCCAGTCATACTGGGCCAAGGTAAACTCATTTAAAACTGAAAGTATTGCAGAACACTTTCTCTTTTTACATTTAGGTACTATGGGGCTTCAGGAAGAGACTACAATTTTTTTTTTAAGATTTTAGTTATTTATTTGATAGAAAGAGAGATCACAAGTAGGCAGAGAGATAGGGGGAAGCATGCTCTCTGCTAAGTAGAGAGCCTGATGTGGGGCTCGATCCCAGGACTCTGAGATCATGACCTGAGCTGAAGGCAGAAGCTTAACCTACTGAGCCACCCAGATGCCCCCAGAAAGAGACTACAATTTAAATTTTCTTCTTTCTCATTTCACAAAAACTTATTGTCTGGCTTCGAAAGTGAGACTGAGTGAAGTTTTTTCTAACTCTAAAATTCTGTGAATTCCAGATACCTCTCTTCCAATATCCTAGTTTTAATTCTACTAATCCTTAGAAGACCCATGGTTTTACCAACATAACTGTCTTCAAGGCAAATGGTGTTGGATACCTTTCAAAGACTGGTAATGCTCCTCTTGTTAGCTGGCTAGAAGAGCAACTGTTCAGTGATAACAAGAAATGTTCCAGGGCTTTGACTCTGAGGCTGAGTGTTCTGTACCCACAAGATTCTTGCTCAGACATCTTCATTTCAGTTTAATAAAAGACAGTTGTGTTTCAGATGTTTCAGAAAGTCAAGTTCCAGTAAAAGCAGATCACCTAGCATTTTATATACTTTCTAACAATTTTTTCTACTGGAAAAATGCTTTAATGGCATGCTGGATCTTGAGCTTAACAAAAAAAAAAAAAAAAAAAAAAAAAAAAAAAAAAGGATTTATTGTTAAAGTTTTTTTTTTTAAATTAAATTTATTTATTTTCAGCATAACAGTATTCATTATTTTTTCTCCACACCCAGTGCTCCATGCAATCCGTGCTCTCTATAATACCCACCACCTGGTACCCCAACCCCCCACGCCTCCCCGCCACTTCAAGCCCTTCTGATTGTTTTTCAGAGTCCATAGTCTCTCATGATTCACCTCCCCTTCCAATTTCCCCCAACTCCCTTCTCCTCTCTATTTCCCCATGTCCTCTATGCTGTTTGTTATGCTCCACAAATAAGTGAAACCATATGATAATTGACTCTCTCTGCTTGACTTATTTCACTCAGCATAATCTCTTCCAGTCCCATCCATGTTGCTACAAAAGTTGGGTATTCATTCTGAGTGGTAAAGGTTTAATGTTTGTCTCAGGCTTTAACGAGGATACACAGGAAAAAATAAAATAAAAACCCCCCAAAATCCTTCTTTTATTTATTTTTTTTCTAGTTGAAGAGTGGAATTCAATAATATTCTAGTTTCTGCAAAGAAAACCAATAATCTGCTTACTTCTTCTTTGCCTACTACTATGAGAATGAGGTCCTTCTTTATAAGAAAATCTGAAGTTAAAAAATTAGTTCCTTAGGATACTTGTGAACTGATTATGAACAGGGTCAAGGATGTTAAATGCCTGGAGAAAAATCTTAAGTCAAAAGGAAAGGGAAAAACAACCATTACAGTAGCAGAGATGGCTATTTAAAATCATAAAGTTGGTGAATTACCTCTGAAAATAAACCTTTTCCATAGACAGGAAGGAAATAGGTATGCGTGTTTGTGTTTGTGTCTGTGTCTGTGTCTGTGTGTGCTCTAATTCCTAACTCTATGAATGTGTTTCAATAGGATATACAATTATAAGAATAGAGTTAGTTAATTGGAACTCACCTGGCTTCTGTTCTTTACCTACCAACAATATATAAGAAAAGAAACAGAGGCATAGAGGCAAACAGTTAAGTGTTTTTCAAGAACTTGGTTGGCCAAAAGAACAATCAAATGAACTGATTTTTTGAAATTGTGGATCCAAAGTAAAATTCTTATCTAGATGTGTACTTGTCTGATGACTAAATGTATTGATTCTCAAAATGTGTTCTTGGATCAGTAACATCAGTAATACATGGGAATAGGTGAAATGCAAATTAATGGGCTCTTCTTCATATCTAAGGAATCAGAAACTCTAGGGGTAGGGTTTAGTAATCTGTATTCTAAGAAGCTATCCAGATAATTCGAATGTATGCTGAAGTCAGAAGCTCTGCTTCGACTGGTCATGTGGTATAAACCACACATCTAATAAAGGTTTCTTTACCCCCATATCCCACTAACTATTATAAATATAATAATCTTTTTCCTTCAAATAGGTTATATTTAAAACATTTTTTAAAATCCTTATTTTATAAAATTATAAAATTCTTATTTTTCTATTAGTGGAATTCTTTTAAAAATTTACAAAATTCCCACATATTCACAAGAGAAAAAATATTTTTTAAAATGGCAGAAAAATTGATATTCAGAGATAACCCACAAAAAGCATTATGTTAAAGAAATGTTCTAGATGCATTTCTATGTGTATAAACTTATTCATGTATAATCATAATCCACGCTGTTTTTTGGGGGGGGAGTTTTATTGATTTTTTTCCCAAAATATGAATTAGAAATTCTTTCAATGAACTGCTAGGCTATGTGTAAGCTAAAGATATTAAAAATTTCTGCAGCATATAATCATGAACATTCCTATATTTTTCTTGATTTATTAATGCTACAGGGTCTTTGTGGCTGGCTTGAGCCCCATGAACCTTCTTATACTGGGACCCAGGCTGAAAGATCAGACCCTATCTATAATCTATTTTTATGTTTAGAAGCAGAGACACACACTGAATACTACAATCCACAAAAAGCTTTTGCTCAAAATTGGTAGATGTCTCATTCAATCCCTTGCACTGACCAAAGCAAGTCCCAAGACAACTGCCAGCAGTGCAGCCAGGAATGGCTCTGCCTGTGGAAAAGTGCTGAAGGCATAGAGCAAGTGCCCAACACTAACACACTTAGAAGAGGGGGGTGGATACTTAGGGAAAGGGACACAATCTGCCACAGGCATCAGTCCCCTTTTCGATTCTTCCTCCAGAGTTAATGTCACTATGGTCTCTGTTTTCTGCTATTACACAAATCTTACTTCATTTTCTTCACAACCCAGTTTTCCTTCAGAACCTTCACTCAAGGTAGTTCCAACAACTGAATTGCTTTTTCCTCCTCTTCACCATCAAATTACTGCTCTTTTCTCAGAGAACTTCCCTATCCTAAGACCATGCCACATGCTACAGTTAAATGCTTTCATTTTTTTTTTTTTTGGAAGATTTTATTTATTTGTCAGAGAGAGAGAGAACAAGCAGGGGGTGGCAGGCAGAAGGAAAAGAGGCTTCCTGATGTGGGAGCCTGATGTGGGGCTCCATCCCTGCACCCTGGGATCATGACCTGAGCCAAAGGCAGGTCCTTAACTGACTGAGCCATCCAGGCATCCTCAGTTATATGCTTTTATATTTTACTTTCATTATTTAGTTGTTATAAAAGTCAATAGTGATAATAATTCAATAGTGATTATTTACTTTATGTTTTACTCCAAAAGTGGTTTCAAAATTCCACAAAGATAGGTACATGCTGGTTTTTCCCTCCATTGTACCTCTAAATGGAGTATAGAAATAAGAGTAACCCCGTAAATAGTCATCAAAAGGCTGAATAAATATTTGTATTTTTTACCTTTAGCAATATTTCTATTTCTTTTTTTGTTATGATAATTTGGAAGATATACAACCTATTTATTTTATTCATTACTTTGTAACTTAAAATAAAATAATTGAATCAATATTTATTAATTTATTAGTGTCACACTGAAGAAAATATTTGTATTCTTAATTTGAAAGATAAAGGAAGTTGTGTCATACACTTCTTTTTCCAATTATCTTTCCAGATTTTTTTTAATCTATTTTGTGATGTTTGTCTCAATCCAGTTTATTTTTATTCCATAGTGTTTTATTCAGGAACTTTGAAATCTGCATTCCGTATTATATATGTAATTTTTTTTTAAAGATTTTATTTATTTATTTGACAGAAATCACAAGTAGATGGAGAGGCAGGCAGAGAGAGAGAGAGGGAAGCAGGCTCCCTGCTGAGCAGAGAGCCTGATGCGGGACTCGATCCCAAGACCCTGAGATCATGACCTGAGCCGAAGGCAGCGGCTTAACCTACTGAGCCACCCAGGCACCCTATATATGTAATTTTTAAAGAGTTTTAGAGTTAGTTTCTTGTTTGGAGAAAATAAAAAGTTGCTGTTTATCCTTTGTAATCCATGTCCCCATTTGTGTCTTCTTTATGTTGACATTTCTCTGGGTTAGTGCTGGGTTTCATTAATAGGGCTTTGTGAGAAGGATATACGTAGAATAGCACTCCCGAGTCCTCACATTTATGTTGTTATTGTAAGTAAGCTATATCATCATTGGTATGGAATAGAATTGAAGCATATTCTTTTTCACTCAAATCCTCTACACGTTTATTTTTTTATTTTTTAAAGATTTTATTTATTTATTTGACAGAGAGAGATCACAAGTAGGCAGAGAGGCAGGCAGAGAGAGAGAGAGAGAGAAGGAAGCAGACTCCCTGCTGAGCAGAGAGCCTGATTCGGGAATTGATCCCAGGACCCTGAGCCAAAGGCAGAGGCTCATGACCTGAGCCGAAGGCAGAGGCTTAATCCACTGAGCCACCCAGGTGCCCCAAATTTATTTTTTTTTAATTTTTAAAAATCCATAGTTATTAAAATGCTTTCTATTTTTAGGGCTAATATACAGTTCTTTTTCTTTAAAATCCTAGGTCTCCATTTCTAATGCCTAATTGGCTGCCATTGGGTGAATTCCCATGATTCATATCTGACCCCAAACTTCCTTTCTATGTAATATGGGTTTTCAATTATTTATAATTGCTCTTAGAATAAAGACAAAAATCTTTAAGATGGCCTACCCGTCATCTGATCCCAAACTGTCTCTTCTGCTCAAATTTGCCAGGAGCAAATGTCAACATTTCTGTCCCCAGTTGCTTAAACAAGAGGAGATATATTACTTTTAGCCAAAGATTTCTCTAATAGAGATACTATTTTCATCAGGCCAAATCTACGGCGTTAGAAGTTCAATAAGGTTGAGATTCCCTGAACTAATAATGCCTCATCTCTCATCGCCACTCTTTCAACATTAGTCTTGGTATGACCACCAGTGTTCAAGAAAGAAAGGGAATCAAAGCTTGTTGTTCCTGTTTTTCAGATGGCATGTGAATCAAACCCTAACCTCAGTGGCTCCAACCAATTTCTTTCCTGCATTCATTTTATACTTTCTGTAAAACCAGAGGCTGACACTCAAAATGGTTCTTCTTTCTTCTTACCTATTGTGCACTCTGGGATACTGTTGAAATTACTTCAAAAATTGGCAAGCAAGCAAAAAGCAGTGAAGCCAACTAGAGACTGGGCTTCAGACAGCTTCAGGAAGCCTGGGGTTGTCTGCTAATGTTTCAACATTAGTTAATGTCACCCACGTCATGAAAGCTAACAGAGGAGCAGGAATTTGAGATGACATGTATCATCCAAGTAGAGAGAGGCTAGAGAAATGAAAATGTAGTCTTTCTTCTTAACTTCTGTTAAAATGATACTCATGTCTTTCTATTTTAAAACATATTCATTTATTTACTAATATTTTTTTACTTATTTTTCTATAATAATTAACAAAAATCTAGATTTGTATTTGCCACAGACCAGGAAAAAAGTTAACTTTTTTCTATTTTCTTTAATCAATAGATATAGACTACTTTAAGCACCTCATTTTAACTTTAGGTATAGAAATAAACCCTACTTTTTTCTGAATACAAAGACACATAGCTAAGGCAAAGGCCCAAGTAGATATGGTGTCCTTGATATTTAATAACATGAACATCATGCAGTGTACGTGTGTGTTTATGTGTATGTATGGGTGTGTCATCAATGAAAATAGTTGTGCCAATTAAGTATTAAAAAACTTGGCTAAAATAAGGGTATTTTTATCTCACATCACCCCAAAGTGTGAAAGTAGGATAGTTCTGAGCTCTAGTGTCATTTATTTGCTATTTTCTCAACTGTCCTTTCATTGGTATGCAGTTTTTTCTTCTTTTCTTCAGATGGTCTATTCGCATCATCGTAAGATGGCTATTAGCAGAAAACAAGGTGATGTACTTCCTTGTTCACTTCTAAGACAAGAAAGAGAAGACTCTGTACCAGAGGCATAGAATATAAGTTTTTTTTCTGTTCCGTTTAAATGGTCCAACTTAGGTGAAGTACTCACTCAGTAATAATCATCAGAAAATAATATACGTTGATCAGTATAAACCAAGATTCCTTTACCAATCGCTGGCAAAAAAGCTGAAATGCCCATGATCAGCTTAAGCTAATCCTCACCCACAGCCAGAGTTGGATGTGGGATCAGCTTCTCGTGAGTCACACAAACTACTTGGGAGTGGGTTGCTCCTGAACAAAATGGAATTTTAGGGGAGAATGGTCACTGTGAAGGCACTAGACAATATCTCCTCAAAAGAAAGTGTATGTCTCCTTTGGAGATTTCTGGGACCAACCAGCTGAGAAGTAAATGTGTTTATTTTCCAATACCTTATAGAATACAGATGATTCTCAACTTCATAATGGTTGGATGTAGGATTTTTTAACTTTACCATGGTATAAAAGCGATATATAATCAATAGAAACGGCTTCAAATTTTGAATTTTGATCTTTTCCCAAGCTAGCGATATACAGTACGTTACTCTCTTGAGATGCTGAGCAGAGGTAGCAAGCTACAGCTCCCAGTCAGCCAAGTCACCATAAGGGTAAACAACTGATACACTGGAAATCATTCTGTACCCATATAATCATTCTGTTTCTCACTTTTAGTACAATATTCAATAAATTCCATTAGGTTTTTTTTTTTAAAGATTTTATTTATTTATCAGAGAGAAAGAGGGGGAGAGAGCAAGCACAGGCAGACAGAATGGCAGGCAGAGGCAGAGGGAGAAGCAGGCTCCCTGCCGAGCAAGGAGCCCAATGTGGGACTCGATCCCAGGACGCCGGGATCATGACCTGAGCCGAAGGCAGCTGCCCAACCAACTGAGCCACCCAGGCGTCCCTCCATTAGGTATTTTATATTTTATTATAAAACAGGCTCTGTGCTAGATGATATTGCTCAATTGTAGACTAATGTAAGTGTTCTGAGCACATTTAAGGTAGGCTGAGGTAAGTATGATGTTTGGCAGGTTAAAGGTACTTTCAACTTACGGTATTTTCAACTTATGATAGGTTTATCAGGATGTAACTCATCATAAACCCAGGAAGGTCTTTATAGAATGATGATTACAAACTCAGCCTTTGTAGTGCCATGGTCCTGGATCCTAAATATAAATCCATTGCTATTGCTGAATGAGCTTGGCCACGTTATTCTTCTATAAAATAAGGAAACATTAATATCACATAGATGTTTTCTTTCAAAACTTATTAAAGTGAAATAATTCATGGATTAGGCAATAAATGCTGACTTTATTTTGACTGTTAATTTTCTTTAAATTTCAGGAATATCATTTGAATAAATTGTTTCTTGATGACTTTCTATCAACTTTCCTAGAACGCTCTACTCTAATTTTTTACCTTCTATTTTATATTTAATTTTTAAATTTGATTTAGTCTTCTTGAGAGACATAATAATCATCTTTATGTTGTACTCATTTATATCTTTCATTTTGCTTATAATCATTCATCTCTTTATCATTTTTATTTTCTTTTACTGTGATTTTCTTAACATTATTCTACACATAACTGATTTAGTTTTGTGTATTATCAGGGTTCCACTCCTTGCTGCTTTGAATATGTCTCTTGGTTGAGAAAAGGTATTGTTTTTCCATTTCTCTCCTGACAGCTTCTTTTAGATTTTCTTCTGTTGTCTCAGCATGTCAGCTTTGAAACTTCAGTTTCTTAAATTCATGTTTCCTTATTTCTTGACATTGCTAAATAGCAACGACATTTGTTTTTGTATTTTGGGGACAAAACCATTCCAAAAATGGGTGCTTCATCTGCATTTTGCATAATAAGCCCTTAATCTTATTTATTTGTTTGTTTACTTATTATTCCATATTCTTGCATTAAATTGGGTTCATTTCTTTCTCATTGCATATTTATCTTCGATTGGGGTAAACTAGGTCTGCTGTGGCTCCTTAAAATAATAGAAATTAGTTTTCTTTTACCTTGCTTTGCTGTCTGATTTTTAAACTCTGCTCTTGAGTTGAGGGATTAGGAGCTGGATGTGTGTGGTTGTCATGCCTGTCTTCACTCTGCACTGGTCCCTACCTTACCTACTTTGATGAGTATGTAATCCTGTTCAGCTTTTCCTATAATACACATTTCAAACAGCCATTATTACACTGTGCATTCCTCATGGAGAGATTTGTGTTTCAAGTGGTTCTCAATTTTTATATACTAATTTTTATTTTGTGTTTGTTTGCTGTTACCATCTCATTGGACACCATTACATTCTGGAGATTGTTCCTTGTTCTTAGCTTCTGCTGAGACAAACTGGGCAAGCTTTAGTAGTTCTTCTCACCTGAGCATTGGGAGATTACTTATTGGCAGTAAAAATAAAGGATGCTTTGGGAACATTTAGAATTTCTCTCCAGAGTACACTCATTTCTTTTATGCCCAATTTATTCAAGGTGTGATATATCAGTTAGATATATTCAGCAGGATATAACAGAGTAACAGACAGCACCAGCACACTTTCTTTCCTAAATTAGTAGAATAGCATTTCATGGCCACACTTAAGAGGCAGTGAGACAGCAAGAGAATTAGTAGCCTTCTCATCTTCTGTGCTGGAACCCCATGACAGAGAAAAAGGTTAGATCCGCCTGAGCTAAAATAGTGTCTACTACAGGGTCCCATATGATTTGCAAGTTATTTGCCCTCCAAGTTATGAAGTCTGTGACCAAGCAAAAACAGGTTGCTTAACATCTCCTGAATCTCTGTAAATTTTATTCCAGACCATGTCCTCACTAATTATGTCTCTTTGCCTAGAATATCCTTCACAGCTATTTCTACTTATGGAAAATTGTACTCAACCTTGAAGGTCCAGCCAACATGTCAACCCGTCTGTGAACACTTCCTGATCTTACACATTACTCTTGGTCAATTTCTCTCTTCCTACTTTGAGCTATTACTGCATTTTAAAAGTTGTCTTTTAAAATCTCTTATTCTTGGGCGCCTGGGTGGCTCAGTGGGTTAAGCCGCTGCCTTTGGCTCAGGTCATGATCTCAGGGTCCTGGGATTGAGTCCCGCATCGGGCTCTCTGCTCAGCAGGGAGCCTGCTTCCTCCTCTCTCTCTCTGCCCGCCTCTCTGCCTACTTGTGATCTCTGTCTGTCAAATAAATAAATAAAATCTTTAAAAAAAATGTCTTATTCTCTAATATGTATTAAGATGATCTCTTCATGTTTATTATTATTCCCATGAGATCATGAAATATGCAAAGTTGATATTTTCTTTCTGCTTCTTTCTCCCAAAACACATTGTGAAGTGCTTGGCACATAGTAAATGCTCATTTTTTGTTTAATTGTTCCCCCCCAAAAAAGCACTCAATAGGATGCATCTTATTCAACCAGAAATTTCATTTATATTTAAAATCACTTCTTTGGGAAAAAATAAGGAATATAAGTATATATTATAGTTTGTAATGCTTCTCTGAACACTTAGGTTAAATTTAATCATTTAGATAGTTTTATTTATTTATTTTCTTTAAAAGTATGAGTAAATGTCTATCCTTACATAATTCAAGCACTTCAGTTACTGAAGAGACTCTTTAGGAGAGTGGATGATTTATAAGAGGAAACACAAATTTGATTCATCTTTTTTTGTTCAGTCTCAGGGTGGCTGTGCTTTATCAGGTGGAGGGCTTATTGGACAAGGTTTCTTACAGTTCTCCACTGACACAGAAGTCAGTGTCATTATGTAGGGACTGTGTCTACAGAAGATAAACAATGCCAGACTCCATGTTACCTTTATATGTCTTTTTGGAGCACAGACTAACCTTTAAACCTATAAGTTACAATTTCCCACTGTCTACTGTGCTGCTAACAATAGGCTAGGTCCCCTGTGTTCAGCTGAGCTAACCAAATTCTAAAGTTCAGAAGAGAGAGATTGGGGTTTCTGCTTCATTGCTGCATTCTACCTTCCCTCTTTAAAATCTTATATGTAGTTACATCTTGGAGTTTACATATTGCTGAACATTCAAGGCCCTGGTTAAGGTAAGCAAAATCCATTATAATCCTTTCCCAATCCCTTCTGATTAAATACTGCTCCACAACTCTGTCTAAGTGAGAGCAGTGGGGCCAGTAAAGCTGCTTCAGCTTAATTATTGTTGGCATTCTTTTCCACTTGGGGCTTTGATGGGATGTTTCTCTTTGACATTTTTTAGCAGTAAAACTGCTTGGAATTCCCATACACTTTGTAGGAATGTTTGCCTTAGTTTGAGACTGGATTTCCTTCTAAATTAATTCCTAAAAAGGAAATAACAATCAGTTATGGGAATACATGGTGAGGGTCACAGAGCACTAGAGGCCATTTTTATTTGTTTTAATTTCTAAATATTACAATCTACTTTTGAGAATATATATATACACAATTCACATATATATAAATTTATACATACATATGTATTCATATATTGTAAGGCAATATACAAATATTATATCAATTATAATATACTCATATTTACATATGTTTAAGTAATTTAAAGGTATATAAATACATTTATATATGCATATTGAAGAATATTTCAATATTTGTATTGAAAGTAGAACTACAGTATCAAATAAATAGGACCTAAGGTTTTCATTTTGTTTAAATAATTTGTTGGTTTGTATTCAGTAATACAAATAACTTCTTTATTTGACTCTTTAGGAAAAAACACATCTCAATAAAATGGACAAAAGACTACAGTCTCATATGTGTACATCTCATAAAAATAAGAAAATATTCCAGTAGCATAACTCAAAATTTAAAAACATGTTTTATATAAACTCAAATTTCTGTTAGGTTCAATCAGAAGATGCTAGAAGACCAGAACTTTCTGGATACTAGAGAATGCATTAAGGAGGGGGTCTTTGGTCTACTTAACTATAAACTGTACTCACTATGGAAGTACATTAGAAAATGTAGCTCTATTTTTTTTTTAATTTTGCTGGCAATTCTCATGCACTATACATATTAATACTTTAGAAAATTTTAGCACCTGTTTTATTTAAAGTTGTAGTGTAGCTCCTAAAATGTCCTATTATCTATTAACAGCATCAAATCAGTAGCTGTATATAATTTTACTTACAAAAGTAATTCAAAATGTCTACTGAATTAAGGAGCAAGTTACACTGACAACTTCTAACTAGAAGCCTCTTTTATTTAGAATACTATACAAACGATTATTGTCTATTTTTCCTACAAATCCAATTTGTCTTAAAAAAAACAATATTCACTTACTCTTAGTCCACATTTTCAGCTCTACTTAGAAACATACCTCTTGAAAAGAGGTCAGTGACTTTCTGAAGTGCGTTTTTATAACAATTATTAATATGAATAAAAAGTATGTCTTGTTAAAATACCCAAATTACTATGATTCACTCTCCCATTCTTTTATGTCTAACTTCTTAAATACTTCTTAGCATCAGTGTCTAATTTCTCAGACACTTAAGAAATCCTCTGCTCATATGTTAATACTGTTACCAGAGCCTTTCCTGTAGTTCTTTCCTGGTATCAAACTCAGGTTTTTTTTTGGGGGGGTGGTTTCAGCCATGCCCTTTCACCCTACAATATGAAGGTCTTCAACATTTAGCAATAAGTTTTAAATCTTCTTTAGAAATCCTTAGGGAGACAAACCATAAGAAGCTCTTAATCTCACAAAACAAACTGAGGGTTGCCAGGGGGAGGGGCATAGGGAGAGGGTGGTGGGGTTTTGGACATTGGGGAAGGTATGTGCTATGGTGAGTGTTGTGAAGTGTGTAAACCTGGTGACAGACCTGAACCCCTGGCGCTAATAATACATTACATGTTAATAAAAAAAAAAATTTAAAAAAAATAAAAAGAAAGAAAGAAAGAAAAGAAAAGAAAAGAAAAGAAAAGAAAAGAAAAGAAAAGAACCTTCTCTGGGGTCCAAAGTCAATTCCTAGAGCACTGGATGAGAACAACTTGGATTTTGCCACCTCAAAGAACCTAAACTCCCCCTCACTGGGAATTTCTAGTGAGTAAAACTCTCAGGAGCTGGCGATTTTCAATGAAAAATGTGATGTAGTTTTTTGGTTTGGGTTTTTGGTTTTTGTTTTGTTTTGTGATAATATCCAGTTTCAGAAGTATCTAGAAATATTAATGTTGCAAAGATATTCCTAAAAATCAAAGGCAACTTACACTTTTTGAAGAAATAAGATAGACAGAAATGTTTTTATTAAAATTTTGACCTTGAGATTTATTCCTTCACAATAGACCAATCAAGAGAAGTTAATATTGGAAAATGACATTAGAGCTACTAAAAGTATTCAAATACTGGTGTAATGTAGGTGCCTTACCTTCACAAAAATGATTCATCTTAGCACTTTAAATAATAATCTTTATACCTTTTATCTTTGGATAATAATCCACAGCCTTTAAAATTGCAAATAATACCTGTAATGTAAGAAGTCTACATGACAAAGTCAAGGAGTTCAGTTTAATTTAGCAGAAAGTAAACAGTCATATTTCTTTCAATGTGGAGGATTAAATTGAAAATACAAGTATATATAATAGATTCATATCCTAAAGTCATTGGTAATCATGTAAAATATGACTAGAGAGAAAAAGAAATGCCTTGTGTTTTTTGGCTTTTGTTGATTTTGGAAGTTGTGGTTATAGTTGTGTATTTCATATTCATCATATTTATTTAAATCAAAATTGCACGGTTTAAAGTTTGATTTGTTTAGGCAAATTTACTCCACTTATACAAAAAGATTTTCTTTGGGGAATTAATTTTATTTTTAGACAATTCCAAACTAACAGAAAAATTTTAAGATTAGTCATAGAACTCCTGTATATCTTTCAACCATACTTCCCAATTATGAAGTTTGCCACATTTATTTTAGCAATGTCTCTCTCCTCTCTTTCCCTCTATCTTTGCCCCCATGTCTGTCTGTCTGTATGTCTTTCTTTCTTTTTTTTTTTTTTTTGATATCCCTAAAACTCTCAGCTATTTAGGGTATTGAGAGAAGAACAAGACAGACAGAAATAGTGAGACTTAGGAAAAGAACAAAAACACTCCAAATAATTTAGTGTATATTTAGTTAAGAATAGGGGTATTTTCTTATATAATTATGGTGGAATTATCAATATTAGGAAATTAACATTCATATAACATTGTTATCTAGTGTATAAGCCATATTTAAATTTTACCAATTATATCAGACTATCATAGCAAATAATAATAATTATTATTATTCTAGTACAGGAACATGGAATACATCATTTGTCATTTTTCTTTAGTATCCTTTATTTTGAAACAGGTCAGCTGTTAACACAATATCTAGTAGTTTCACTATTTCTAATATTCCTCATGCTTATGTTCAGGTTATTTCATTTGGAAGAGCAAAACCACAAAATTAATGTCAAGTCTTTCTCAGCATATCATATTAGCAAGCACATGGAATTACTTTGTATTAGTACTGGGTATAATAATTTTGATCATTTAGGTAAGGTGGTTTCTACCAGGTTTGAAAACCTCATTCAAGACTGACTCATTTTAGGACACAAATTTGATGTTTTATATGTGCTTTGAAACAAGATTTTAATAACTGGTCTTTTAAAATGACTTCTGGGATGTCTTGTGGTCACGTGGTTGAGTCTGACTCTTGATTTTGGTTTAGATCACGATCTCAGGGTTGTGAGATTGAGGCTCACGTCCAGCTTGTTCTGGGCATGGAGCCTGCCTAAAATTCTCTCTCTCCCTCTCCCTTTTCTTCTCCCCCTGCTCATGCTCCCTCACTTTCTCTAAGTAAATAAATAAATAGCAAAATACCCTTCATAGTCAAGTAAAACCAGATTAAAAATTAAGACTATAAAATCCCACAATTAAAATTTAAATAACAATAATTATAAGAAATATGAGTTTCATTCAGCTATTTGTTTGATGGTTCAGCTTTTCAAAGTTGCAAATTTTGTTTTTCCACGTAAGAAGCAAACTAGTTATCTGCCATTCCAGGAACAAGCTCATTTTATAGAACATATTGTTCATTGATATGTCTGATGTCTATCTGGAAAGTTTCATATTATAGTCACTATACAAACAACAAAAACTGCAATCATGAATGTAACAATAAGCTTAATGTTCACCTTTCACTTCATTTTAATAGAATTTATTTATTAGAACATTTTTAGGTCCACAGAAAAATTAAGCAGAATTTACAGAGATTTCACATGGGGCCCCTGCCCACACACATGCATAGCCTCCTAACAACAGCTCCTACCATATTGGTACATTTGTCACAACTGATGAACCTATATCAACAAATTACTATCACCGACAGTTCATAGTTTAGTGTTCACTCTTAATGTTGTATTTTGTATGGGTTTGGACAAATATATAATGACATATATCCATCCTTTTAATATTTTACAGTCATTTTACTGCCCTAAAAATCTTTTGTTCTCTGTCTATTCAAACCTTCCTTCTTCGAAAGACAACCATTGATTTCTTACTGTATCCATTGTTTTGTCTTTTCTGGAATGCCATGTAGTTGAAATCATACAGTATACAGCCTTCCTAGAGTGCTTCTTCCACTTAGTCATAGGCATGTAAGTTTCCTACAGGTCTTTTCATGGCTTGATAACTCATTTCTTTTTCATGGTAAAAGACATTCCATTATATGAAAGTGCCACAATTTAACTTTCACTTAACTGAGGATCTTCTTGGTTGCTCTGAAGTTTTGGCAGTAACAACTAAAGCTGCTACAAACATCCATGTGCAGATTTTGGTGTAGTAATATGTTTTCAAGTATGTTAGAAAATACCACAGAGCATGGTTCCTGAATCATATGGTAAGAGTATGTGTATTTATGTAAGAAACTGCCAAACTGTCTTTGACAGTGACTATACCATTTTGTATCACCATCAGCAATGACTGAGTTCATATTATTCCATATCCTCACCAGCATTTGGTGTTGTCACTGTTTCTGATTTTGACCATTCTAATAGGTGTGCAGTGGTATCTTAATATTTTAATTTTCCTTTCCCTGATGACACATGATGTGGAGCATATTTTTGTATACTTATTTTCTCTTTGTATGTTTTCTGTGGTGATACATCTGTCAGGGTCTTTGCTCCACTTCTTTATTGAGTTATTGATGTTCTTTTTGTTGGGTTTGAAGAATTCTTTTGTATTTTAGATAACGATCCTTTATCTGATAAGTGTTTTGAAAATATTTCCTCCTAGACTGTGATTTGTCTTTTTTATTGTTTTGAGAGCAGAAATTTTTCATTTTATTGAAGTCCATCTTAATTTTTCTTTCACAGGGTATGCCTTAGGGTTTGAACAGATGGAGGAGGTCAAGCAAAGAAGAAAAGTTCTTGTTCAATGGGTATTGTGATAGTGGCCTAGTACTGGTGCTCCCAGATCTTCAAAAACATTTATCGCTCATTTTATCACTCATGGATATTTTCATTAGTTCTTTGGATACACCGTTATAAAAATTCCCCATTAATGCCTTTATCATTTTAATCATGATTATTTAAAATCTCTATTTCTTCGAAGGTATGTGTCATATTCAAATCTGGTTATATCTCTTGACAGTGTTCTGTTTATCTTGATTTTTTAAAAAATATTTTATTTGTTTATTTGACAGAAAGAGAGAACACAAGTAGGCAGAGCAGCAGGCAGAGAGAGATGGGGAAGCAGGCTCCTTGCTGAGGAGAGAGCCTGATGTGGGACTCAATCCCAGGACCCTGAGAACATGACCTGAGCTGAAGGCAGAGGTTTAACCCACTGAGCCACCCAGGTGCCCCTTATCTTGATTTTTATATGCCTTTTGAGTTGTTTTGAAGGCCAGACATCAAGTGTAAGATAGTAGAGATGGAGATCAATAGCTTTAATGCCTAATTTGGAGTTTTCAATTGATCTTGTCAAAAGTTGCCACATTGCTATTGCCCTAACCACCTGCCATTCACAAATGTTAACTGTTAACAGAAAAATATAATATAATCCTAGATCTTGAATTACTTCTGTAATTTTTCAAATGCAATATCCCTGGCAATAAAGAAATCATCAAGAGAAAAGAAAGATCACATGAATAACCAAAGAAGAAACAATATCCAAGGTACAATGGGATATCCCAAGAGGGACTCTAAATATTTGAATTACCAGGTAAAGACTTTAAGTATATTTGTTCTGTTTACAGAAATAAAATATAATTTTGACTGGAGGTTGGAAGAGAAAACCAGAATAAAAGGGAGAAGGACAAAACTCATTTGAAAAATAAGAAATACAGTAATTCCCCCCAAATATAAAATAAATAAATAACTCAAATTAAAACTTAATGGAATACTTAATGGAATAAAACTTAATGGAAAACTTAATGGAATAGAATGAACACATCTAGTAGCCTGATTTTGGTTTCTCCAATAAAAGGAATGAGGACACCAGGGAGATGTGACTGTTCTAGAACTGGAGTAGGCAATATACAAGATGATCCCATAGCATCTTGTAGTGCCAGGAAATAAAGAGATTAAAAAAATAATAATAAACCCAATGATGGGCTATGTAAAAGGGACACAGGAGCCAACTGAAAGAGGTGCCAATGACCATCCCTGGAGCAATTTGAACAACAAAAAAATAAAATAGTATTTTATTAAAACCCAATGTATAATACATATCTGTGACCCCATATTAAAATAAATATATGATTTAATAAATTGATAGGGGAGAAGAGATAAGTTTCCATGCAGACTTTTGAATAATCCATGGAGATATTGTGCTCTAAAGGAAGAGGAGAATCGTTTCTCAATCCCTCAGTATGGGCTACACATAGTTATTCCTAAGAGAATAGTATGTGAAAGGGGTAAAAAGAGTAACTTTACAGTGGAGAAACCTGACAAACACGAATTACTTCAGTGAGATGTTCAATATCAACATTCATGGTCGTGTTAATCGTGTTAATCGTATGTACCCTTGACATCATGAGATGAAAATAGTATTTGACCCATGTGATACTCCTTGTTAAGACCCACAACACCAGTCTAATCATGATGAATTCCAACCATCAGACAAATTTTGTAAGGGCTTGCTACCTGAACAATAGTCTTAAACACTGTCAGGATCAATAAAAACAAGGATAATCTGAGAAACTATCATCATAAGAGCAACCTAAGGAGATAAGATGATTAAATGTAATGTGGTTTCCTGCATAGTACCTAGAACAGAAAAGGTCATTAGATAAAACTAAGGAAATACATGGAGTGTCTGCGTGGCTCAGTAGGGGTCCTGGGGTCTACCCCATGTCAGGCTCCTGGCTCAGTGGGAAGTCTCATTCCTCCTTCCCCTGGCTCCTGCTCTCTCTCTCTCCCTCTCTCTCAAATAAATACATAAAATCTTAAAAACAAATAAACAAGCAAAAACTCAGGAAATCTGAATGAACAGAGGACTTTAGTTATTACTAATGTATCAATATTGGTTTATTAATTATAACAAATGTGCCATGTTAATATAAAATATTATTAAAAGGCAATCTCTGTAAATATAAAACTATTCTAACAAATAAAATCCATTTTTTTCTAAAACTCAATGAATAGAGGTAATAACAAATTCAATGTGTTTAAAAAGAGAATAAATAAACTGGAATAGAGAATTGAAGAGAACACCAGAGTAAAGTATAGAGAGAAGATTGAAAATATAGAGGAGAACACAGAGAGATGTCTTAACATAAATGGAATTAGATAACCCAGGAGAAAAGCGAAGAAAGGGAAAGGGAATAAAAGCAATGGATTATGAGAAATGGTTAATGGGACTTCTGGTTGGCTCAGTCGGTTAAGCATTTGACTCTTGATTTTGGCTCAGGTCATGACCTCACGGTTTTGAGATCTAGCCTGATGGGCTCTGTGCTAAGCAAGGCTAGGGGTGTGGGGGTGGATGGAGTCTGCTGGACATTCTTTCCCTCTGTCCCTCCTGCTCACACTGTCTCTCTCTGTCTAAAATAATCTTTTAAAAAAATAGTTACTAACTTTTTAAACCTGACATACAATATAAAAACACAGATTTAAAAATAACTGTTAACCCAAAGCAGTTTAAATATTAAAAAAAAAAACCACAGAAAATCATAGTAAAATTGCTAAAAAGCAAAAAGCAAATGAAAATATTAATAGGACTCAGAAGGACAGATAGTAGGCATACTACTTGGAAAGAAGTGATAGATTAGAAAAGAAAACCAAAGACAGCCATCTCAACAGAAATAACAGAAACCACAGATAATGCATTGATACCTTCTGTTTAAAAAAAATTAACTGCAAATGTAGAATTTTACACCTAATAAAAAGTATCCTTTTAAGAATAAAAGCAAAATACAAATTTTTTTTACAACAAAAAAGAGAAGTTTAGCAAATCCACCGAAAGCAGATTTAAAGTATATTTCTCAGGTAGAAAGAATGTGATTCCAGATGAAAATTTTAAGACAAATAGAATGAAAATAGCAAAAATTAGGGTAAATAAAGTGCATATTGACAGGAAGTTTGTCCCCATAATCTGAACTCATTTTTAGGTTATTTAAGGTATTTAAACTTATAGCTGCACTGAGACAAGTGGGAAACACTGATGTATCATCTTGTGATTTAACAAGAATAGTTGGGATGCCTGGGTGGCTCAGTCAGTTAAACAGCTGCCTTCAGCTCAGGTCATGATCCCAGGGTCCCAGGATCGAGTCCTGCATTGGGGTCCTTGCTCCGTGGGGACCCTACTACTCTCCTCTGCCTGCCACTCTGCCTGCTTGTGCTGTCTCTCTGTCAAATAAATAAATAAAACCTCTTCCCCCAAAAAAGAATAGCAATTAAGTGAAAGATATGGTTCAGATCATGGCCAAAATATCAACTAATGTTTGACTTTTGTAAGTAAAGATTTAATAACAATTCTGAAATGATTTTTGATGTTTGATCATTGACAAGATTCAGGCTTTCATTCTTTCCTTCTCCATCACCACACAGCTGATATTTTAGATAAGGAAACTTCTGTGTACCTCTTGATCTCTTGATCCCTCTGGGCCAGTAGGAAGTTTCAGGTCCTTGGCCTTAACCTGCATGTGTGAACCCTGTGCTAGCGCCAACCCCCAGACACGTTCTTATTTCATTGATTTGAAATATGATCACCCTACTTCATTCCTTTTTCAACTATTAATATCAATTATTTTAGTCTTTTAAAAAGATAGTTTCATTATTTAAAAAATAATAATAAAAACCTATTTAGTATAGGATCCTATCTGTGTATATATGTGCACTGGTGTGTGTATGACAGCTTGATCAGTGTGATTATACCAAACAGAGAGAAACTCTGCTCAAGAATTATAAACTGCTGGAATCAAACAGATGAACAGTGTTACAGTTCTGAAATTTAATGATTAATATATGAATAGTATCATTATTTTTAACTTTTAAGGTTAGACATTTGGTACCATAAGGAGTAGGAAGGCCAATAAAGCAAATATAAGCCATAGAAATAGACGTGTGTGTGTGTGTGTGTGTGTGTGTGTGTGTGTGTGTGTGTTCAAATGAGTATTTCAAATACCTTGGAAAAATTTGAGTAATTGAAGGATGTCATTTCATACTAAAAAAAACAATACATATTATTAAATACAATTATGGAAACTTGAAAATCTCTTTGTTCTTTAAATATTCTACCAAGAGAAAAGTTGGGTGCCTGTCTCAGTTCCAACAATAGCTATACAGTGCTGGTAACTGCTTCACGTGCACCCATATGTGGGGAACTGTCAAAACCATCAACCCTGGAAAATTTTCACTCCTACTCATCCTATTATTCTGTTTAATCTTTTGTTTTAACTATTTTTCATTCTTATGTGAGTAATAAATGCACATAATTTAAAAAGTCAACTAGTACCACAAGGCTATAATAAAATACTAGAACTCATTCCTCACTTATCCATTCTCAGTCTGACTTTCAAATGTTTTCACCTCTTTAAAGAATTTTTATTTATTTCCATATTTGAAGGTTATATACTTTACTGCTATTTTTTAAAGTACTAAAATCACACATTGTGTCATTTTAGAAAATGTAAAGAGTTATCATTTTTAATTATTATTCTTGCTCCCTTCCTCTATCCTTCTAAATTAATATTGGGATTTTTTAATTAAATCAATATTCTGGCATCATGATGTAGAAATTGTGTTTACCATGATTGCATTTCCATTCTGTTTTTCCCATAGACATTAATTGCTTCAAAAAAAATCACATGTTTTTACATGCATCTCTCACATAATTTCCTAAATTTAAGGCTGGGGCAAAGCTGTCATGCTCAGAATTCTCTTCACTCTGTACTGGGCTTCTTTTTGCCATTATATATGGTGCTATTCCTATGGTATATGAATATACCATCTACTAGATTTCATGCCTTCTACATGTTTTGTAATTTTATTTATCACACATGGAAAACATATTCCAGTTGCCTCTTGAGATGAGCTATAAGGTAAGTAAATTCTTCAAATCTTTTCTGCCATTTTGAAAATTCCTTTCTTCTGTGCTCCTGTCTCACATTTTGTCAAGTTTCAGAACTTATTCTTTTTTAACAGCTTTAGAATTTTTCACTATCCTTTGTTTCTTAAATTTTATTAAAATGTGTGCTTTGTGGGCCTATTTGAATTCATTTTTTCCTAGGTTTCGGTGAGTTATTTCATTCAAAATCTAGAAGTGTTTTTGAATTATTTCTTCGGTAACTTCCTTTTTTTCATTTATACTTTTATCTGGATTGTTATTTATTGTATATTGAACTTCTTAGATTAATCCTCTTAACAATTTCTTTTTATTAGACATGTCTTTTTCTTTTGGTTCCATTTTCTGGGAGGTTTCCTCAACTTTGCCTTCTAATGTTTTTATCTTTCTTTTATTTTTTATTTATTTTTAAAATTTTGCTATAGTCTCTATTTATTTCTGTAAATTCTTCTTCCTTGGCCTCACTTTTTTTTTAATATTTTATTTATTTACTTGACAGATTCAGAGAGTGTGCAGAGAGAGTACAAGCCAGGGCAATATCAGGTAGAAGGAGAGGGAGATACAGGCTCCCCACTGAGCAGGGAGACCAATGCAGGGTTTGTTGCCAGAACCCTGGAATCATAACCTGAGCCAAAGGCAAATGTTTAACCAACTGAGCCACCCAGATGCCTCTTTGGCCTCACTTTGAATTCTTTTATTTTAAAAATGGGAGGGAGTGGAAGAAAGGTACTTAGCTATCTTGTAAACTGTGTACTTGTGGCAGATGCATGCAACCCCACTTCCTAGGCTCTTTTTTTTTTTTTAAGTTTTTTTTTTTTAATAATTTTTTTTTAACATATAATGTATTTTTATCCCCAGGGTTACAGATCTGTGAATCATCAGGTTTACACACTTCACAGCACTCACCATAGCACATACCCTCTCCAATGTCCATAACCCCACCCCCCTCTCCCAATCCCTCTCCCCCAGCAACCCTCAGTTTGTTTTGTGAGATTAAGAATCACTTATGGTTTGTCTCCCTCCCAATTGCACTACTGGGTATTTACCCTAAAGATACAAACGTAGTGATCCAAAGGGGCATGTGCACCTGAATGTTTATAGCAGCAATGTCTACAATAGCCAAACTATGGAAAGAATCTAGATGTCCATCAACAGATGAATGGATAAAGAAGATGTGGTATATATACACAATGGAATACTATGCAGCCATCAAAAGAAATGAAATCTTGCCATTTGCAATGACGTGGATTGAACTAGAGGGTATCATGCTTAGCAAAATAAGTCAATGAGAAAGACAAATATCATATGATCTCCCTGATATGAGGAAGTGGAGATGCAACGGAGGTGGAGGTTAAGAGATTAGGAGAAGAATAAATGAAACAAGATGGCCTCACATTTTTAATGGCATCCTTTTTTTGTTTTAGAGGATATAATGTCTACCTTGCAGTAGTAATAAACAAGTCAACTTCTCATTAGATCCTCCACTTCAGACATTCTGTCAGTTATTCACCATCCATGTTAAAATAAAACAAACAAACAACAATAACAGGGGCACCAAGGTGGCTCAGTTGGTTAAGCAGCCGACTCTTGATTTTGGCTCAGGTCATGATCTCAGGGTGGTGAGATAGAGTCTATGTCAGGCTCCATTCTGGGGTGTGGAACCTACATAAGATTCTCTCTCTTTCTGCCCCTCTCCCCCCACTTGCTCTCACTCTCTCTGCAAAAAAGAAAATGTAATAAAAAATTAAAATATATTAAAAAAAAAACTTAACAAATTTCTTCTTAAGAGAAATTTTAGGTTCACAGAAGAACAGAGTGGAAAGTACAGAGTTTTCACATACTTCCTCTACCTCACACATATTTTCTTATCATTAACATCTTACGTTAGTAGGGTGCATTTGTTATAAATAATGAACCAACATTGACACATCACTACCAGTCATAGTTTAGCTGGTATTACAGCAAATAGTCATCTTTTTAGTATCATGCAGAATAGTTTCACTGTACTAAAAATCCCCTGTGCTCTCCTTCTTCATTTTTTTCCCCCTAAGACCCCTGGCAACCACTGATACTTTAATTGCTTGGTAGTTTTGCTCTTTCCAGAGTATCTTATAAGTGGAATCATATGCTATATAGCCCTTTAAGATTAACTTCTTTTGCTTAGAAATATGCAAGTATGTTTATTCTGTGTTTTTTTTTTTCTTGGCTTAATCATTTATTTTTAGGGCTCAATAATATTCTATTATATGCATGTATCACAACTTATTTATTCATTTTAATTGAAGGGCATTTTGTTTGCTTCTAAGTTTTGGCAATTATTAATAAAGCTTCTGTAAACATTTGCATGCAGGTTTTTGTGTGGACATAAATTTTTAACTCCTTTTAGTAAATAGCAAGAAATACGATTACTGGACTGTTTAGTAAGAGTCTGTTCAGTTTTCTCTCTCTTTCTTTCTTTCTTTCTTTCTTTCTTTCTTTCTTTCTTTCTTTTTTCTTTCCTTCTTTCTTTTTGTAAAATTTCTTTTTAGTGTTCCAGAATTCATTGTTTATGTACCACACCCAATGCTCTATGCAATACATGCCCTCCACAATACCCACCACCAGGCTCACCCAACTTCTCACCCTCCTCTCCTTCAAAACCCTCAGTTAGTTCCTCAGAGACCACAGTCTCTTCTCCCTCTCCAATTTCCCCCAGCTCCCTTCTCCTCTCCATCTTCCCATGTCTTCCATGTTATTCCTTATGCTCCACAAATAAGTGAAACCATATGATACTTAATTATCTCTGCTTGACTTATTTCATTCAGTAAATCTCTTCCAGTCTTATCCATGTTGATACAAAAGTTGGGTATTCATCCTTTCTGATGGCGGCATAGTGCTCTATAGTATATTTGGACCACATCTTCTTTATCCATTTGTCCATTGAAGGGCATCTTGATTCTTTCCATAGTTTGGTGGCTGTGGTCATTGCTGCTATGAACATTGGGGTACAGATGGGCCTTCTTTTCACCGCATTTGTATCTTTCGGTAAATACTGAGTAGTGCATTTGCAGGTCAGAGGGAAGTTCTATTTTTAATTTCTTAAGGAATCTCCACACTGTTTTCCAAAGTGGCTGCACCAACTTGCATTCCCACCAATAGTAAAAAGGGTTCCCTTTTCTCCACATCCTCTCCAACACATGCTGTTTACTGTCTTGTTAATTTTGGCCATTCGATCTGATGTAAGGTGGTATGTCAATGTGGTTTTGATTTGAATCTCCCTGATGGCTAGTGATGATGAACATTTTTTCATGTGTCTGTTAGCCATTTGTATGTCTTCATTGGAGAAGTGTCTGTTTATGTCTTCTGCCCATTTTTTGACACGATTATCTGAAACGATTATCTGTTTCAAAAAATGGGCAGAAGAGTCTATTCAGTTTTCTTAGAAACTGTCAAACTATCTTCCAAAGTTGCAATACCATTTTTTCATTCTTATCAGCAATTAATGAGAGTTCCTGTTGTTTCACATTCTCACTGGCATCTGATGCTGTCAGTATTCAGGATTTTAACCATTCTAATAGTGATATGTCATTGCTTTATAAGTTTGAGTTCCTTAATGATACCTGATATTAAATATCTTTTCATGTGCTTAGTTGCCAACTGTATATCTTCTCTGGTAGGTTGTCTATTCAGATCTTTTGCACACTATTAGTTGAGCTTTTTTTTTTTTTTCCTTATTGAGTTTTAAGAAGTTTTTGTAGATTTTGGATAGCACCCCTTTATCAAATGTGTCTTCTGCAAATGTTTATTTCTCTATCTATGGCTTGTCTTCTCAATCTCTTGACAGTTTCTTTTCCAGAGAAGTCATAGCCACTTTTCATCATCAAAATGCATTGATCTCCTTCATTTTCTTTGTTACTATGATATATATCTGTATAGCTATAGATATATAGTATTTGCTGCATATTTATGTATTGGTGAGTATATGTGTATATATATATACACACATATACATATATATAATTTTATTTGCTACATAATTTATTTATTTTTTTATTAAAATATTTTATTTTGGGGGCATCTGAGTGGTTCAGTCATTAAGCATCTGCCTTCAGTTCAGGTCATGATCCCAGGATCCTCAGATCGAGCCCCACATTGGGCTCTCTGCTCAGCAGGGAGCCTGCTCCCCCACCCCCCCGCCTGCCTCTCTGCCTGCTTGTGATCACTGTCTGTCAAATAAATAAATAAAATCTTTTAAAAATCTTAAAATATTTTATTTTTAAGTAGGCTCCACACCCAATATGGGATTCAAACTCACAGCCTCAAGATCAAGAGTTCCATGCACTGCCCACTAAGCCAGCCAGGTATCCCTGTTACCTTATTTAATCATTAATCCTGATAATCCAATCTAAAATTTTTCACATTCCTCTAATTATTAATCACAATATCACGCTCTTTGCCTTATTTTCTTTATAACATTTATCACTGACTGACTCACTTTTTCTTTTCACTATTATCAACCCCATGAGACCTGGAACTTTGCTTCTTTTGCACATTTAAGAGTTCCTGCCACATTCGGTCACTCAATATATATTTGTTGAATTAGTAAATATAGAGACAGAATCTTCCAAATTCACCTATTCTGTGTGATTTTATGAGAATTACCCCTTTTGCCAGAGGGACAAAAATTGTGATGTGCCATTTCATAATCTAATCTAAATATAAGGTAAATATTACTAATTATTAAAATGAATTTGGGTACTGATTTTATCACTAAATTGGATAGCCACATGCAGAAGAATGAAACTGGACCATTTTTTTTATACCATACACAAAAATAGACTCAAAATGTTGAAAGGTCTAAATGTGAGCAGTAATCCTGCAAATCCTAGGAGAGAACACAAGCAACAACCTCTTTGACATCTGCAGCAGCAACTTCTTGCTAGACGCATCTCCAAAAGCAAGAGAAACAAAGGCAAAAATGGACTACTGGAACTTCATCAAGATAAAAAGATTTTGTGCAGCAAAGTAATCAGTCAACAAAACCAAAACAATGGACAGATGGAGAAGATATTAGCAAATGTCTTACCAGATAAAGGGTCAGTATCCAAAATCTATCAAAATAACTTATCAGACTCAACACCCAAAGAACAAATAATCCAATAAAAAAATGGGTAGAAGACATGAACAGACACTTCTCCAAAGAAGACATACAAATGGCCAACAGACCTATGGAAAATGTTCAACATCACTTGACATCAGGAAAATACAAATCAAAACCACAATGAGATACCACCACCCAACAGTCAGAATGGCTAAATTAACAAGTCAGGAAACAACAGATGTTGGAGAGGATGCAGAGAAAGGCTAACCCTCTCACACTGTTCACATAGCTATATATAGAGAGAGAGCAAAAGCGGCATAATATTCAGCCATCAGAAAATGAAATCTTGCCATTTGCAACATGAAGAATGGAACTAGAAGGTATTATGCTAAGCAAAATAAGTCAATCAGAGAAAGACAATTATCATATGATTTCACTCATATGTGGAATTTAAGAAACAAAACAGAGGAGCATAGTGGAAGGGAGGGAAAAATAAAACAAGATGAAATCAGAGAGGGAGACAAACCATAAGGGACCCTTAATCATAGGAAACAAACTGAGGTTTGCTGGAGGGGAGGGGTTGGGAAATGGGATAACTAGGTGATGGACATTAAGGAGGGCATGGGTTGTAAGGAGCATTGGGTGTTATATAAGACTGTTGAATCTCTGAACTCTACCTCTGAAACTAATAATATAGTATATGTTAATTATTGAATTAAAATTTTTAAAAAATTGCCCGTGGACATAAAATTGCTATAATTAAAAAAAAAGATGCTTCTCAGAAAAAAAATTACAAGTTCTAAAAGTTTATTGAAAAATTTACACTTAAGAAACATATATGAAGTAGAATACTGGTAAAGGGATTTATAATATATTTAAGCATATTACCTATCATTAAGAAGCTCATGGGCATAGACTAATAATAATGTATGTATATGAATATGGAGAATATAAGGCAAAAGATGTGCATCAAAATGAGTGATATATAAGGTTTAATAACGTTCAGAAGTAAGTCTTTACTTCCATGTGTGATTTCGGCTTAAATTCCAATAAAATTTATGCTCGCTAAACAAATATATAGCATGTCATAGTTCTCACTGTTTCCCTGTTTTAAATTTGAACACAAGGAAAAACACTAAGTGGTTACCTAGATTGACAGAATTAAAGTAACTTGAATTCTGATTTTTTGCAGTTATAATTATTGTGCTATTGCTTATTCTGAATCTAGTGTTCACATTCAGAAATAGTAGTATCACTGGGCAAAAACAACTTTAGCCATACTGAAGAGTTACAAGAGTGTTCCTGAAAATGAACCCATTTAGCTGAGTCAAAAGTGTTCTGGCTGTCTACATAAATGAGAATTATTCAAATTAACCTCTTGAATAGAATATGTTGTTCATTACAGGATAAGTAAAAAGTGCTAATTTAGAACTCACATATATACGATTAAAACTCAACAATAATTGCAACAACTGTTTAGAGCTTAGACCAACAAAAGCTTTGGTTAACATTTTTTATAGAGGAGTATTTTCCTTCAGACATCATTTAGAATGGCTTAAGTATAGTGATAATCAATAACAAACAGACTTTTTTTTTTTTCGTTTTTAGTTTATTACTGCCTAATTCCCTATAGATGATACCCCTACCAGTCCTCCTCATCCCTTATCTCCCATTGCCTACATCCAAGGTAGACTGTTCCATTGTTTGCCCTTAACCGGCCATTACCATTGAACTTAGTGTCAGTGAAGAGGAGAAGAACAGGGCAAATCATGTAAATCTTTTGCAAACGTTAAAATCTAGTAGGGAGAATGGTCATATTAAGGCATAAAGCACTGAAATATTTTCAAAAGGCAAAGGGAGGTAATGAAAGTTTTGGGTAGGGAGTATATAGTTAAGTGTCTAAAAGGTGTATCTCATAGGAATGTGTGGGCTCCTTACTAGATATGAAGATACTGGAGAAGAAAGACTTGATGTGGAATCAGAGGCAAAGTGTGAGAGATGAATAGATATGATGACAAACTGAGATATTAATACTAGCAATGGATAAAAACTGAGATATTGGGGGCTTAAGTGGGTAGGAGAAGAATAAATGAAACAAGATGGGATTGGGAGGGAGACAAACCATAAGTGACTCTTAATCTCACAAAACAAACTGAGGGTTGCTGGGGGGAGGGGGTTTGGGAGAAGGGGGTGGGATTATGGACATTGGGGAGGGTATGTGCTTTGGTGAGTGCTGTGAAGTGTGTAAACCTGGTGATTCACAGACCTGTACCCCTGGGGATAAAAATATATGTTTATAAAAAATAAAAAATTAATTAAAAAAAAAGAATGAATAGAAGGTTATTAATTAAAGGGGGAAGACAGAGGTATGGGTTATATACAAATAAATAATGACATTTTATTTAACATCCTTTAATTTTTTAAATAGAGTTGCTTGATTAATTGATGGGGCAGATATCTTGAACTCTGAATCTGGACTTGAACAGACCATTTGGCATTTCTCATGATAACTTTCTGGATAAGATAGAAAACTGAAGTACAGCCATTTCTCTGAACTAACTTTGGATAAGAAGAATAATTACTTACTAAAATAGAAGTGATAGTTGTCAAAAACAGTGGTGTCACAAAAATACTAGTATAATCAGACTTTATCTTAGACTTTTAATAATAAAATTCTTCTAAGAAAAGGTAGGCAGACTTCCATAATATGAAACTTGTAAAAAACCTAATGCTTTCTGATGTAAACCCAAATATTGCAGTTGTGGAGTAAAAAGTACAGATACCTAGAGAATCAGGAGTTTCATTAATAAATTATCTAATAAGCTCACATAATTAAAATATATGGTAGAGGGGCACCTGGGTGGCTCAGTCGGTTAAGTGATCAACTCCTGATTTCAGCTCAGGGCATGATTTCAGTGTCCTGAGATCGAGCCCTGCATCAGTTTCCACACTGGCTATGAAGTTTGCTTGGGATTCTTTCCCTCTCTCTCTCTCCCTGTGCCCCTCTCCCCACCACTCATGCTCTCTCTCTCTTTCCCTCTCTCAAAAATAAAATAAAATATATGGTATTACAAAAATCAGACTTAGATGACTTGTGAGAAGAGTGACATCAATTCTAAAGTCCAAGATGAATGAAGGCTTAATAAAATGATCATATCAAGAATGGATATTTTGGCTTTTTCCCCTATCCTCACTCTGCCTAGTTCCTAATCTTTAGGTATGTGCTTGTTCAGTAATGATCTAATCTCTATGGCTGGGGAAAATTATTCCCTGCCAATGCACAAACACATCAGTTAATGCTTATGACAGATTTTAATAACTCCAGGGAAGAGTAAAGTTGCATGTTATTGACATTATCATTAATCATTCATAAATGGTTCAGCCAAGGGTGTCATTATCTACACCAATAGACCAGTGACCTGTGATCTTGTCCAAATCAAACATCATGTAACTCACTCCTCATAATACCATGCCCTTCTGTTTTTATCCCTATCCTGGCTACTGTAGTTGGCATATTTCAGCTACCTCATTTTTTCAGTTACTTTCCATTCAGTGTCCATATATGTGGATTTAATGTGTTGGAAGTTCCCTTATTTTTGTCATTTAGTGCATTCACTTATTTGTACTACCAAGTGACTGTTAGATTTATTGCACACATATTTGATGCAAAATCTTGGTTAAGTACTTTGGAAAATAAAAAATAATGGACTTCACCCTTAAGAGGATTTAAGTATATTTAAAATTAAAGATAGGTACAGAGACTACCACAAGTAGATGGTAATAAAATCCATAAGAAAAGTATAGCTAGAATGATATGGGAATTCAAATGTAAAAGAGTCAGTTTTTGATATATGAGAATAAAAAGCTTATTTTACATTTTGACTTTTACCTAGAAGATTCAAAACAAATTGATGACTTCCTTTTTATCACTTCTAAGCTATTGACACAAAATACCTACATTTTAGGAATTAGTATTTAAAAGGTACTAAGAAATAGGTAAATACAATCAATAAACAGATTATAAAAATTTTGTTTTGATGAAATGGAATCTTGATTTTTTGCCTTTTAGGAAATTATTCATAGTAAAAGAAAAGCTTAATATGATTTATTTTGGAAACATTTGTTTATGTTTTATTGATTTATGATTTATTTATTTAGATCACTTTTGTAGACATTGGTAATATATTTTAAAATCTCCAAAATTAGCAATTAACTCCTCACAGTGAAACTAGTGAATATTATAATACCTCAATTTTTGTATGATTTGTCTTTTAAATTTTAAATGTTAATTTTCATCTTCAAATAATTTCCTATATTGATTTCTATTTTCATACAGTTTTATTTCTCTCCCATTTAACATTTTCTTAACTGCTATTTGCTTATAGTTATTGTTCCTATACTGCTATTCCTTATTGCTACATTGTCCTGGAATTTCTGTCTCTTTGTATTCTAAATATACAAATAGTACTGAGTTTCCCAACCTCAACACCCTATTCTTGCTCTCAGCTCTCCTTGGACACTTGCACTGACTTTTGTATTTATAACTACTGATGCTGATAACTCTTAAATCTTATATCCAATATAGACTTTGCTCTTGAACTACCATTCTATGTATCCAATTGTCTATTCAAATGTACCACAGGACTCTCAAGCTCAATATATCAAAAAAAAAAAAAAAAGCCACTTTTTACACTTTACAAATCTATTCCTCCCACAGAATTTCAACTCTCTACTAATGACCTAACAATATCATCAATACCCTAACCCAGAAAACAGGATTTAATTCAAAACATTATCTCCCAATTTTCCACATTTACTTGCTCATCAGTTTTGTTGATCTCATCTCCCACTTACTCTTTAAGTCAATACTAACTTCTTTATCTCCAATGACACTACTTTTGCATTGTGATTCTTACTTCTCTGGATAGTAACAAGTTCTGCATCTCTATTATAATCTGTGAACATTCTCAGACTTTCTTTCATGGTGGTAACTAAATAATCTCCTGAGATTGCCAATTTTACTATGTCACACTCATACCCATATCCTGAAGCCTAAAACCTTCAGGATAAAGACTAATTATTGTTGCCTGGCATATAGAGTCTTCCAGGATCTGAACTCAGGCATAATGTATGCCTTCTCATTCTTTATACTTTATGTTACATTTGTACTGAATTACAAGTGGGTACCTTGATGCACTATTAAGATGCTCCGAGCTTCAAATTTTGCCTGACACAGTACCATATCTTCCTTACTGATCTAGAACATTCCTACTCATCATGGGAGAATCTGTCCCCTTAAGTTATCTCCCTTATCTTTTCAGTCAGATTTCACTTCTTTCATTGCTCTCCAAATGTACATTCTACATACAATTTATACAGCATTTTTACTGTCCTACTGTGAAAAGAGGTTTTCCCAGCATTTTTGTCCCAGAGCTTAGCGCTGTGTCTTGTGAACTATAGGATCTCATTTAAAGTTTCTTAGATGTATGAATGATTAATTCTACTGAATCAATTTTTCTTAATAAAATAAACTAATGAAACAGTCTTTGAGATCTAATCAAAGCGAAAGCAAATAGCTAAGTTGACAGAAGTGGTTAACTAAATAAAATTAGTTTTCTCTTTAGAAAGGGAAAATGTGGGGAAGAGAATGGTGAAAAGGCAATCCACATTATCTGACACAAAGGCATTGTTTTGGTGGGAATTTCTAAGTGATGACAAATATTGAATATTTATGACATTGAAGTTATGAGAAAAGTGGATCAACATATTATATATATATATATATATATACACACACGTGTGTGTATTTGCATATGTTCATATAAGAACATACATAAGGCACACCTATTGAGTATTCCTATATTCTAATGTTATTATATCATATAAAAATGTTCTTTTTGTTCAAATTTATGCCAGCTGTTTCTCACTACTAGAGAAAATAGACTTCTAAATAAAGAGAATGTGGGGAGAAGGGAGGCAATAATATTCTGGTGGTGATTCAGGGGCTGAGCCAGCTGATGCTCAGCTATTCAGCAAGAGAACAACTCTTGAAGAGCGTTGTGAATTAGGCTGGCTGAAACTCAACAATTCCAGGGGGAAAAAAAAAAAAAAAAAAAACATTTAGCCAAAAGGAAGTAAAAGACCCAGCACTGTTAAAGACTTAATGAAACAGATGGCCCATTGTTTTGTAATGGAGCCACTAGAATCAAGTCTGTTTTTAACCCATTTTAAAGACTTGTGTATAGATGTTTCAAAAAGTAGACTTTCATCCGAGAAAATCTATCGAACATTAACATTTTTGTCCTGAGCAGCTGAGTGACAGTGATGAACTAAACACTGCTTAGAAGAATGAATTTGCAAGGGGCTCTGTGTTTATTATTAGTATTTTTATAAGAGATACTTTAATTTCTATCTTGGATAATTTTTTTTGTTAAAAGAATGGAAAAGCAGAGTAGGAAAAGACAACATTAATTATTAGTTATCAATTTTCAAGTTGGTAAAATTGAGATAACCGCAAATTATGATATCATTGACTGAGAATAAATAAGATTATTTAATGACACATCATTTTATAACTCATGTATCATACAAAAAGTACCAGGAGTGTTTGTCTAGATCAAATTCTGACTTCTCCTCCATTCACATAGAGGAGATACAAGTCTCAGTTTGGATGAGAAAATCAGGCTGACATTTGTCTACTGTGATTAGAAATATACTGACAGCTCATTATTGCTCCAGAATATTCTTGTTATATGTTTTTAACCTTTCTTATCACCTGCCTTAAAATTTTAATTGTTGTAAGACAAATTTTGTAATACTTAAATTACCTATTGTTGGATTATTGCTATTAAATATGCTATTTATTTATTCATTTAGCCATTTGTTTTCTTTTCTGAAATGAGAGGTAGAGTCAAGCACTGACGTCTTCCTTTGCCTTGAATACACACCACAAATTTTTCTCTGTTAATACAATAACATAAAATTTTTGATTATTTGTCACCTTTAATTAAAAAGAACAGTGTCTTTAGGAAGTGAAGTACTACGTAGTGTTGATGATGGGATTGCTTCCCTATTCACTGTCCTCTCTCTCTCTTCTCCCTACCCAGCGTTTCCTCAGAGGAGCCATCTATACTCATTATCCACTTTCACAAGTGCCATTCTTTACTTTGAACTATCTTGACTTTGTCTGGTCACTGTTTTGAACTTGTTTTACTTAGTTCTCCAATTTATTTAATGGCCAAAACTAAATGTTTCTTTTCACACCTCATCCTGCTGGAAATGTCTGCATTTCTCTTTGTCCCCGGCTTTTGTGTCTTTTCAAATGGAAAGCATTTGAAGGGTCAGCCCCTTATCTTCCCTGAGTCAGCCCCCTACCTCCAAGGCAGGATATTTATCATCAGCATCGGCTCCCCAGTCTTTGACCCCCAGCCTTGCTTCTGTAGATCTATTTTTTTGTTTGTTTGGCTTCTTACTTTTTTTTGTTTTGCTTTATTTTCATTCTCTTTTGTCTTGTTTTATTTTGTTTCAGGTGAGGCCTAAACAGTTATGCACCTTCCAAGTTCCAGTTTTTGGGAATATTTTACCTGAGGGACTCAGATCCTTGTCCAGCTGCCCCTGGTTGGGAGCTGTTGGGATTTGCATGCTAAATTTACCCCTTGCCAACCTTAACTTTTAATCTTCAGAAGAATTCCTTTGGGGTGGTTTTTAAAAATCATGGACCCTTGTAAATTGGGAGTCTGAAAGTTATAAAACTGATAAATCTACTTTTGTGATTTGCCTATCTTGGAAGCTACTTAGAAAATAAACAAATTAGTGTAAGACACTAACTAGGATGCTTTCTAAAACTATGGTGTTTGTAGTTGCTTGTTATTGAGCACAAGCTACCATCTTTATTTCTTTCATTATCTTTCCATTTGAAAGAGTGTGCACTCTCATCTTGAGACATGCCTAAATCAAATTTGCTGTTCTTTTGCTGCCCTTTTGCTAACATTTTGTCCTGCTTTATTGCCTCATTTACAGCATTTTGAATTGGAGGTTTTCTGACTATAAGTAGCTTAAACAATAAGGGTATTCATTAACCCTCACATCAAAATGCTAAGGTATAGATTAGTGATTTATAGATTAGTGACTTAATAATGTTATGAAGGATCCATGTTTATCCTTCATGTTTTGTTTGTTATTTCATCACCTGTATGATGATATTTGTCTTCAGCCTTGAACCTTTTGTGGTACAAGACAGGAAGTTACACACAGCTAAAACAGCTGTCATATCTTCGGGCATCATGTCTTCAAACAATTATGTCCAAAGTCAGGAAAGAGAAGAGGAGGCTTTTCATCATATTCCATTAACATTTTATCTGGGAAAATTTGAATACAATGAATTTTTAAAAAATCAACATTGTACTCATTTGTTTGTCTTCCAATATTACCCCAAACCCTGAACTTTATACATTCAAGTTGGCCAGCAAAATTTTTAAAGGATCTTCTCAATGGGAAAATGATATTCACGTTATATTTGATATTGACAAATGATCAAGGTTGCTATATGTGTCATATGTCATATGTCATATATATGGGAAGTCTTTCTGAGTTGACATATTGGTCGTACCTAAATATTTACTGATAAAACTCTTTACAGGCATATCTTGTTTTATTGAGCTTCACAGATATTGTGTTTTTTTACAAATTGAAGGTTTGTGGCAACCTTGCATCAAACAAGTCTATTGACTTTATTTTTCCAACACCATTTGCTCCCTGCATGTCTCTGTGTCACACTTCGGCAATTCTCACAATATTTCAAACTTTTCATTATTATTGTTTTTGTAATGGTAATCTGTGATCAGTAATTATAACTCATTGAAAACTCAGATGATGTTAACATATTTTAGCAATCAGGTATACTGTAATCAAGTTATATACACTGTGTTTTTAAATGTAATGCTACTGCACACTTAATAGACTACAGTATAATATGAACGAAACTTTTATATACAATGGAAAGCCAAAATATTCATTTGACTTGCTTTATGGTAATATTCACTTCATGTCAGTGGTCTGGAACCAAACCACAGTATCTCCAATATCGTACAGCTGTATTTGTACATATGCACACCAACCTTCTCTTCTAGGTCTCTTTCTACCAATTCAGATCTTTTAATAATCTCAAACATGTTGCACATTTTCAAAGTGGTTTTTTGTTTTTTGTTTCTTTGTTTGTTTGTTTGTTTTTCAGTCCTCTTTGTTTTCTGGTTATTCATTCTCATCCTAAGAATTTCATTTAATTATAAAATTTAGGGTAAACTATGGGGAGGGTTCCAAAACCTGTTACTCTAGCTTTGATCTTTCTTCCATATTTCTACTTGTTAGCAATATTAAACATATCCCCAGCTCAAATTTATCCAAAGCAGAACTATTGTCCTTTCCTGATGCTCTCACTTTAATCTGCTTCTTGTGTCTCATCCAACACCATGACAATGGTTCTTCAATCATCATTATCACTTAAAATAACATTTTTGGGTATCTCACTCTAGTGAGATTTTACTTCCCTACTTAGTGTAGGTAATGAAAAATGAAAAGACATTATCAGACCATCAGTATTTCTGAGTCTCAAAAAAAAGATAAGCTATGCCTGAAATAATTATAATAATGGTTATTCATTCAACTGTTTGAAGTTATTATCAGTTATTCCCTTAATATTGTATCCCGCATACACTGAACTAACAAATACTTTTGGCTTTATGTAAAAAAAATAAAATAAAATCTAGGAAAAACAAACAAATATTTATCAATACCTCCACCATTATAACTAAGTAGAAACTACCAGCACTCATAACAGGGTGTTGTCACTAATTCTGAAGTAGTCTGTTTTCATTACACACACACACACATCTCTATAGCAACTAAAGTGACCCGTTGCTCAAAATCCAATGTTCTCCATTCTTTCTGAGAGTAAAAGCTTTACAGTGACTTAAGACCATACATGAGCTTCACCTCTACTCTCTTCCCAAATTCAGCTCCTAAGAACTCAGCCTGATCACTCTGCTCTAGCCACAGAGGCCATCTGGCATCCAAACGCTTCCCAGGGCTATTTTCCCTGAGTGGAATGCCATTCCATCAAAGCTTTCTTCCTCCATTCCTTTAGGTCTTTGTTGAAAAGAGAGCTTTTAAAAAACCTTCAGTAACCTTCATCTTCAAAATGAGAGCATGAGAGCAAGGCCTTTTTTTTTTTCTATTTCTTTCCCTATCATATTTGCAGTGTGTGACACAATGCCTAACATGTGAAGAGTTCTCAATAAATATTTGTTGAGTAAATAAATGAATAAATAAATATTATGGATTATACTGAATAATAATTTCCAAAACTGCATAAGGGAAAGAAAATGGGGTAAAGAGAAACTAATATTTTATGAATTCCTCACCAAGTGCACATATTGTTTTTTACATTGTATTACATGACATTACAAGCATGGCCAGTCTTGGCCAGATGATGACATCAAATGTAAGGTAATTTTTATTTTCCCATTGAAATAATCCATTAAATAGTTTTTTGGCAATTTGAATGCATAAATCTCATCTTTGTGATAATATTGCATATATATACAATATTTTATTTGTTCATTCTTGTGTATAGAAAGTAGCATAATGTATTAATTTTAAATTTTTACCTTTCTATTCTCACAATACATGAAATCCTTTAATTCAACTACTCATGCTCCCCTTTCACATTAATTTCATCACCTAACACAGCCCCTACTTCTTATTCTTTCTCTTCTAAATAGTTCAAGATGAATTTTGTGTATGAAGCAAACCATCATAAATTAAAATCATAAGTTCCCTTAGTACTGAAATTAGAGCAATAGTTTTGCTTTAACATTTCCTTCTTATGGATATAACTGTGATCTTCACAGTGTAATAACTTATTGTATAGTTTTCAAATAATTTTTATAAGTTTTTTGCCTTCTTTCTTCCTCTCTTTGATGATTATAATGCACACTTCCAATTGTGAGAGCATATACCCAGCAATGATGACAAATTTTGTGTTGTCTGTTGTTTTCATTATTGTAGTTTGTCTCTTGTTTTACTATTTATGTCAGGTTACCTCTGTAAGTATCCTGATTTAGGGATGACTGCTTTGCCTAATATATATATCTCTTAAGAAAAAAGAAACACGTCTATAAAAGCTCACAATTAGGCATTCTTTATTTTTTTTTATTTTATTTTCCAAGGGTTAACTTCAAGGAAAAAAAATCCTCACATAATATTTGCACATATAGAATAATTTATTTCATTCAATAATTTCAGCATCTCTGATTATGGTTCTATCATATGCTTGCTGTTTACCCATAGATTACATCATTTAATCTTTACAACAACCTGAGAGACATCTACTATTTTCATTTTACAGATGAGAAAAAGTCTATCATACAGAAATAGAATAGTGTTCCCAAGTCACAGTGAAGTAAACCAGAAATTCCTTCTCTGTTTCAGGTTGTTTTCTGTCTCTGCCTTAAAAAGACAATAGCATGCAGAAGAGTTCAGAGAGGGAAAAGGCTAAAGAGAAGCAGGGAGACTAGCTGAGAAGGTATTGAGATAGCCTAGGTTAGAGGAGATAAGAATTTTAAGGCAAACTAAGGTGTGAATATAAGGGTATTTTATATCTACAATTACTAGAGGTGAACATTTATCTACTGTTAAATTTGGTTTTGAAAAATATTGGCAAATAATGGTGATGAGATATTTGATGATTTAGTTTTGATCTGACGGGAAATGTGCAAGATTTTTTACTCTAATATTAACCTCATTTAAAATTGTAAAAGGAACTTGCTATTTATCTCAGTCACATGAAATAAAAACAGTAGGTAGAATTTTATATTAAAGTGCAATAAAATATGTATATCACTGGGTTCTTTTTTGTTGTTCACACACTGGAATTATAGAACTAATTTTCATATAAATAGTATTCTAAGATGTGTTTTTCTGTCATCAGCAATGTAATAACATCTATAATCAGTTTATTTCAAAAGCTTCTTTCATCCAAAGAACTCAAAGTTATCATGAACATTAATTACATTTACAAGTCTCTGAGGGTTAGATTCATTTATGTAAGCTTCTCTGATGGAATCACTTACAGATAATGGTGTTAAATAACAATATTTCTGCTCATCAGACCTTTTGAAGCATAGGATTTATAAGTCTTAATAAAACAGGATGCTGACAGAGAATTTTATTTTATGTTGACATTTTTTCATTGTCCACATAGTCTTCACAAATCTTCCCTAAATTATAGGGAAGTTCTCAAAAAACACATACCAAGGATCAAAGATGTATTTTCTCTGTACCCAGTGAAGTTCAAGCTTTTGGGTTCTTCTCTTGCACATCCGCTTCGATGGATCTAGGAGTGTCCATTTGCCTAAGGACCTTGTTCACAAGGTCACAGGCAAATCATACCCAAGTCCATAGATATATGTGAGGGATGAAACTCCTTTGATATCATATCCTAACTAAATGAGTTTACATCTGTGGCCTGAGTTTGGAAAAAACAAAGCAAAAAAAACTTACATTCCTCACTTGTGTCATGAAAAATCATACATTCCAGTCAAGACCACCAAACAACAGTTTGTTCATTGGAACAATTTCAGAACACCATATAAGGAGACAAAACAAGGAAAGAATGGATTTCCAATATAGGTAGAAAATACTTACCTTCTTAGAAAAATGGTTTTAAGCTCTATATGTGCTACTGTGGACCTTTTTATTTAACTCTGGAGTAAAAGCATTGCAAAGAAAATATTGTAGACCTTTGTCCAGAAAAAAAAAAAATATATATATATATATATATATGTGTGTATACACACACACACACACACACACACACACACACATATATATGCATTCCTACCTAATACAAAATTAACAAAATGTTAACGGCAGGATGAACTAAAGAATCAAGGCCTATGTTCTTTTGTAGAGGGAAAAATGAGCAGTAGTAGA
This sequence comes from Mustela erminea, assembly GCF_009829155.1. NCBI lineage: Eukaryota > Metazoa > Chordata > Mammalia > Carnivora > Mustelidae > Mustela > Mustela erminea. The sequence continues at coordinate 85,233,922 of NC_045615.1, forward strand.
TAAGTTATAATTCTGTGCATTATGGACATTGTATCTGTGAAATGAGGAAGAGAGTACTAGCCTTTGTTACCCTACCCACATGGTCTACAAATTGATCAAGAGATCTTTCTCTTCCTAGTCAAAGGTGATTAGATGGTAGATGAGTATCTGATTCTGGCAGGAGATCAGGAATTGCATGAAATGTCTCAGAATATCAAGAATTCCAACAAGTAGGCATAGAAATTACAAACATATGATAGGCAAGAAAAATGGGAAGAGTATTGTTCAATAGAACTTTCTGGGATGATGAAAATTTGGCTATTGAAAATTGGAATGTGGCTAATATGAGAAAGAGAAACTAAATTTTGTGTTCTATTATATAATTTTTAAATATTTTATTCATTTATTTAAAGGGGTGAGGGACAGAGGGAGAGAGAGAGGACAAGGGAAAAAGTTCCGTGCAGCCTCCATGCTGAGTGCAGAGCCTGACACAGGGCTCAGTCTCAGAACCCTACAGTTATGACCTGAGCTGAAACCAAGAGCCAGAGGCTTAACTCACTGAACCTTATAGGTGCCCCATGTATTTTATTAAGTTTAATTACTATGAATTTAAATGTAGCTAGCAGCATTTTTTAGACAGCGAAGATCTGAAAGGTCATGGTAGTAGTCAGATTGTGTAGCTCTGATGGGGTACGTGTACATTAAATAAAGGGGACCAATCAAAAGGAAATAGAGCTTATTAAAAAAAAAAGTGTTAGAGAAAAGAGAAATTATGCTGTTCCAGAGAGACGAGGATCATAATCTTGATTTCTGATTTTTAGTTTCAGTTTTCATGGAACTAGTTTTTCACCGTATCATTTAGTTTGGTGAGAAATCTGTTCTCTTTCTCTGTAAATCTCACTTATATTTTGAATTAATTTATATGAATTACTTTAAAAAAAAAACTTGAGTTGGAGAAAGAATCATACAACAAATGGTAAAATGTCCCCAGAATGCCAGGGAAAACAGAAACAATCCCAGTCCTGCATTCTTCACATAGGTTTGTGAAGTTATGTACTTTACTTCCAGTATGGATTAGCAGGTAGAGCTTGAGTTTATATGTTATATAGATCTCAGCTGGTAGTTCAGCTTGGTCTTTAGGTTCTGTGAATTTGGAAAAAAATTTTCTGTGTCTGTAAACATCACTTTGTTATCTCTAAAATGGGATGAAGAACAGTTAATGATAATAGCAACTTTACAGGAGTGTATTAGATACAATAATACATACACAGAAATTGTGAAAGTGACTGGCACACAGTAGCTAGTTTTGTTCTTGCTCTCACCTTCCACCCATGTGCAGAACCTGCCAGGTGAATGGAATAAGCCTGGCATGTTCAGATGAGATCACCAGTCACAGTTCATCTTTGTGAGACAAAAAGGGAAGAAGATAGGATAATTTAATTCAAACTGTAGAGAATAACTTAGAATTTGGTAGCTGTGCATAAAAATCTCCATATGGACTGTGTTTTGTTGCCTAATTAATAGTGAAAGACAAGGCCACTGATACACTGAAACAACATGTCATAATTAAGTTTAAATTATCTGAAAGTTTCTACAGCAATCTCAAAAACATGTTTGTTTTTGATGCATTGCTATCTTCTTACCTAAACTTTGGCAAAACTAAATAAATAAATTCATGAAAAAGAAATATCCATATAAAGAAACATATCTTCCTTGGGCAAGATACAATCTTTCTGAAAATGAAAAGAATCACATTAGAAATTATAATGTGTTACTTTCATTCCAATCTTAAACATGTTTGAAACAACAAAAAAAATTCCAATTTCTACAAAAATGTTCTCTAGGCTATCATTTGCATACAATTGCAATGTATATGTGATATGTATAGAAAATAAATGTTTGACTGTCAAGATGGGTAATGGAAATTCTAAATATATCCCTGTTTATACATTGATCATGTTATCAATTAGATAAACGAAATGCAGTTTACATCTTTTAAGAGATTTAGATAAATATCCTACAATATCATAATTGGTTTTTTTAACAACTGTAGCCCAGTATGGCTGGGGCTGGATCTATCACTTTCTCAGGGTGCTGCTACCTTATCTTAATATGGAACATTAGATTAGGTGTTATAATGTTAGTTTAATTTAATAGAAGCAATTTCTGCACTTATTTGTTAAATGCATTTTAATTTTTATATGCCTAGAAGCTAAACAAATCATACTTAAAAAAGCAAACTGGGCATTATTTTTAATTGATTTAAAAACATCACAGCTTATATTGCGTATAGATTTGTGTCTAAGTCTAAAATAACAAAACTAAATGAAAAGCATGTATTTATCAGTCACCTGCACATCTCCCAGGCACGTCAAAATCCATGTGATCAAATGAGAATTGTTTTTTCCTCTAAAGTTCCCCTCCTCCCATGAGTATGCTTTAGCTAGATAATAAGATGCCATCACTTGTCCCCAGGATAGAAAGTAGGACTTATCAGAGTCTTTCTTTTATTTGTAAGTTCTCTGCCTCTAATTCATAATCAACTCCAGGCTCTTCTCTTTTCAATGTCTGTCAACTTGCTTCTTCTTCTCCACCTCTGCTCTTCCTCTAGACTATATTTCACGCTGACTATTAAAATTACAGCTTTTATCAATTCTCTACATGCAGCCTAGAATGATTTTTATAAAACATGAAGCTTATTATGTGTTGTTACTGTCGTTATTGTTTAGCCTGTACGCCAATACAGTTCTGTTTCTACATACCATGGCTTCCTGACTCTTGCAATGGAACCAATGTTCCAAATGTTCCATGTCTGATCCAAACCCCTCTTCCACTGAGCTCTGGATCTCTTGCCATTTAAGAATATTACCCTCTGCTTTTTGTAAAACTGATTTTTTTTTCCTTGATTCCATATTCTCCTCTGAATGCTCCTCTATTTGTATTTTTCTCCCTACTAAAGAACCTTCTTTTGACATTTGGACATGGCCTCATTGTCTCCACTTCACACATCACTCAATTTCTCTGTTTCTCTAACCAAGCCACTGAAATTGCTTTGGTAAAAATCAAAAACTATTTTTGTGTTACCCTGTCCAATGAGTCTTTTTTGATGATGCCCTATTTGACATCTCAGAAGCATTTTTCTTGCCTTACTTTCCTTTCTTAGATTTTATGTGATCAAACAGTCCCGATTTTTTGCCTCACTATTTCTTAGCCTCTTTCACAAGTTCCTTCTAAACTTTCAAAGCAGGCATATTCCAGCATTGCTCCTGTACCCTCTTCTGTGTATGCACTTACTTCTTAGGGGTTCCCTACCATATTTGAAGTAGAATTTTGATTTGTCTCCTGTTTCTACAGTTTTTCCCATTACAGCAGATGATATCACTGATTAAACAACTGCACCCAAAACCCAGATGTTATTGTTGGTTTTTCAACATACACCAGAGAATTATTCCTTTTCCTTCATTTTCACTTCATGACCTTGAAATAGTAAAGGAAAACACTGAAAATACTTGTATTTCATTAAAACTACAAATGCCTGTCCGTTAAACTAACTAATAAGAAAAAGATGAGCCACATTATGGGAAATTTTGGTCACATATACAATTGACAAAGCACTTATCCATCAGATGTAAAGAACTGCTGTCAAGGACATGTAGACAGTAGTATTTAAAGATATCTTGACTCCTTTGCAATTCAATTATAACAACATAATAGTATGATAAATAATTTTTACTACTCGCTTACTAGTACAAGATTATTTGCATTAGTTCAATATCATTTAATTCTCACGAAGTTTCAGTTGAAATAGATATCACTGTTGTTTCAGTTTTACAGACGTTTACAGATGTTTGGCCTATGAAGTAATACACTGGAGATGCAGTATCTGCCCAGATCCAATCACCCAAGACCTGACTGTCAAAGTAGCCCAGTAATACCATCATAGCAAATGGACTCTCCTTCTTTCAGTAGATTAAGGAAGTGATATTCTTAGAAGCTGATTGGATCAAGAAGCAATAATTAGAATATCTAATACTCCCATGAAAAAATAATCTTCTGTAAGGTACACTTCTCCGAGAACACCTGGGCTTTCCCTAACCAGCATCTGGATGCCATCATGGATATAAGTGTCTATATATACATGGTACGAATTTTGGTCCAAGATGTACAAGAAAGAACATGTTTCCTTATTATTCTTTAAGCACCTTCTTTAGCAAATGTAAAGACACACACAGTCTGCTGAAATCATAAAAAAAAAAGTTTAATCTCATTATTTCTAGTAATCTCCTAAGAATTCTGTATTCATGTTAATATCTCGCCAAGGAGATATTTTTATTCTCTTCCCATCATCTTTCCCCAGTTTTCTGCTGCCTCCATGCTATCCTGGGGGCACAGGAATCATTTCCAAAGCTGGGAATCACAATGGCTAAAATCTCATCTCCTTAGATGTGCATAAAATCCATTTTTCTTTACAATTTGCTTCTTATATAGGGAATATTGCTGGGCTTAAAACCTGTATCCAAACTGCTCAAGAGCAGTGTGTGCTCAAAGAGCACACAGAGCTGTTTACTTCCCATGGCTCAAGGATTTTCTTCCCATTCGTGTAAGAAATTCTTCCATATCTTCTCTATGCCTTTTGCAACCTATATTTTATGAAATGCACTTAGACTTTTGTAAAACCCAAACCAGGAGGTCTTAAAACCCATCCTGCTAATAGAGGTGAGTGAGGTATACTTTTTGGGCACAAAATTGAAAGGGACACAAAAAACCTCAGTAATGAAGATGAATAGTTAATGGAATTTTAAAAATTAAAAAAAAAAAAAAGCAAAAGTTAGGGATAAGCAAGGTTCCTAAATTTTAAATACAGTCAGAAATGGTATTACTTACTTATTTTTCCTTTTGCCACAAGTTTCAGTATGGAGAATAGTCTTGCCACCATCCCCAAGTACTGAATAGGCTATGTATTTACAGGAAGGAGAAAGGAAAGCAGGGACTGTATATGTTAACTCTCAAAATATTATACACCAAAATATGGAGGAGATGCTCTTTGGAGATTAATCTGTCAAGAACAACAGCCCGAACTCACATATTTGGAACTTAATTTTCTTGAAATTCCATGTGAGGATCAATCACATGCTAAAATATTTGATACCAACCTTTGAAGCCCAGTGAGAAGCTTGAGACCTCACATTCTTTGGAAGAAAATATTCCTGGATGTCTTTATTTACAGTGTCACAAGTTGACTAGGGACATAGTACTTTAGAGAAAGACTCAGTATACCTTTGGAGCCTAGATATCCACAATTTCCAACTCTGTTTGTGGTCGAAGTTGGGGAGAAACAAGTTGACCCATGTACTTTTCTGCTGAGTAGTGAGGGGTGATCACCTCGTGTACCTTTTGGATTTGCAGATTTTCTTCACCCACACAACCTTTATGGTGTGTTATAATATGAGCTGAAGAAGGCTTCCTTCAAAAAGCTCCAGAGAACAGAATTGGCTCTCTTTCTCTCAAGAAGCTTCAACAAAATTGTTCCATCTTTCCAAACTATTTGGCATTGCTTCCTAGATAAGTCATCAAACTAATAAATAAACAAAGAACCTCTTCCCTATCTTATACCCCATGAGAATGCCTGAGTCTTCAATTTCTAAAAACAACTCTGTGTTATTTACTTACTCGGCATTTTTTTTTTTTTTCTGGAATACGTTTTTATTTTCTTTTCATTGAAGAACTGAAAGTAACTGAAATAATCTAGTACCTTGCTATTCAAACGTGGTTGTGAGGCCAGAGGAATCAGTATTAACTATAAGAAATCTAGACTCTCGGGCCCCTACCCACTGCTAGTGAATCAGAATTTGCATTTAACAAGAGACCAAATTGATTTGTATGCACATCAAAGTTTCAGAAATGCTGATACAATACAGAATGCCTTTTTTTTTTTTTCTCCAGTTTATATTTATCTTGCTCTACACTGTGTGTTTTGGTGCCCAATTCTTGCTCTCAGTTTCTTATTATTTACTCCACATATTTTCCTTGATTTTGTTCTAAGTAGAATATTTAAAAACAGATTTTCAGCATTTAAATCCTACAAAATACTATCTCTCGTCTCCACTATACTCTGCAAAATGCTTTTTAGATAATAGGTCTAAATCTGAGCCATTTGTGTAATGGGTTACTCCAGAATTTGCAGACTCTGTAGAATCATGAATTTTTCTGTGGATGTTGTGGTGGGGAAGGTTTTTTGTTATGCCTAGGGAAAGTTACTCTGCATGTGGAGCACAAGCTAAGGATCCTCTACTGGACAGAAAGTGATGTGTTAGAGCCAGCTTATAATGGTTTAAGAAAGACAATTGTATGCATCTTTTTCCAATGCCATGTTCATTGACAGCACTATGGTTGCTTGAAATTACATTTGGTGAAGGTAGTTATAATTAATACCACAAGAAATTGGCAAATGCTACAAATCCCAGGTTGGTTTTGTTTTTTGTTTTTTTGTTTTCTGTTTTATATTTCTGGAATTTATATATATCTCAAGTTATTCTAGGTAGTAAAAATAAACCTTTTTCTTGGAACAGTAGTTTATTTTTACTCTTACTGATTTGTTTATTTTATAATATTGCCTGGAATTAATCTACAAAGGTGAGGGAAAATTACAGAATTATAATCTCAAACAATTGTACATGGTAGATAAGTAGATGGTTAAAAAAAAGAAAAATGAGTCTTAGGCATAATAAGTGGATTGTCTAAAACAATATAATTAACAAATAGTGAAGTGAGTAATGGCAGATTTATCTTTATTTCTCTAAAACCCCCCTTGCTGTTTTTCATATCAGTCAGGATATGATTTGAGACAGGCTTACAAGGGCTTTGATGTTTGAGTATATTGCCAATCTGTTCATGCTATGGAAAAATACTCGCCAGCACAAGTTGCTCAGCAATGAAAAGAAAATAAGAGTTAATACTTAAAAAGTGAGTACCATGAGTTAGACACTGTTTTAAATATGACATAGGTATTCTTTCACTGAAGTCTCAGGAAAACCCAAAACCATGAATATCTGCATGTTATAAATAAGGTTGAGAAAACTTGTCTAAGATCCAAGAAGCAGTATGTGGTTGATTTGGGATTTGAACCCTGATCATTCCACATCACTGCCTTTAGTAACAGATCCTTGGTTACAGAGGCCACCAGGCTCAGCTCCACACTATTATAATCAGGATGGCCACATGTTTTAGATAAATGAGGTTTTAGAGATGTTTCTCTTTATAAAGCTTTAGTAGCTTTTATTTGTAAAATGTGAATTTTCTTAAACTAATCTAGTCTATATTAATATCAATCCATTATATAATACTAAATTAATCTATAATCTAGTCTATATCTGTTATAATCTATTAGACTTCATCTTTTTCCCATTTCAAAAACTGAAAGCTCTCCCAGTCTATAGCTTGAATATTCTCTTGTCCATTTTCATGTCATAAAAAGATATCTTCTTAAATTTAAATTTTCTAATTTTTGAAATAGAAGCATACCATTATTTACATAATTATTATTAATAATTTTTAAAATATTTTATTTATTCATTTGACAGAGAGAGACCACCACTGAGCCACCCAGTCACCCTATTATTAATAATTTTAAAAGCTAAATTTTTTATAGAATCAATGTCTTCCTTTTTTTTTTTTTTTTTAAACCTTTATCCAGTAAAACATTTGTCTTGAGAAATATAGAGACACTTCAATATCAGGCCATATGTAGCCAGAAATGTATTCTGATGATAGAAAGGCAATATACATAAATTATCCCACAAGAAAACATTCCATTAACTATAGACAGCTGACCTTCATTGCGTACAAAGTGATTTATAATGTAGGCTGTTTTTTGCAAAAGACATTCTAAGAGAGGAAACAGTCGTCTGGATCTTGGCAGTGGTTTGGAGTCATTTTGTAATTGAGCATTAGATTTATGAAGTCAATAACATCAACAATGTATTCTGATTTTATCTTAATTGGATGCAATTAGACCTAGGTGTGCTTTTCATAAAATTAAAGATCTGAAGCACAGCAATATGAAAGACGCCAGTGTTCTTTGCTTTCCTCGATGAAACAAATTGAGCTTTTATATGCTACTGGGATTTCTACATATTTATGGAGATAAATGCTAGGAAGTGGTGCATATTCTGCTTGATTTTCCCTTCTTAGGATTTACAAGAAGAAAAGGAAAAAAAAAATATATATATATATATGTGTGTGTGAAAATTCAGTTTTCATTCATTTATCCAACAAATATATTTTACTTTTTTAAATTTTTTTTAAAGATTTTATTTATTTATTTGACAGACAAAGATCACAAGTAGGTAGAGAGGCATGCAGAGAGAGAGGAAGAAGCAGGCTCCCCACTGAGCAGAGAGCTCAATGCTGGGCTTGATTCCAGGACACTGGGTTCATGACCTGAGCTGAAGGCAGAGGCTTTAACCCATTGAGCCACCCAGGTGCCCCATCCAACAAATATATTTTAAGGATCACTAGGTTCCAGGCACTAGCCTATTCTTTAGGATACCCTGGTGAACACTCATGGACTTTCTTTTTTTTTTTTTAAGATTTTATTTATTTATTTGACAGAGAGAGATGACAAGCAGGCAGAGAGGCAGGCAGAGAGAGAGGAGGAAGCAGGCTCCCCACTGAGCAGAGAGCCCAATGCGGGGCTCGATCCCAGGACCCTGAGATCATGACCTGAGCCGAGGCAGCGGCTTAATCCACTGAGCCACCCAGGCGCCCCCACTCATGGACTTTCTTGATGTTTGGGGAAGAAAATAAAAATATAGAATAATATATAGACAATAGACAATAGAATATAGAATATTTTATGTATTATATTTATACATAGGTACTATATATACATAATATATGCATGCACACTATATAGTCTATCTATAGTCCCTGCTTTAAGACACCATGGTGAAGGTGTTTAGCAATAAAAAGGAAATTCAACTGAAAAACACTGGAAGGAATAGTCAAATTTCAGCTGAGGTTAGGAGATAGAATTAATGTATTTGTGAAAAGGTAAATAGAATCAAGAAACTTGGTTATAAAGAAAGCCATAAAGAACAATGAACACAACTAAAGTAAGGTTAACGATGGACTATTGGGTGAGGGACAAGCAAGCAGAGAGCTAATGGAAATTAAGACTGCTATAGAGGTTAATGAGTACTGGGTGATGTATGGAAGTTTTGAATCAGTACATTGTAACCTGAAATAATATTAATTAACTGGAATTAAATAAAAACTAAAAAAAGAAAAAAAAAAGAAAGAAAGAAAGGAAAAAAAAAAAAAAAAGAAGAGTGCTATACAGGTTAAGAAAAATGACCAGAGAGATGGGGCTTGTAGGTGACTTAATATAATTCTCAGAATAACTCTATCAGAAGCAATAGAGTTTCCCTCTCTGCACATAACTTTCCTAGGATAACATAAGGTCTGGTATCCGATCTCTGTTTATGTAATTATGAGACACAGTAGAGCATAATTTTTAAGGAGCTGGCTTTAGATTCGGACTGAATTCTGGTTCCACCACTTGGTATAAAAATTTGACCACGTTTCTTAATCTCCCTGTATCAGAGTTTCATGATCTGTGAAATGGGGCAATAATGGCACTTACTACAGGAAGTCATTGTGAAGATCAAACTGGTAATTCATTTTATTTGCTAAGAAGAATGTCTGGAATGTCATAGTGTCCAACAGTATTTAGCTGATGATCTTTCCATTAATTGTAATCTTAGCCCTACCTAGGTCTTCTAGTTACATGAGGAAAGAAATCCATGCCATGGGAAAAAACAAGTCATGCTCTGCCATGAGAGAGGGACTATTACAATCAGTTCTGCCTGGGTTAACAGGCAGATGTTCAGGAAGAGAGCTTGCCCATAGTTTGTCAGAGTCTAAGTGGCCAGTTAGGGGTAGTCAGGTTTACTGATGATTGAAAGATGAACATCTCTAATATTTCCCCCTTCCACCTGGTGGGAAGAGCCAGGGAAGGCCTGGAACTCAGGGTAGAATAGCTGTCTTTATCTCATCTCTTATCTTATCTTCCTCTTCTACTGGTGAATGGCTATTAGATCAGGTCATTTTGTTCACAACTCCCTCTCCACCTCCACCTTGTTAAGCTCTGTTTTGTTCACTTTTTTCCCACAGGCCCGGAGACAAAGTGTTGAAAGCATATGATCTAGATTTGGGCTCAAGAGGAGGTGTTACTGTGCAACGAGCTTGAGGCCACCTACTTCTTTGCAGCCTTGAGATAGCAGCTAGAGGTGGAAATTTGACTCCCATTTTAATATTCCCGCCTGTGTGTTCAGGACTCATAGAAACTCCATGGAGATGGTGAGATGCAGGCAAGGTCTGACTTACCCCTCACAGGCTCCCACTCATGTCCTGTACGTGTGACAGTGTCTCCCCACTGTGGGCCGACCCTGTCAAATTTCACCTCTCTTTCAGAGTGCCTCGACTAAATAAGCAAATTACCAATGAGGGAAAAAAGTTTTCAAGAACATTTAGGTGTGTGTTGGGACTTTAATTGAACAGATTTCCAGTAAAGTAAGAGTTTTTAATAAATCAGTTTATTATTTATAATTCATTTGTTATTTATTTGAATAATATTATTTATTTACCATACAATGTGTGTGTGTGTGTGTGTGTGTGTGTGTGTGTGCGCGCTAAAGTATGTAGCTACAGGCTTTCTTTCTTTTTCTTTTTTTTTTTTTTTTTGTAAAGCATCAGATTAGGGAAGTGTGGTTTGTCTCTAAGTTTCTCTTGACTTTCTTTTGTCTCCTCAAAGTTTAAAATACCCTTTTTATGCATCATCGTCAGAAGCAGAACTATTATTATCATTAGCAATTACATTTAAGACAATCTTCAGTTCCCACTCTTTTCATTTGTAACACAAATTCTACATGTACCCTCCAAATCACCACCCTTGAGAGAATCTTCTGTAGCTCTGTCTGCCTTAAAAATGTGCAGCTCTTTCCTCAGAACCACTTATGCTAACCAAACTATTAGCACCTGCTGAACCTCCTCTCCATCAGTCATCAATCATCAGCAATCAGGCAGCTACTTGATAATTAGTTGAGAGGGGGAAAAACACTTCAAAGAACTAAAAATATTTTCCACAGTGACTTTGTGCATAAAATAATTATTTTCCCTCTATTAATCCACTTACATGTCTCTGTGCAAGAGGAAAATTTAAAAATGCTGTGCCCATGCATTAGTACAATTCAGTGTGTCATATGCTTGTTTACTCACAATTACTAGGAAAACAATGCATAACAGATGCAGATGATTCCAAGGTATTATATATGTAATTAATTTTTTTCTTTTTAAACATATTGTCTTTATCACCTTTCTTGATAAAAGAAAAGTTTAAAAAACAAAACGAGGCACATAGGCAGAAAATAGCTAAGAGCTTTTTGGTGCTCAGTGCCAAGCACTACTCTAACATAGTTACATATATTAACTCACTGAATCCTCATGAATATCCTTTGTGGAAGGTACTATTTTTATCTCCACTTTACAGAGGAAATCTGAGACAGAGAGATTAAGTGACGTGCCCAAGATCATACAATTGATAGGTGGCCTGAGTGAGATTCCAACTCAGACAGCATGGCTCCAGATTCCATAATCTTGACCACAAGGGACAGGTAAGATATAAAAATACATGAAATAATGAACCTTCGCAAGTAAATCAATGGGAAACACGATGTGGGTTTTTTGGGGTATTTTTTGTTGTTGTTTTTGGTGAGTGTCCACATAATTATAAGCATTACACATACTTTCACAAAGAATCATATATGGAGATGACCTTCCACAATAAGATAATAATAACTACATAAAAGTAATAATACTAAATGTATTAATAGCTAATAATTACTGAATGTAATTCTGCTCAAGATATTATGCACTTCCGGGGCACCTGAATGGCTCAATGGGTTAAAGCCTCTGCCTTCGCCTTGGGTCCTGGTCTCAGGATCCTGGGATTAAGCCCCGCATCAGGCTCTTTGCTCAGCAGGAAGCCTGCCCCCCCCACCTTCACGCCTGCCTCTCTGTCTACTTGTGATTTCTGTCAAATAAACAAATACAATCTTTTTTTAAAAAAAAGATATTATGCACTTTCTTACACATTTTATTTCCTGTGACAGGTTACTGGCCCCGACACAGAATCCAAAGCTACATTCTTTTATTTTTTTTAAGATTTTATTTATTTATTTGACAGAGAGTCACAGCAAGAGAGGTTACACAACTAGGGGAAATGGGTGACAGAGAAGCAGGCTTCCCTCCCAGCAGAGAGCCTGATGCTGGCTTGATCCTAACTCAGATGCTTAAGAACTGAGCCACCCAGGCACCCTGCAAAGCTCCATTCTTAATCAATGCTCCTTATTTAGCAGTAATGGATAAACTCATTGCCTTTCAGTCATCAATTTTCAAAATTGCCAAAGCTAGGTGAACTATTTCCAATATGACTAGTTAAAATATTATTTCACAATCTTTCATTTTATTTATTTATTTATTTATTTATTTATTTATTTATTTGCAGGGGCTTATGTTTTCTAATTTGAGAGTTTGCCCACACAGAGTGTTTTTACAGAGTACCAAAAATGTGGAGAAGCTGTTGGTATAAGAACTTTATGCTTGATTTTTCTCCGCACTTCACTAACAATTTTAATTGCTAAATATATTTATACACATACAGATATATCGACTTTGCACTTGACAACTGTAGAATCCAGTGCATGTACTGGATGATAATATATAGGTTTGTGTGAGGTGTGAATTAGAAAAATATATATAGGGCGCCTGGGTGGCTCAGTGGGTTAAGCCGCTGCCTTCGGCTCAGGTCAGGATCTCAGGGTCCTGGGATCGAGTCCCGCATCGGGTTCTCTGCTCCGTGGGGAGCCTGCTTCCTCCTCTCTCTCTCTCTGCCTGCCTCTCTGCCTACTTGTGATCTCTCTATGTCAAATGAATAAATAAAATCTTTAAAAAATAAAAGGAAATATATATATATAATGAATATATATACTTCACTTCATTGGCTCCCATAACATTAGAGAAGTTGAGCATGTACTTTAGCTCTCTACCCTAAAGTTTTAATGAACTTTGCTTGCCCAGCAGCTGTGCAGGCTTGTCTAATGTGGCTATTTATTTCAGCAACCAGTATCTTTTACATAGAAATGCAAATGAAAAGGTAGCAGAAGCTTGAAAAGAGTAGAGATACATCTCAATGAATATGGCATGCATTATTTTCTACTGTCCTGTGGTTAGAGCTTAAATGTGTCATCATTCCATTCTTTGTAAAGGAACACAGCCTTTGCTGTACCCCTATGTAACCATTAATTATTTTTTTATTTATAAATGAACACAAAGGTGCTAATACAATAAAGTAAAACACTACAGTGGGAGAAGGAAAAGAGGAATACAGTGTGCTGTAGCACACTGATACTTTTTATCCTTTGACTTGTCAATTATTTTTAGAACAAGAGACTTTGGAAATGAAAGGTCTTTAAATATTTAGGCTTGAAAGTCTTTCTAAGTAGGAACCATTTCCAAAAGTGGAACTTTAAAAGGGAAAATATTGATTATTTTTTGTTTTGTTTTCTGAGATAGGAATCATTTATTTTTTATACTTAAATATGTGTGTCTGTAATTACAACAATCCAGATGCGGTTTCTCTTTCTTGATGTATTTACATGTAGAGTAGTTGCAAAATAAAGTCTTAAGGCAGAGTTTAAGGGAAAAATGTTTAAAAAAAAAAGGAAGAAAAGAAATGCAGAAGGGGAGTAATAGCATGAAGTCTTGTAAGTCAAATACTATTTCATTCATATATACATTATATGCATTTATATATATCAAGTATACATATTCGGTAGCAACAAACACGGGGGGAGGCTCCTTACATGCTTTAAAAATGGCAACAGGGTTCATAAAACTTAATTCCACACTTACTAAAAATGCTACCCAATTTTTTTATAAAACTACTCAGATAAAGTAGCTTTATAACCATATCTTTATAACTCAGATAAAGATCCAACAATATGGGGCACCTGGGTGGCTCAGTGGGTTAAAGCCTCTGCCTTCGGCTCAGGTCATGATCTCAGGGTCCTGGGATCGAGCCCCGCATCAGGCTCTCTGCTCAGTGGGGAGCCTGCTTCCTCCTCTCTCTCTGCCTGCCTCTCTGCCTACTTGTGATCTTTGTCATTCAAAAAATAAATAAATAAAATCTTAAACAAAAAAAAAAGATCCAACAAGATTAAGAAGGGAAGAAAAATGAGAAAGTTACAAAAAAATCAAAGGAGGCATAAACAACAATGTACAGAAAGAGAGAGCAAGAGAACCACCAAGACTGGGGTAGAAATAAAGAAATACAGGCATTCCAAGAGATAGATCAACCTTGGGGAAACAGGGAGGAGTAAAATGCAAATATGTATTTGCATCTGACAAGTTCATCTCTTACTAAATGTGTGCTGTTTTGTGATGTGTTTATCTGGGCATCATTTTCTAATGTCATAATAATAATCTCGATATCAACTATTGTAAAGGGTTATTGTGAGAATTCAATCATAAATATATGAAAGTATATACATATACATAATATACCAGTACTTCATGCTATTGATTCCTAGAAATAGAAAAATAACCCCTAAACCCGTGTCTAGAACAAAGATTCAGAGAGAGCAAAGAAACATGAAAGATGAAGCCAAAAAAAAAAAAAAAAAAAATCTATGAATTAGACATAGTGTAAAGAGAAAAAGACACTAAGTTAATTTTAACTCAAGGGATTTGTTCTTGAAATCACAAAAAAATCGGTATTATTTAACTTTTTACGGAAGTCATCTTAGAAAGTGCAAATTATTCTGAAAGCGTTTTGAATATACACGATTTTAATGTTTGTTAAAGCACAGACAAGCCAAGACCAAAGTCATTTTCATTTTATTCCCTTTAGTTAAAAGAAGTAAGTTCCTTCAGAATAAAAAGAAAAAGTCAGTTTTGCAGGAATTTGCCAGTGAAAGTTCCTGTCTTCACACCTGTGATCAGGAATAGTGAAATGGTCAGAAAATTTTTCTTCTTGTTGATAGAAAAATACTAACATTCTCTTTTCTGAGAATCAGAATGTGTGGTTTGCTTCCCCAGAAAATGAAAACGATAATGTTTTCATAGGGAAGTCTTCAAGCTATTTCCACCAAAGGCTTTTAATTCGCTTTTCATTTGCACATTTATAAATTGAGTTCCTCCCATTTTCTCATTTTTGTCTCCCAAATTGGACTAAATTAAGCCGAGAGCTGAGTTGTGTTCAACATTCATTAGTTCTCCTCTCTCCATTAAAAAGTTTGAAGTTTTAGCCTTTTTTTTTTAATGTTTAATATTTTAAAAATTGATCACTAGTACATAATCTCCATATCTTAGGTGAGAAACTATGTAAATCACAAAACCAAAAATTAAAGAAAATTCTTAAGTAGTGTCATGTACTGAATAGATGATGAGCAAACTTTCTGTGATAATACCTATTTAAATATTATATAAATGTGGAAGCATAGGCATACAGTCCACACAAGATTGCATTTAAATACATGAGTGAGCCTGGAGAACCTAGTTAAGAATTTATTATTAAAGAAAGGTGAAAATTTATTGAGAGGCATTCTGATTTAACTATGAAATTGTGAGTTAGACTTTAATCAGAATCCTAATTTCAGGTAGTATAACGTGTTGGATGAAAGGGAGAAGTATGTACTAGAATTATTCTTGCAAATAATGAATGTATTAATTATCCAAATTGAATGAATGACAGGGGTAATTTATTTCATTTTTCTACTCAATATACATGTTTTTCAGAATGCTTATTGCACTGTGGTTTTGGCAATAATGCCCAAACATTAATTATTTCCTAGAAGTTTCATTTTATTTACATGCAAGTTGGCCACATGTATACATTCAAAATAGCCCAACTCTTGTAACCAATAATGCTTCCACATAATGCTTCCCTGGTTTTAAATTGCTTTCATATACACTCTTCATTTGCATATCTTAAAAAACCTATAAGTATTAATAATCCTTTTTGGTGGTAAAATGTATCACAGTAACTTTAAGAGACTTTTGCAGAGATTTTTTTTTTTTTAAGATTTTATTTATTTATTTGACAGAGAGAAATTACAAGTACACTGAGAGGCAGGCAGAGAGAGAGAGAGAAGGAAGCAGGCTCCCTGCTGAGCAGAGAGCCGGATGCGGGACTTGATCCCAGGACCCTGAGATCATGACCCGAGCCGAAGGCAGCGGCTTAACCCACTGAGCCACCCAGGCGCCCCAACTTTTGCAGAGATTAAGCTGAGGGGCAAGGCCTTATCTTCAGTCACGATTTTATTTTTTTATTATTTATTTATTTATTTATTTATTTATCTATTTTCAGTTACAATTTTAAATCCTGTATTTTTTCCACTATACTATGCTGTTTGATATAATGATTTAGATGATAGAGTCTGACACTACCATCTGGCTCCAAATTCTACCTGTTTAACATTGAGCAAATTAATTAGTCTCTCTCGGTCTTAGTTTCTACATCTGTAACGTAGGAATGATAATAGTAACCTATTCTTACAGGGCTAGTTAAATAATAAGCAAGATCCATTACACAATGAAAATGTGAGGCCCCCTGTTTGACAAGCAGGAAAATAAGTTACCATTAATGGTACTAAAATAAAATGCTTTTTTTTTCTTTTATAATCTTCCTGGACTTGCCTGGATATTTTTTGTATCATGTTTATTATCATTTTAAGTACAGAAAAACTAAAAATTTAAATTATCAGCACAAGTTATATCACTCATCTTTATGGTATGCAATGCCAGTTTATATACAAATTTGCGAACATTTAATCTGTGTATGGATGGAATCATTGATACCACACAATTTTTATTTCATAGCTCTTACATGTATATGTATTTTGCTCTTAGCCAAAGACTAGAAATCCAGCACAAAACTAACTCATCTGTTTTTATTTTATTTCTTGAGAGGCACACATCCTACCAAAACTCTCTAGCTATAGCTTACTGATGAGTAAGGAAGACAGAGGGAAAATGGTTTGCCCTATCTCTTTTCTTCCTTCCTGTATCATCCTTTTAACATAAATGCTTAATTAATACAGGAAGTGACATGATTAAGAAAAGATAGTGATAGAATTCCTTGGTTGTTCATGTTTGTTGAACTACCATTTCTTTTTTTCTGGATTGAAAATAAGGTTTTTGGAGAGAATGCATAGCCTCTCATTACTATCAGCACCTCTGCTCACTCCCTGATAGATGTTACCTGCTAACCTTGCACTTCATTTGAATCTCCCCGACCTCCCATGCCTGTGTAAGTCTGCTGGAATTGTATACTCTTAGGACATCATGAATGATATAAGGTAGCAACAAATGGGGCATGCATATTACAGGTACCTCTTCCGTTCTTGTGCATGCTTCACTGTCCCATTAGCCTTTACTTAAAAGCACATGTTCATTGATAAACTTATTTAGAATATCAGAATGATGATGGCATATCATTACACCAAGTTCAGGCCCTTCTGAGCGCGAAGCTCTGTGCAATAGTATAGATCACGTATCGGTGAAGCTGGCCCTCTCTGCCTTGAAGAATTGTTGGAAGGACTACATGAGTTAATACAGGCAGATTATCCAGAAGAGTTCTTCATTCTTAGGCAACGGTTACCAAATTAGCCTATTATGTAGTAAGCAGAGGTAAAGTAAACAGAGGTAAGTTATTGCTCTATTATATTAAGGATATCTAAATTAAGTTAATGGATTTATATTATCTGGAGGATCTCAGATGAGATGGGTGACATCACACAAAATAAAAAATAATAAGCCTGTGTAAAATGTACAGGAATCTCTGAATGAGGAGTACATTCAGGGTTCAGCCAGACACAGAAACCAATCTAGATTGCAGTCTAAGAGTCTCGCATGGAGGTTGAAGCGCATGCTTAAGAGTTAGATGAGCCAGTGTTCTTACCTGCATAACTTTGGTTATTATATCCTGTATAATCTTGGACGTCAGTTTCATGAGCTGTAAAACGTCATAGTAATTACTGATGAGATTTGTTTGAGAATTAAGTCAGGTAATATGTAAGTCACTTATTCAGTTACTCGTAATGTTGTTATTTTTATAATCATCATCATCATTATATTTAAAACCTGATAATTAGCATCTAAACATAAAACACATTTTACTGGGAGAAGGGAGAGGGCAATTACAAATAAATAAATACACATATGGGAATATAGATTTCTAAGTTATTTTCATCTTTGGTTCAAGAAATTTGCTGGCTATAGAAATACTGGCAATAAATGCATCTTTATTGCTTCCAAAATTCCTGAATCCTACCTTTTCCTTTTCTGAGCAGGGCTCCCAGTGCCCCCAGGTTCAGCCTTTGTCACTGGAGCAGAGCCAATTCGGTGCCATTGTAATGCAAAGCTTTGCTCCGCACTGCAGACTTCACGAATGAAGGATAAAGGTAATTCATGCACCAGAGATTATATCAAGTTTTAGGAAAAGAACTTAAAAAAACAAACAAACCTGATGTGTATCTTTTTTGGAATATTTATTATCTTATCTAAATTCATTGATAATATTTAACTATTTCTCCAAATAAGAGTGAAAGCAACATTAAAGTATTCAAATTATTTGATTTGTTTTTTGCTTACTCTCAGAAGAACTCTTTGGAGAGTCTTGTGTACAATGCCGTGTTCTCGTTTCTTTTTATTCACCAGTGATACATACTGTTTCTTTACTTTTACTTTAGATCTGTGTTTTGGTATTCTACTCAGGAAACTTCCATTTGATCTGATTTCTCTCCACCTTTCACTCAATCAAGTAATGTTCTCATTTTGAAATGCTAATGCTCAGCTTTATATAGCAGTTAGTTGAGAACCTGTGACAATTCCATTTAGCTTTATGGTAAATATTTTAGGGTTGTTTTTTTTTAAAGGTCCCTCACCTTACAGCTTAATAAACAATCTCAGCTGATACAAAAACAAACACTCAACAGTTTAAAATCCTTCTATTTCTTTTTATTTTGTGTTTTATATTGTTCATCAATATTCAGAGCATTTTCCCCTACATCTGAGCAACTCTTACATATTAGTATCCCCAAATAAGCACCCATTCAGTCAACTCATGAATATTTTAAATAGTAGATACCTTAAGAAATATATTGTTGAAATAATTTTTTAGGCTCAAGATAGAGCTGCTCCTGTCCATGGATGCCACTTCAGCAAACTAAAACTTCGGTAACTTTTGTGTCCCTTATAAATGCTCTGCTTGACCTGCCATCCCCATGATGAAGTTTTAGAACATACATGAGGTTCAGTGGGGTGGAGTCCAGAGCTGACGACCAAGAAAGAATTCTTGAGATGTCTCTGGTGCAAAAGGGTGATTTATTAAAGCACGGAGACAGGACCCGTGGGCAGAAAAAGCTGCTGCCCTGGGCTTGTTAGGGGCGGCTGGTTATATACTAAGAAGTTGTGGGAAGTAAGGGAAAAAGGAAGATTCAAAAGAACTTTCCTATGCTAAAGAGGACCTAACAATATACCCAAGAACTTGAGGCCTTGACATTGTCAGATTAAGATTGTGTCCCGTCCCCCCCACCCCCACCCCACCCTGCCCCTGCTAACAAGGCATTAACATTAAGGTAGTTGGGAGATTCAGGGAAGAATGTAACACCTGTCCCACCCAGGAGGGCATGTGGTGGGAAGTTGCAGGGTGTCAGCTTGTGCTGTCCTCAGCTTGCCTTCTGTTCCCTCATCACCTAAACATCAAGCCGACTCTGGACTCTAGACTTTTTTCTTGTTCCTTCTCACCCCAAACAAATTTGACCTGACCACGGGACCCGAGCCCATCAGTTGTCTCCCATTTTTCTCTCCTTTTTTCTTTTTTCTCTATCTTATAAAAGCTTTCTGCCTTCCACCCATTTTGCAGTTCTTCGGATAGACACTGCGTCATGAAATGTCAAACGAAGTTTGTAGCACCTAAACTGTGTTCTGTAGTCATTTTTAACAGTGTTTACGTTCATCAACCAATAAAATATCTAGTTATAAGTTTAGGTCTCATTATCTATTAGTTAGAAGTTTTTTCTCAAGGAGAAGTTAGAAAGTTTAGAGCATCCAAATCTTATACTATATACCGTGCTAGAATTTTTTTTTTTTTTGTAAGATTTTATTTATTTATTTGATAAAGAGTGAGAGAGAGAATGACAGGGGAGAGGGTCAGAGGGAGAAGCAGACTCCTCATGGAGCTGGGAGCCCGATGTGGGACTCAATCCCAGGGTTCCGGGATAGTGACCTGAGCCGAAGGCAGTCGCCCAACCAACTGAACCACCCAGGTGCCCCTACCGTGCTAGAATTTAAGCATTTTAATAGAAATGCAGGATCCATCATTCCATGAGAACTAACTTCATTTGTTTATTCAAACCTTGTCTCTAGACATCTACTAAGCGTCAATATTTTTGTAAACAATGGGCTTAGCAGTAAACAAATCAGAAACATTTCTTTATAATGCTTATTTAGAATTGACTCATTTATTCTTTCTAATCACTCTCAGGTTATTTGAGTTAATTCATTATAAGCCCTTTTATGCGACATTAATCATATAAATCATGTGAAATGTATACATACACTTTATTTATTTATTTATTTGTTTGATTATTTATTTTGTTAATTCATTTCAACCAAAAATGCATTAAGGTCAAATCTCTGTCCCAAAACTGGTACTAAAACTATACATTTGTGAAATCAGAAGGAAAAGGAAAAGGAAATAAACAGCAACAACAATACAGCAACGTAGCACAATAGATCATTTAATTTAAATTTCTTATTCCTAATTGTGTTTGTGGTTATTCCAGATTTTGATATAATAACATTCCTTCTTTTATGGCATGGTAGATTTGTATATGTATAAATTAAAGCTATGGCTAGTCTATTAAGAAAAATAACTTTCCGGGGCGCCTGGGTGGCTCAGTGGGTTAAGCCTCTGCCTTCGGCTCAGGTCATGATCTCAGGGTCCTGGGATCGAGTCCCACATCGGGCTCTTTGCTCAGCAGGGAGCCTGCTTCCTCCTCTCTCTCTCTCTCTCTGCCTGCCTCTCTGTCTACTTGTGATCTCTCTCTGTCAAATAAATAAATAAAATCTTTAAAAAAAAAAAAAGAAAGAAAAATAACTTTCCTTGAAATTCAAAGCAAATAGGATAGTAGTTATCTCATTAAGAAAAAAGTAAATAGCTCTGTAAGGTAGAAATGAGTCTATAAATTGAATCTCTATTTAACAGATATATTTATGTCATTAGTGCCAAGGACTTGGTTATATTAGTCCCAAAGTTAAGGACAAATAAAATATCTTGAGGTACTGACTCAAATTAATGTTCAAACCCTAATAGCCTAAGTCATTTTTACTGATACATAAACTCATGCCAATATTCTCTTAAAATAATGATAATGAGGACACGGACAGACCAGTCATATTTAATTAGGCATATGGTCTTGATGGCCTATTTGGGAATTTGAATACTGGCAGGTTTGGTTGGCACAAAGGCTATGGGATAAAGCCAAGCCCTTTTCATACACATGAAAAGTGCCACATTCATGATCTCTACACCGTCTGTCAGATATTACTGGGATGGAAAATAGAGCAAGGTTAAATGTTTTTTTCTCAAATTAAAAGAACATTAAGCAAAACAAAAGGTCTCATTATCCCTTGAAACAACGTCATTAGAAAGATTTATGCAAAAGCACAAAATATTCTATTTCAAGTAAAAGATTGACATATGTATCAGTGTGAAAATTTACCATGATGCATGCAAATATACGATTTTAAAAATTGAAACAACCACCTAAAACTCCTTTTCTCATAGAGATACACTATATTTCTATATTTCTTTCTTTTTTTTTTTTTTTTAAAGATTTTATTTATTTATTTGACAGAGGGAGATCACAGTAGACAGAGAGGCAAGCAGAGAGAGAGAGAGGGAAGCAGGCTCCCTGCCGAGCAGAGGCCCGATGCGGGACTCGATCCCAGGACCCTGAGATCATGACCTGAGCCGAAGGCAGCGGCTTAACCCACTGAGCCACCCAGGTGCCCCTATTTCTATATTTCTATGGTTATAGGCAATTCTTCCTGAAAAGATTTAGAGTAATAAAGATAAAAAGTAAAGAGGAACTTCACTCTAAAACCTGGTCATTTGCCATATTATAAATTTCAAATTTATAAAACCCCAGTCATATGAGACAACTCCTAGTACTATTTTTCTTAATTTTCACATTCCTTAAACATTACTTTTCTATTTTCTTGCTTCAGTGGCTTTGATCAGTTATGTTGTTATATGTGTATGACCTAAATTTTTATTTTGAACTCATTGGCTCACTTCCCCTTAAAAATCTTACATACTAGCAAATTGACCTCAGCATTTCTCCCAGAAAATAGCCACACATTTCCCATTTGTACACTCCTCCCTAAGTTTTCTTTCATGTTCCTTTTTTTTTTTTTTAAAGATTTTATTTATTTATTTTTTTAGAGCACATGCACAAGCAGCAGGAGGGGCAGACAGAGAGGGAGAATTTCAAGCTGACTCTGTGCTGAGCAGTGTTGGTGGGGGGTGGGGGCGGGAGGAAGGTAATGTAGGGCTCGATTTCACAACCTTGAGATCATGACCTGAGCCAAAATTAAGGGCTGGAGGCTTAACCAACTGAGCCATCCACGCACCCCCATTTAGGTTCCATTTCAACAGGGTAGGAGGCAAGGGCATATAGTGGTCCTAATGTGAGAATCTCTGAGTTTAAAACCCAACTCTGTTACTTACCAACTGTGTGATGTGTCAGAATCAATATCTTTGTCCATAAATTATAGCGTGAGGTTTGCTAAGTGAGATAACACAAGTAAATGACACAAACAGCTCCTGCAGCACAGTAAACATACTAAAATTTTAGCATATTATTGTCTGTCGAGATCCTACTTATCCTTCAAGCTCTCATGAACACTGCTTTCCAGACCACCAACTTGATTGTTCTTCCTGTGTCCCAAACACCATTGACATTCCACCTTGAATCATTGTTATTTCTGTCCTAGTCTTTTCTCTGTAACAAATTGTTACATCCTGGGATTGAGTTTGTTTTTTTGTTTTTGTTTTTGTTTTTTGTTTGTTTGTTTGTTTGTTTGTTTTTGTCTTTATAAAATTCTAAGGTATAGTCATGTGAGCAATATATGGTCCTATAAAAAACTGGAAGGCCAATATCTGCAATGTTAAGACGCTGAAACCTATGGTGGTGTATAACGTGATACTATTTGCCCTTGTCCATATATGTCATTATTCTCTTTCTTTGGTCCTCTGGCAGAGAGAACAAGTATCTTGTTAATTATTTTAACGTTGTGACAAATTTATACAAGTTTGCAAGATTGTAAACTGATAGTTTTGCAAGGAAAGAAATACTTTTAAGATGGAATGGGTGCAGCACCTGCTGAGGATATTGCCAACTATTTCATGATCAGAGGATCTTGGGCGCATTGCTAGTTCTCCTCCTTCTGGCTGCAAGGTTGACTTTTACTTCTCTCTGTTTTGAATTTAAGCATTGACAGGCAACCTACTGTGGTCTATAAAATATGAGCAGTTGCAATGTCTCATGTCCTGGTGGCAGTTTTAAAAGTCACTATGTAGGGGTGCCTGGGTGTCTCAGTCCAATAAGCCTCGGGCTCTTGATTTCAACTCAGGTCATGATCTCAGGGTTGTGAGATCGAGCCCTGCATGGGGCTCTGCACAGAGTATGGCACCTGCTTAGGATTTTTTCTCTCCCTCTCCCCTTACCCCTCCCCTCTCTCTCACACACACATTCGCTCACCTTCTCTCTCTCTAAAGAAAATAAAAAAATAAAATAAAATAAAAATAAAAGTCAACATGTAATTTTTCATGTACCTTCCACCCATCTCCTTCCAGCAAGGAGGTATTCATTGAGAGAGGGCATCTGTGACCCTGAGTTCCTGGCTGATTATTATGATCAGGATTTTAACCCTGCTGTCCAGGCACTTATATTAAAATACCATGTAAGTGAGGAATAAATCTTTGATAAAAACACTGAGGTTTTGTTATCCATTTTTCTGTAACATAATTTCACATCCTAACTGAATATCAGCTTTTCTCAGTTGCTAGGTGTTTGGGGCAGCAGGCATTGTCACTGCTGCAGTAGTATTATGGCTACTATTTCTGACACCACCACCACCATCAACTACATCTGGCATCTGTTATTAGAGTGCTTGCTACAAGACATGCACTGAATAGTTCTTTGAGAAAAGTTTTTCCCAAATCCACAAGGTAAGTAATTTTCTAAACAAATACTCTTGCCCTGTTCGGCACCACCGTGCTATTAGAATGGGATTGTGATTGTCTTCCTGAAATTATGGAAAGGTTTGGAAAGGAAGGCAAGGGGTTCCTGTGGCAGGTAAATTAGTATATGCTCACCTGGAGAGAGGAGTCTTATTTAAAGCCCCATGTGGAAATCATTAATCAGCATAACTTGAAACAAGTTTTTGTCAGAAAGAAGAACTTTGAAACTGGAACACAGATGTAATCTAAACATTGCTTTATAGCAATAAAATGCATATTACAGAGATATGGACAATTTTGTATTTTATGGCCACAAAATTATGAAAAATATGATATCTTTACAAAGCAAGAGACTAAGTAAATGAACTCTCAGATTCTGATGGACTTCTACCATATGTTTTTATTGCAAACTGTGAGGTCAGGATAGATAATTTGTGAGTTTAGAAGTTGGGGTTTAGTGTTAATTCTTGGTTCTTCTCCTTGTTAGCTATGTGAACTGAGGTCTTACGTGCCTTTCAAATGATAGTTTCATCATCCATCAAATGAATATGAAAATTCTTATTTCATAGTTTTGGGGTAAAGGGTAGAAGAGTTTTTTTTTTTTTTTTTTAAAGATTTTATTTATTTATTTGTCAGAGAGCGAGCGGGAGCGAGCACAGGCAGACAGAGTGGAAGGCAGAGTCAGAGGGAGAAGCAGGCTCCCTGCGGAGCAAGGAGCCCGATGTGGGACTCGATCCCAGGACGCTGGGATCATGACCTGAGCCGAAGGCAGCTGCTTAACCAACTGAGCCACCCAGGCGTCCCAAGGGTAGAAGAGTTTTGATTTAATGAAGATGATTTCACTTTGGAACTACTACCTATCTGAAACTCCCTCATTTAATTATCGAATATTTATCAAGGGCTTCTTCCTTTCCTTTCATCCCTTCCCATCCTTTTCTTTAAGATTTTTCTAAGTGAGCTTTCCAGAATCATTCATACTACCGCTGATTTATTATTTGCCAAGGTGGATCTTGTATTCTTAAGCAAAATCTCACAGCAAAGCATGAAAATGGGGAAGTTTACTATTGAGAAACATTTTCTGGCTACAGCAATATGTAGATGTATACTATATTAGAGTGTAAAAATTCATGTAAATTCAAGCCAGATGGAAAGAAAACATTCCCAACTGTGCGTCTTAAACACACACACACACACACACACACACACACACACACCCCTCATACTAGGACCTATGGATAAAGACATGTTGGTTATCTATCCAGCCCTCTCCCAAATTTTTATGACAATTTTTAAAAAACTTTGACAGTATACACAAGACATGTATTTTTAGCAGTTCTTAGAAGTCTGCTTATTAATTTCTCTTTCTTTAAGAGAGAAAATGTTTGAAACTATGAGTATTTAGTTAAAAATAAAATAGTGATTTTTATATCATAAATGAGAGTTATGAATGAAGTTAGGTACACTATTATATCATATAGGTTGGACTTTCTGTATCTTTGCTTTGTAATACTATTGCATCCTTGAACAGTCCCATTAAATATGATTAGAACTGCACATTTTCTGTTTCACCTATTATAGTAAATATGAAAGAGGATATTATATGTAGTGCATAATATAACTAAAATAGAAAAAATTATAGAAAAGTATTTCTTTGCAAAGGCACAAAATTTCTGTGATAAAATTTTTTGACAATGTGACATTCTCAACATAGTGCTTAGCACTCAGAAGATATATGAAAATATTTGTTGAATAACTAATTAAGGCTCTTAACTCTTGTGTTATACTTGCTATCTTTATATGAGTGTTGAAACTTGACAAAGAAAATTGAGCAGAACAGAGAATCAGGAAAGGAAAAGGGACCTAGTCATAGCAAATGGCCCAGCCCAAGAATTCTCCTTGAACCCACAGCCCAAGGCTTCTCTCACCCACACTGAGATAGGCAGAAAGAACCAGAAAGGGACCCCAAAACAGTAAGCATTGTGGTTCAGGAAGTCTCCCATCCCATGGACCTGAGATCTTTCTCTGACCAGAGACATTGAAGCATCTGGGAAGCATTAGTAGAGGGATTTCAATACCATCCTGAGAAGATACACTTGTGCTATCTTCCCCCACTAAGATACTCAGAAGTCCACACTTGAGAATCAACTTTCATCACCATAGGCAGCAGCAACAGGAACCAGTGAGACTATAGTTGCACCAGATATAACCAGGAGATCCAAATAACACCTTAAATGCTTTGAAAATTAAACTGTCATTGGAACCACCGCCCACAAAAGTAGATCAAGATCTGTGTGTTAAACCCGAAGAGTGAAATTGCCTATTGGTATGGACTGAACATCTGTATTCCTCCAAAATTTGTATGTTAAATTCCAATATCCAGTGTGATGGTATATGGTGGTGGGGAATTTGGGAGGTGATTAGTCATGAGAGTGGATTCCTCATGAATAAGATTAGTACCCTTATAAAAGAAACTCCAAACTGCTCTCTCACCTTTTCTGCCATGTTGAGGACTTGTGAAAATAGAGCTGTTTATGAATCATGAAGTGAATCCTCACCAGACGCTGAATCTTCTGGTTTCTTAATCCTAATTTTATCACCTTCAGAACTGAAAAATAAATCTCTGCTGTTTATAAGCCACTAAGTCCATGATAAGCTGTCATAGCTGCCTGAACAGACTAAGGTATATATTAAAATACAAGATTTTAACAGAAA
Organism: Mustela erminea; assembly: GCF_009829155.1. Classification (NCBI taxonomy): domain Eukaryota; kingdom Metazoa; phylum Chordata; class Mammalia; order Carnivora; family Mustelidae; genus Mustela; species Mustela erminea. The sequence goes on from NC_045615.1 coordinate 85,260,983, forward strand.
CTAGAGACTTCTAAAAAGACAGCAATTGCTCAGCATACAATTGAAAATTACCAATCATATCAAGAACCAAGAAAATAATCACAACTTGAATGAGAAAAGATAATCAACTGATTATAACACCAAGATAAATCATACAGTGGAAGTATCTGAAAAATATTTTAGTATATGTGCTGCCGAAGAAAGCACTGAAAAATATTTTAAATTAACTGTCATACAAGTACTTCAACATTCAATTATAAATTCTCTTGAAAGAAACAAAAGAAAATTTCAGGAAATAATTAGAAGAAGAATCAAATGGAAAGAACAGAATTAAAACAATACAGTAAGAAAAATAAAAATTTGCTGAATGGGCTCAATAAATGACTGAGGACAGATTCAGTGAACTTAAGAATTCTACCAAACATTTAAGAAAATAGACGAGGAGGAAAGTCTTTCCAACTCACTTTAGGAGCCCAGTATTTCTTTGAGTCTGAAACTAGAAAAAGGCAGAAGAAACACACACACACATATGCACACATACACACACTCAGAAAACTACACACCAGTATGTCTCATTAGTTTAGATATAAAAATCCTGAACAAGGTATCAGAAACCAAATCAAGTGATCTATAAAAAGAATCATATACTCAGACCCTCTTGGAATTTATTCTGAGTATTTAAGTCTGGTTTGACATTAGAAAATCAATTAATATATTTAATAATATCAACAAGCCAAAGGGAAAAAAATCATATGATCATATCACTTGACACAGAAAAAGCATTTGAGAAATTCCCAACAGATTTTTTTTAAAGATTTTTTTTTTTAATTTTATTTATTTGACAGACAGAGATCACAAGTAGGCAGAGAGGCAGGTAGAGAGAGAGAGGAGGAAGCAGGCTCCCTGCTGAGCAGAGAGCCCGATGCGGGACTTGATCCCAGGACCTTGAGATGAAGGCAGCGGCTTAACCCACTGAGCCATCCAGGCGCCCCCAATAGATATTTTTAATAAGTATCCAGAGCAAGCTAGAATTAGAAGGGAATTAATAACTTAACATGATAAAGATCATATACAAAGAACTTAAAGCTTACTTCATACTTAATGGTGAAAACTATATTTTTACTACCTAAGATTACAAACCAGGCAAGCATTTTCTCTCACCAACCTTATTCAACATAGTATTTGAAGTTCTAGGCATTGCAGTTAAGTCAAGGAAAAAGAAAGCAAGACATGCAGTTGGATAGGAAGCAATAAAACTTCCTCTGCTTGCAGATGACATGGACTGTCTACTTAGAAAATCCTAAAGAATCTATGGAACATTACAATATATTAAGTGAACTCAGGAAGGTCACAGGATACAAGACCAATACACAAAAACCAATAACATTACTACATACTAACAATGAATATACAGAAACCAAAAATAAAAATATAATACCACTTACAATGGCTCCAAAGAAAATAAAATTCTTAGGTATACATTTAACAAAAGATGTACTGACTCTATATAATGAAAGTTACAAAATTTAAAAAAAAAAAAAGGAAAGATAAAAAATACCATGCCCAAGTATTAAAAGACTCTTCATAGTAAAGATGTCAGTTCTCCCCAAGTTGATCTACTGGTTTAATGCAATTCTTATCAAAATCCCAGTAAATATTTTTGTAGTTATAGATAAACACACTCTAAATTTATAAAAAGAAAGGTATAGATTTTTTTTTTTTCTAGAGAAAGAGAGAGAGCAAGCAAGGAGGGGTAAAGGGAGAAGGGGGGAGAGAATCTTAAGCTTGGGGATTGACTTGGGACTTGATCTCATGACATGAAGATCATGACCTGAGCCAAATTTATTAATTAATAATTATTAATAATTGGAATATTCTTAAGTCAGACACCTGAGTCACCCAGGCACCCCTGAAAAGGTATAGGTCTTTGAGTAAAAAAAATAATCTTGACAAAGGAAAATAAATGGGGAAGAATCTGACTTTAAAATCTTACTGTGTAGCTATAGGAATTAAGGCAGCATGGAGTATTATTGGCTTAGTGTTAGACACATAGGTCCGTGAAATAGAAAAAAGAACCCCAAAATAGATGAATAGATCCATATAAATATGTTCACCAAATTCTTGACAAAGGTGCAAAAGTAGTTAAAAGGGGAAGAATAGTCTTTTCAACAAATAATGCTGGGACAACTGAATCTCCATAGGAAAGAGAGGAGAAGAGAAGAAGAAGAGAGAGAGAGAGAACTTAGACCAAACCTGCACCTTGTATAAAAATTAACCTGAAATGGATTACAGACATAAATTTAAAATGTAGACTATAAAACTCTTTAAAAAGGAGAAAATCTCCTCGAACTGTGGTTAGGCAAAGACTTCTTCTTTATTTATTTATTTATTTACTTGCGTGCTGATTTATTATTTATTTATTATTAACATATAATGTATTATTTCAGGGGTACTGGTCTGTGTATCATCAGTCTTACTTGACACCAAAATCACAATTTATAAAAGGGGAAAAAAAAAGATACACTTGATTTCATCAAATCATAACTTATGTTCTGCAAAAGCCCATGTGAAGAGAAAGGAAATTCAAGGTATAGATCAGGAGAAAATATTTGCAAACCTCATATCTGACAAAATCCTAGTATCTAGAATATACAAAGAACTGTTAAAACTCAACAAAAAGATAGCCAATTAGAAAATGGGTAAAAGAAAAAAAAAAGAAAGAAAGAAAATGGGTAAAAGAGCCACAGACATTTCACTAAAAGAGATATACAGATGGCAAGAAAGCACTTGGAAAGACATTCAGCATTATTAGGCATGAGGAAAATGCAAATGAAGACCACAATGTAATATCAGTATAAGCCTAGTGAATACTTAGAATAATAAATATTGATAATATTGAATGCTGGTTTGGAGAAAGTGAATCACTCATGCATTGTTAATAAAATAGCACATTCTCTAGAAAATAGCTTAAAAATTTTGTGTAAAGCAAAATAGGCACAGCAGTTGTACTATTGGTCATTAATCCCAGAAAATGAAATGTTCACTCAAAAACCTGTATATGAATGTTAACACCAATACTTGTAATACTTGTTTTTTTTGTAATAGCCCCAAATGGGAATCAACCTGAATGTCTTTGAACAGAAGACGGTTTTTGGTTTGTTTGTTTGTTTGTTTATTTTTAGATTTTTATGTATTTATTTAATAGAGAGAGCACAAGCAGGAGGAGCAGCAGAGGGAGAGGGAGAAGCTGACTCCCTGCTGAGCAAGGAGCCTGATGCAGACCTCAATCCCAAGTTCCTGGTATCATGACCTGAGCTGAAGGCAGATGCTTAACTGAAAGAATCACCCAGAGCCCACCCCTCCCAAAAGTGAATGTTTAAACAAACTATGAGACATACACACCATAGAACACTACACAGCAATAAAAATGAATCAGCTACTGATTCATGTGGCCATTTTTATGTATATTCAGGGAATTAACTGAGGTGAAAAAAGTTGACCCTGAAAATATATACCACGTGTTTCCATTTATATAACTGTTTAAAAATGACAAAATTTTATAAATAAAAGAATAGTGGTTGCCAGGTATGAGGTAGCTGGGGGCAGAAGGGAGACAGGGGCAACATGCGGTATCCTGTAGTAATGGAGCTATTCACTATCTTCACTGTGGCGAGACATGAGCGAGCACATGGGAAAAAACTGTATAGAATTAAATTTACACACACACAGCACACAAAAAGTATGAGTAAAATGAGGAAATCTGAATAGATTTGTGGATTGTATCAATGTCAATATAATGTTGGTGATATTCCACATTCACTACAAAACTTTACCGTTAGATGAAACTAGGTAAAGGTACATGGAATATTTCTATATTATTTCTTATAACTGCATGTGAGCCTACAATGATTTCACCAAAATGTTTTTTATAGTCTTTATTTATTTATTTGAGAGAGAGAGAGCATAGAGTGGGGAGAGTCAAAGGGAAAAGCAAACTTCCCACTGAACATGGAGCCCGATGCCAGACCCTGATCCCTAGACTCCAGGATCATGACCTGAGCCAAAAGTAGTCACTTAATCAACTGAGCCACCCAGGTGCCCAACAAAATTTTTAATTAAAAAAAATTAAATGCATATTGGAGAGGCAAAGCACACTCATAAAGCACACTCATCATAAAGGTGTTTTGGAATTCAAGTATTTCTATATTTTTTATTTCAGTCACTCCTGATAAATTTGAAGAAATAAAAAATATCTGGAATTCAAGTATTTCTTCTTCTTTTTTTTTTTTTTTTTAAGATTTTATTTACTTATTTACCAGAAAGACACAACAAGAGAAGGAACACAAGCAGGGGCAGTGGGAGAGGGAGAAGCAGGCTTCCTGCCCATCAGGGAGCCTGATGTGGGGCTCGATCCAGGACCCTGGTATCATGACCTGAGCCCAAAGCAGATGCTTAATGACTGAGCCACCCAGGTGCCCCCAACTATTTATTCTTAATACACTTTTCTATAAACACTATTCCTAGAAGGTGAAAGAATATTTTATTTTGCTATGATTTTCATAATTACATTAGAAATACTTTAAAATTTATTCCATTAAGAGTAACTTCTATAATAAACTAAAGATTATTATTTTTAATGATCTTCTGCTTTCTATAAGTTCCCTGATATAGAACAACCCAAAAAAGTTGTGGAATTTTATTTTTCTATTTTCAGCAGGAAGCATATTTACAGATTAGTGAAAATTGTTCTTATCAATTAAAAGATGTGAAGTAATTGACCTTTCATGAGAGAGAGGGAGAGAGAGAGAACATGATTTCATTATTTGATTTACCTTAATTTCTAATTTTGCCTTTTGCAAAATGTGGCTCAGGAATATAAGACTGTTTTATATAATCAGTATTTTTGAAATTTGTATCTAAAAAAATAAGATATTTACAACTAATAAATACTGAAGGCTATAGTATAATGGCCCTCAAAGTTTATCTCAGGAAAAATCCATAAGCTGAATTTACCAATAATATATACCATGAATACAACTACTTTATAAATTTGTTCTACAGATAAGAACATACTGTACAAGTATATGTATATTAATATATATAGATATACATGTTCTTGTTCCTTTGGAAAGTTATTTTGATTTTCAAATTAAATTCCCTGCTTTCAAGTAGAATGCTTAAAAATAGATTTTGCCAGTGTTCCTTTACCCACTTCATTTATATGTTCATTTTTACTTGTTTAACCTTTGTACTTATCAATTTTGTCCTTTTCTACTGATAGTTTCTAGTTTTTTTTCCCTAAGTGTGGTAACAAAATTTAAGTCTTCTCTTCTCTTTAAAGACTTAATTGCATTCACATAGCATACAGCTGAGTGATCAGAATATACTGAAACAGAAAAAAAAAGCCATTTGTTGCAAAATGCTGTGATTATGTGAGTATTTGTTCTGCCTACAAAGAGCTGCTTTGATAAACTCTTGTGCAGAGCTTTTGAACTTACGCATTTTCTTTTGGAGTCCTGAATCAGCTCTAGGAAACTCTAAATTAAAATGGAGATTTGAACAAATTAGGATAGTTACATTAAAGCGGAACCAGTCCTGTATCATGAAAAGAAGAGTTGAAAGTACTGAGAATGTTTTACCTAATGGAGAAAAGGCATCATGGAGGGTGACTGTACTTCCTAGTTTCCCTGTGATAGTCAAGATTTATCCATGTTATTCTAGCATAATTTTTAATACCACTCCTTTTACTTGCCACAGTATCTCAGTTTTGGCAGCAAATCATAGGACAACACTTCCTGTGAGGTACATAATAACTGCCTTTTGTTGTGTGAAAGATGGTCAGATGGAGAAGGTTTACATCTAAATTTGCATGAACCAGGGATAGGAATAGTTCAATGGTTAGAAGTTTTAAGAACCCCCCCCCCAAAAAAAAAGAACCCACATTTTTTGAATCAGAATAAGATAGTATAAAATTTAGAAATAGTCTCTCTTCAAAAGAGGAGAAACTACTGTCACTGGAGGTATTTAATGTAGAAGAATGACAACTTGGCAAGTTTTGTCAAGGGAATTCAAACCTCAGACAAAAAATTGGATTAAGCAATCTTTAAGTTTCCTTACAAATTTTACAGTCTCTAAGTAATAGATAGAAGAAAAATAGGAAAAACACTGTTCCTTGAGTGCTGCTATGTAACTCTTCCTTGTATTTTAATATTTAATTGTCCCTTAAATTTATGAGAGAAAGTATCAATATTCACTCCTTCATCCATTTTAATAAAGAAACCAAAGTCCAGTGTGGTTAAGTAATTTGCCCAAAGTCACCATCATTCTTGCAGCGGTAATTATATTAAAATCCTAGCATTCTGGTTCCCAGAACTGTTATTGACCATGTTAGTCATCATTAATATGGTCAAAATAATAACATACATATTTATAATATTAATATTCTGTTGAGTACTCACTGTATCCAGGTACACTAATAACACTTTTCATATCTTCTTCTTAGAAGAACTCAATGAAATATTGATCAGGACTCTCTTGCATGCAAGTGATAAAATCCAGTTCAATCTGGCTTAAAATGAAAGGTATGTAGATCACAACTGAAGCCCAAAGATAATGCTGGCCTTGAAACTACTGGATTCAATTGGTTCAAGAAAATTGGCAGATATTTATATTTCTTTCTTTCTTTTTTTTTTCTTTTAAATCTCTAGGTTCCATTTTACTCTATATTGTCATAGTTCTTAGTCAGGCTTTGCCATGTATGATGGAAGAGCTCTGATAATTCCAGATTTATGTCTTCTTCACAGGTAACAGTATCAGGAAAGGACAGACTGCCCTGCTGTGGATTAACATTTATTCCTGGATAATTGCTATATACAGGTATGTCATATAACCTGATTGGCTGGCCTCGTATCATGTCATGAGTACCACTCAAGGATGTTGAGGCAACAAAATTGATAAGTCCACCAGAATCCCATGGATACAATTCCTTAAAGGAAATATGTCATTAACAGAAGCAGAAGATATGCTGAATTCGACACCAAAAATATTACATGGACATTTGATGAAAAAATAATTATCATACCTATTATATTGATGGTAAGTTATCTGTCCAATGCAATGATGAATTTTGAATTCAGGATTTTGTCCCACCTTGCAACCACTATGCAATGTTTATTAATGTCAAGGTAGAATTCTTATTTAATATGTCTAAGTTTTTTTTTTTTTTAGATTTTATTTATTTATTTGACAGACATCACAAGTAGGCAGAGAGTCAGGCAGAGAGAGAAGAGAGAGAGAGAGAGGGAAACACTCCCCGCTGAGCAGAGAGCCCAATGTGGGGCTTGATCCCAGGACCCTGAGATTATGACCTGACCCGAAGGCAGAAGCTTAACCCACTGAGCCACCCAGGCGCCCCCTAATATGCCTAAGTTCTATTTAAATTTTGACACAGGAATTCCTCCATTTTTCCTATTTAACTTTTATAGACTTATTATATAAGTGGAAATAAAATACTGTATATTCAAATTGTATAAATTGATAATTGACTTGCCCCAATCTTTAGCTCTAAATATGAGAGTATAGGGTCAGATTAGTTAAGAAGCAAATAAAAAAGAACCCAGTCCAAAACAAAACAACACCAAAGAACCCCAGTGATGTCTGGAATACAAACTGGTTTAATTTTTAAGGAAGGCAATGGTTATAATTAATCAAATATTTGATCATTAATCAATGTTTATATGCCATGCAGATTTTATATGCCATGCAGATAGAAGCCTACATTGTTCTCAAATTGTATTCTTATTTGAGTTCTCTTGTTTGCTAGCATATTGAACAAATATCTTTTATATGATCTTTCTTATTTTGAGTAAACCCAACAAATTGTTTTCGTTTTTATCAAGGAAAGAGTTACCTTTGTGTTTCTAATCATTTTTGAAAGTCTTGTAAATGATTCATTCTTCTTTTAATAAAATATAAACTAGAAAATTTCCTTGAAGTCTGGGGAGCTTCTGAGAATGAAATAAATCTCTTTGAAAAGGATTTAATTCCTTCTCTCTTTTAAAAATGAGAAATACTTTTCTTAATTCTAACTTTGTTCTGTTAAGTCTAGTGAAGGGAAAATTAAGATTATAAACTTGAAGGCAGAAAGTGTTTCACATATACATATGTATATAATAATGTTGGATAGGGAGTTTTGAGATCAAAATCTCAAGAAAGAGATGACACCATGATTTAATTTCCAGAATGAACATTTGAGGGTGACAATAAGTAATCTTGTCTGACTGTCCTTGCTAAAAAGAAAACAATAAATTACTTGAAAAACTTGAGCGGTAATAGGAGTAAAAGTAAAACATCAAATACTAAAATTAGTATGAAGAAATTAGAGGGGTGCCTCAGCTGGTTAAGCATCTGACTCTTGATTTCAGCTCAGGTCATGAACTCAGGATCATGAGACGGAGCCCACCAGGGGACTCCATGGTTAGCGGAAAGTTGGCTTGATTTTCTCTTCCTCTGCCACCACACCCCCCAGCTCAAGTGTACTTTCTCTCTCTCTCTCAATTAAAAAAAAAAAAATGAAAAGAATGAAGAATTTAGAGTAAATCTATTATTACACATTGTTCAACATATACTACCTATGCTTGATTGACTTTCAAGTGATTTTCAGTGAAACTGCTGGGACTAATAGATCTATTTATCTTCTTTATGGATAAAATATTTATTTATTTTTATTTTTATTTATTTTTAAAGATTTTATTTATTTATTTGACAAAGATAGACACAGTAAGAGAGGGAATATAAGCAAGAGGAGTGGGAGAGGAAGAAGCAGGCTTCCTGCCGAGTAGGGAGCCTGATGTGGGGTACAATCCCAGAACCTTGGGATCATGACCTGAGCTGAAGGCATCACTTAAGGACTGAGCCCTCCAGCCACCCCTATGGATAAAATATTCAGATGTAGATATAGATTGGGTAAATCTTTCTAGACTATTATGCACCTAAAAAAAGCTTCAAATGGAAAATCTTTTAAAACAAATAATTTGATTCAAAGACCACAGTCATAATCAAAGATAGCCCTTTTTCTTAGAAATTAATTTCCTATTTATTTAGTATTATTATAGACAAGCCATCTTAGTTAAAAGCATGAGAAAAAAAAAAAGAACATTATTCTGCCTTTCTGGAAATGTGTTCTAACATTGTAATATGTTTTTATATATTCATTTTCTTTCTTTCTTTCTTTCTTTTTTTTTTTTTTTTCGGCTTACCTCTAGACAATGTGGTTACATAGGCGTTCCTGGGTGCCTGAGTTGGTTAAGTGCCTGTCTTCAGTTTAGGTCATGATTCCGATGTCCTGGGATTAAGCTCCCCTCTTAGTGGGAAGCCTGCTTCTCCTTCTCCAGCTCCCCCTGCTTGTGCTTTCTGTCAAATAAATAAATAATATTTTAAAAAACAAACAAACAAAAAAATGTGGTTACACAGAGTGTGTGGTTTACATGATCACTGCATGATACTCAGATTGCTTCTTCAATCCCCCTGATTTTGGAATTCTAGTTCATCACTCTAGTTTCAAGAAAATGTAGATATTGCAAAAATAATGAATACTGTTATGCTGGAAATAAAAAAAAAAAAAAAAAAAAAGATATTGAGTGCATTCAAAAACAAAATCCGTAGCAGTGGGATTCCTAAAAGAAATGAAATCCTAAAGATAACAGCAATATAAAAAAAAATTAAAGAAATAAGATGTCATGTGGTAAATAAAATTGAAGAGTTTAATTTATTTAATTTATTTTATTTTATTTTATTTATTTATTTTATCCAGAAAAATGAGAGTGCATAGTAATTCTTTGCAGTATCCCTATTTAGGTTTCTATCAAATTCCTGACAACTTTGGTTCTAAGAGTTTGATTTGATTTATTAACTCCTTTCTTCTCCAAAGCATCTGAGTAGATGATCTTGCCTTCTATTTTCTTTTATATGGACATGCAGTTTACCAGAAGAAGCATCACTCTTCTTTGCCAGAGATAAATCCTCTACCTGTGCTTTTAAACCTATCATCAGCTGCTCCCACCTAAATATAGCACTATATTTTCTATCATGTGCTATTTTAATCTTGAGTTCTTTTATTTTGAATGATTGTGTCTTATCCAAAGATCTTTATCCTTTGTGATATCCATTAATGCATCCACACGATTTTTCCAAGTTAACAATAACACATTCATTTTTTTCCTTACACTTTGCACAAAACTATCAAACTTTCTTTTTCAAAGAAAACATACGCAGGGGTATTCATTACTCCACCAAAATAGATCTGATATTTTGGTACCCACAATTCTCCATCTGTATGCCAGATGCTTGAAGCCACGTGGCACCGCACATATTTTAAACAAATAAATGTGAAATATACAAGATGGGTAAAGGGCAGTGTTAATGTTTTACACGTGTGCCACCATTATTCAGTACTATATTAATCTTTTCTGAGATTTTAAATATCATTTGAAAAAGGAATGCTGCAATCCTGGGGAATAGACACAGAAAATAAATCAACATATTTAACTGCTCAATACTAACCTCATACATAATAACATTGAGAATCTTTTTAAAGGAAAATAATAAATACTTTAACTATATTGAAATAAAACACAAAATGTAACTGGTCATTGAATTGTGGGCACATTTCATAGGAAGAATTGACTTCTTGATCTCAATGAGATTTTTATTACTATTATTATTTTTTGGAATACATTATGTTAGATAAAAGAAAGATTTTGACAAAACAAATTTCAAACTTTATCATACAAACACAATCGTAGCTCAAATGTATATACATGTGGGTAGATGCACCTTAAAATCATTGTATAAGTATATCTTTGTATATCTATTTTCTTACTTTTTTGTTCCAAAATATGTTGATATTTTATGTCCTCTGCTGATATCCATTAATAAGCACACTTTTAAGGATAAGTTGTTTATCTTATTTATTTCTTGTTCACTTTTTACTGCTTTCTCAATTCATTTTCTCTTTGTTATATCAAAATTCTACTGTTTAAATATCTTCTTAAATTGTTTCCCAGCCTATATATTTCTTCCTTTCAGAGAATCCCCATGGATATTTTATCACCCTAATATATTACTTTTTTTCTTGCTCCTTGTTTCAGTTAAACTTCAGTGGTTTCCTGTTTTCCAGAGATAAACCTGAAACATTTTAACCTAGCTTCCATATTACACCACATCATGGACAACAAACTTTCTTAATCCTATTTCTCACCATATCTTCAAATCACAAGTTAGTCAGTATGGTTAGAATTTCTCTTCTTCATTTTACTTTTAGCATCCCAAAGCATGGAAGACACACATATCTATCTTCTCAGACTATACTAACCATCTCTGATGTTTATCAATATCCAATCAATGTTTATCAATATTTAAGTTTAAAATGATAAATTTAAAAATTTGAGATAAGTGTATTGGTTGTTCTTTCATTCTGTATGAAGAAGCGACATGCACACATACAGGAAGGTGTTTGCACACACAGGCACATATGTATGAAAGAAATACACAGAAAACCTATGGGTCTCTAGCTAGTATAGTGATCTATGCAGGTTATTTTTAAATAACAGTACAATTTTTCCTTAATAACTACATAATATCTATTCAGACAAAAAAGAGAATGTATGAAAATATAGAGAAACCAAAAAAACTTGTGAAAGATTCTTTCCAAAATACCTAACCCTTTACTGCTATAATTAATTCAGTAATTAATTATGTACTTTACAGGAAAATCATTCTGTGTTCTTGAAAGTTATTTGTGGGGTGCCTGGGTGGCTCAGTGGGTTAAGCCTCTGTCTTCAGCTCAGGTCATGAGCTCTCTGCTCAGCAGGGAGCCTGCTTCTCCCTCTCTTTCTGCCTGCCTCTCTGCCTACTTGTGATCTCTCTCTGTCAAATAAATAAATAAAATCTTAAAATAAAATTTGTATTCTTTATCTTATATTTAAATCCTTTCTTGTTCATTTTTCATGTACAAATCTGGTCTCCCCAAATAGATTGTTAGGTTCTTGGGGAAGGTGACTTTTTGTTTTAAGTTACTATGAACACTTAAAAGTAACTCACAGAGCACTCTATATAGAGTAGGAACTCAGTAAATGATTTTTTATTTCATAAAATTTGATCCTTTTATTATTTTCTGTGAGGGTTCTATTACTAGTGTATATAGTTCATTGTTCTACCTTTTAACGTATTCACATAGATCAAAACCTTGTCTTACTTTTGCATGTCAAAGGAGGAAATCTGTAAATTTATTTCTGTGAGTTTAGAAAATGTCCTTTGGATTATAGATTTATTAAAGACAGACACTCACTATGCCAACCATCTTTTCTCACCAATATTGTGTATTAGGCTTGATTCTCAGGGCTAATAACAGAATATTTTAATTTAAGTGAGAAACGTAAGTAATATATATTCTCATGATACCTAAATTTAAAGTTTCATTTAACATCCTTCTGTCATGGCTGAGATGGAAAGCTCTATAAGTTCTGTAATATTCATTGTTCAGTTCTTAGTGTCTGGTAAGATGGTGCTTGGTTCATGGTAAGCAATCAAGCATTATTTGTTGAATGTATAAAATGAAATGACTCTGGTATCCTATCTACAAGATCCCAGGGCCAGAAATTAAAGACAGTCTTTCCTGCTTGCTCCTGCAGAAAAATACTAAAAAAGGCTAACTACGAGCCTTGTCTAGTTGACATCTTTACTCCCCGGGGTCACTCAGGGCTATGAGAAAGTTTTATCAGGGAGAGCAGGTGGGAATTCATGTCAGAAGCCACCAGGAGCTATTGTAAGGTACATAGAGCTGGGTCTCTGTCCTTGAAGTGTTTGTTCAATAACAAACTTAAACACAATAGTAAAGATAAACACAAAAGGCTCCGTTTGTAGCACAATGTTTAGGTAATGCAATTTTTCTTGAGGAAAAGCACTTGCTGCAATCTCTCAGCAGGGGTAAATTAATTCCAATTCATTTGAACATTGTTCTCCATACTGTCTTTCTGAATCCATATGCTTCTTATAAAAGTATTAGAATCCTCTCCTCCAGTACTTATCATCTCACAAAGTTTCTAGAACTTTTGGTGAAATGTTATAATAAGGAATGTTTCAAGTCATGCAGCAGATACCTAAGGATAAATCTAAGCTACAATTTCCACCCTGAAATATGTTATTTGATTTCAAGTGGCATTACTTGTTGTAATGTATCAAAATACGGATGATCTGTTTAATATTAACACCAGGCTACAGAAATAGGAAGCCAAATTGAAAAGCTAGAAAGCAGTTAGGCTAGCTCTAGGAACAACATAAGCAGAAAAGATAAGGACTTCAATTCTATCTCTTAAAAATTATCATTCTAAAATGAAAGTGTATGTTTTCTAAATCTTTCTTCCTATTCCTTCTGTACTTTCAACTTCCTAAACTTTAATTAATACTGAAAAAAATTTTTTGTTGTTATCTATGGAATGATTTAGAAATGGATGTTATTTTGTTGTTATTACTGAGTCTATACTTGTTATAAATATGACAAATTCTTATTATTCCATCGAGAAAGTCATAATTTAAATTACTCTTCACACATTTTAATGCTGTTCTGCATTGTTCTTAATGAAGGTCGGGCCTGTGAGATAATATGCTATTATTGGCTGAATTCTAGCTATTTTGTATGCATTATACATTTGACGAGAATACAGCTTCAGAAGAAGCAATTCATTTGCATAGAAAATGTTTTCCTATAAGCAAACCAAAGTATGCCTGCATCCAAATATAGAAATGTGTTGGAGGATTGATAGCTTTATTTTGCAGAGAATATATATGTGTATGTGTATATACATACATATATATATGAATATATATAGTATGTGTATGTATATGTATATTCTCTCAGGCTTAGATAATGAAGACCAAATGTATTTTGGAACTGAGGGTATTTACCTGTCATTCTCACTTGATCTTTTGTTCATTTGTCTAATTTATTTTTTGCTGTGTTTCATAGCTATGTAATCATTTAGTTGATTAATACTTAACAGGACACTCTACTTAGCAATCCATAGGTATTTTCTTACTTAAGCCTAATAAGAAAAAGAATGATGAGTTTTGCTCTGTTTTACCTAGGAAACTAAGGCTTTTTGTTTGTTCGTTTTTTCCATTTTATTTTATTTTATTTTATTTTATTTTATTTTATTTTATTTTATTTCTTTTCAGTGTTCCAGCATTCATTGTTTATGCACCACACCCAGTGCTCCATGCAATACGTGCCCTCCTTAATACCCACCATCAGCCTTATCCAATTTCCCACTCCCTCCCTCTAAAACCCTGTTTGTTTCTCAGAGTCCACAGTCTCTCATGGTTTGTTTTCCCCTCCAACTTCCCCCAACTCATTTCTTCTCTCCATCTCTCAATGTCCTCCATGGTTTTTGAATTTCTGTAAGTTTTTAAGTGAAAAAGCCAGGCTAAATTAACATACATCTCCATATGCTGTACTTACTACCCCAGAATGAAAGGATGAGAAAGGTCCCATTTTCCTTGCCCTCTTTGGAATTAAATAATTGAAATTATGTCCATAAAACAAGTCCAAGATTTGTTTTATTAAGCCTTATGTGAATTTCATGCCATTTCTTAGGGCATATAAAGAAGGATGCCTTGAAAAATATAAAACTTTCATGGTGAAACTGAGAGCTAGAATAAATTGCTTTATACTTTTAGATTATGTTTACACATATAGAAGATATCTGATAGTGGAATAATTTTCCTATTTATCCAATCAATACAAAACAAATCTGTAAAAGAAACATTAAAATTCTTCAAGTTAAAATTGATATGGATAATTGATTTATTTTTTCATTTTAACCCTTGAAAGCAGCCTAAATCATGGTGGAATTTATAAATTGAATTCTCTTTGAGGACAGACACCCAAGCCCAATTCCTATATTTCATTTCATACTGATAGATATTTCTCACAGCTCCTTAAATTGGTTGTCTTTCTTGATTCGTTTTGATTTTCAAAACTGAGCTTGATTTACTTTAATGTGTTCTCAAAGAGCATAGAAGAGAGAAATAGTTTTTTTTTTTTTTAACTTTTATTCATTATGGCCAATTGAGACTAAAAAGTCTGTCTATTGCAACCCAATCCATGACCACCAACATTATTGGCATATATTTTTTAGATAAAGAGAGGGAAAAAATGAAATTCTAAAAAGTTTAGATGACATGGTTTAGAGAAAAAATGTGGGGAATAAAAGTTCTGATTCTCTGTTCAGCCCAGACACACGTGCCTTTGCAACTCTGGGAGATAAGACAGTCGTCAGTACTGCAGTTTGCCCAAGAGTCATGAATGAAAAGATGAAAGTTACTTTTAATAAAGAAAATTTCAAGTACTATTACTGATGCATTCATTTCAATTTTTTACACTCTTGTCTATCCTGTAATTGGGACATATTAAATTATGTATAAGAGAGGAGACATATTGAAAATAATGTGTATAAGAGAAAGAACTCAGGGAAGATGTATTTGGTGCTCTCTGCTTCCACTTTTGCCTCAGATCTGAGGGGCCACAAGTCCTGAAAAGTAAGAATAGGGTGACAAAGAGAAGCAAGGAAAGAGAGGTGGGGAAAAAGAGGTTTTGAAAGAGGAGTGAATAGCTTTAGTGTGATAAACACATTTTATTCAGCTAATTTGTGAGTCTTATACACACAGTATCAGAAATTAAAGGACACAAAACCAGGATTTAGATTGAGAAATTGTTTTGTAACTTAATTTTGACTGAAACATGAATGAGAAAATCCTGAAGGGATACTGAGAAGTTTGAGAAGATTTCTTACCTTCTGATGTTCATAATTCCCATTAGACTGAACTCACGTTGTATTTATCCACTGTCTTTTTCTCATAAGAAATCTATATAGACAAATAGACATTCACATCCTATTCTAATTTTATCAAATAGCAGTTTTTTTTTTTAAAAGCATATCCTCTAAATACATTCAAACTCTTTTTATCTTTAGAAATTAATACTAAAAGGTATACTTGTAGTTCTCTGGTGTCTGATGAAGAGGATATGTTTCCTTATTTTTAGTCATCTGGTATTTAACAATTGTCTTGAAATTCTCCTATGCAAGATATATTTCAACACCCATTCATTCCAAATCGAAAGACCATAAATAAATTGAAGTGTGTTGGTGAAAATAGTACATATCTATAGCCAATCCAGGTAGAAATCAGCTCCTAAACTTAACAATTTTATCTTTGATCTTGCCAAATTTATCATGTGGGCAATGAATTATCAGGTGCATAAAGAGGCCATTATTGACACATTAATCTAATTTCTTCTTCTCTTGCAATTCAAACCACAAAAAAAATATAGTTCAATTCTGATTGCTCTTCCGTTTGCAGCTGTACTGAGGTTGATTACTGGAGCTCTCACTTCCCACTTCATCCATGCTGGCAGGCCTGGAGGTGAGATCGCTCTCCAATTCTCTGAAATGCTCTGACAGAATCTATCTTCCAGTTTGCTATCCACTACTCCCTTTTCATGGTCACTTATATCATCTTGCTGCTGAATATTTCATTTCAAAAAGAACACAAGTGTGTGTGTGTGCTTTTAGCCTTATCTAGTCAAGTGTTCTCTGGCTTTTCATTTTGCAGTAAAGCTTGACAGTAATGTACTCACTGGCAATAAAGAGGAGTGTTTTCCTTCGTTTTTATGTCATCACTTCTACTTATTTCTGAAAACACTGAATAATCACATTCCCTTGCATTCTGTTTTATTGATTTCTTCTTATAAATGAATATATGTATAAATGGTGGGGATTAAGTATGTATGCACACAAAATAAGGATTATAGTTTTAAGAGAAAAATCAGATTTCATTTTACATGCATTAAATAAGTTTCTATAAAAGATATTTTGATATTCACCCATTTCCCATCTCTTTGCAAGAGAAATAAATAGAGATGGCAGGTAGCATTAGGAACATGTGCTGGAACCAGGTTCTCTGGATTTCATTCCAGTTTGGGCCATTTATTTGTCATGTGACCTTGAGAAAGTTATTTCACTTTTCTCTCAATTCCTTCATTTGTAAAAACAAGAAAACTATCAATCTCCAAAGGTTAAGGTGAAGAGTAAATTAAGGAGTTAAAAGGTAGTCCTTGGTACCTATCAGGCATTAAATACTTGTTAGATACTATGCTTGTAATATTGATACGCTTCTGCCAAATAAATGCTGGTATCTGAAGAATGTTTTTATGACTCAGTGTTCCTATAAGAAATGTACCAATTGTAAAGAATATGTTCGTTATGTTTACTTTTGCTTTTTCTGTCATCTAGAACTGTGCTTAGACAAACAATTGATGTTCAACATACATTTTGTGATTGATTAAATGGAAGAATGAATGAATGATGGATATTATCTGAAAGAGAGTATATATGATTTGTTTATATTTGGTATATATAGATCATTTATATATATTTTGTGAAAAAAAGAGTTTAGCAAAATTATTGACTTGTAATTGACTAGCTACTTTACTTTGAAAAATTGAGCACAGGAAACTTTGAGCAAAGAAATTAGGGACAGGCAACTAAGTGTGACCTAAGAAATCAAACATCTTAAGAGGACTTCGGGATCTGAGATGAAGCACTATGGAAAGGATATTTAAGCAAATGCCATAAGGCCTGGCATGCTGATCCTAATCTGCAGTGAGATCTTAGTTAATGCAGTTAACAGCTCTGAAACTTTGTTTTCTATTATATAATCTGCTTATTTCACTGGCTTGCTGAACTAAGTATACAATTGTAATATTCCTAATAGATTTCAGATGGTCTAGAATAAAAGAACTTATTTTGCATCCCTACTTACCCTGCTTGCCAACAAATTTTCAGTGTTCCTCTCTATTCTGAGAGTCTCAAAAAATTGTGGAAATCATGCATCTGCTGGGCTTATCACCCCTTAATATCCAGGTTAAGATAGACTTGAATTTATTTTTTTAATGAAAAAATATTTTAAGTATTTTATTTATTTGTCAGAGAAAGAGAGCACAAGCAGGGGGAGCTGCAGGTACTGCATGCAGAGGGAGCAAGAAACCCCATGTGGGATGCTATCTCAGGACCCTGGAATCATGTCCTGAGCAGGAGGCAGACACTTAACAGATGGAGCCACCCAAGTGCCCCAAGCCAGACTTGAATGTTTATCCTATTCTCTTTTCTGTAGAAAGCCTTAAGTCTTTCCTAGGAATTGTACATACTCCTCAAACGGTGGTGTTTTGTGTTTTTTCACTAACTCCTCACTCCTCTTGTGTCCGTGTCTCCAATCCATGCCCTCCTTAATACATCACAAGACTCACTTATCCCCCCGCCCCTTCCCTTCTAAAACTCTCCATTTGATTCCTGGAGTCCATAGTCTCTTATCATTTATCTCCCACTCTGGTTTATCTTCCTTCACTTTTCCCTTCTTCTAACGTCTTCCATGCTATTCCTTATGTCTCACAAATAAGTGAAACCATATGATAAATGACTCTGCTTGATTTATTTCACTCAGCATAATCTCCTCCAGTCCCATCCAAGCTGATGCAAAAATTCAGTATTTATCCTTTATGATGGAGGCATAATATTCCATTGTATATGGAGCAATCTTCCTTACCCATTTGTCTGTTGCAGGGCATCTTGGCTCTTTCCACATTTTGGCTATTGTGGATATTGCTTCTATGAATATTGGAGTGTATTTGGCCCTTCTTTTCACTACCCAGTAGTGTAATTGCTGAGTCATAGGGTAGCTCTATTTTTAATTTTTTAAAAAAAAATTTTAAAATTTTTAATTAACTTATAATGTATTATTAGCCCCAGGAGTACAAGTCTGTGAATTGCCGGGTTTACACTTCACAGCACTCAGCATAGCACATACCTTCCCCAATGTCCATAACCCAACCACCTTCTCCCTAGCCCCCTCCCCCAAGCAACCCTCAGTTTGTTTTGTAAGGTTAAGAGCCTCTTATGGTTTGTCTCCCTCCCGATCCCATCTTGTTTCATTTATTCCTTTCCTAACCCCCAATCCCCCCATGTTGCCTCTCAACTTCCTCATATAAGGGATATCATATGATAATTGTCTTTCTCTGATTGACTTATTTGGCTCAGCATAATACCCTCTAGTTCCATCTATGTCATCACAAATGGCAAGAGTTCATTTCTTTTGATGGCTGCATAGTATTCCATTGTGTGTGTGTGTGTGTGTGTGTGTGTGTGTGTGTGTGTGTGTATACACACACCACTTCTTTATCCATTCATCTGTTGATGGATGTCTAGGTTCTTTCCATAGTTTGGCTATTGTGGACATTGCTGCTATAAACATTTGGGTGCATGTGCCCTTTTGGATCACTACATTTGTATCTTTAGGGTAAATACCCAGTAGTGCAATTGCTGGGTCATAGGGTAGCTCTATTTTTAACTTTTTGAGGAACTTCCATGTTGTTTTCCAGAGTGGTTGCACCAGCTTACATTCCTACCAATAGTGGAGGAGGGTTCCCATTTCTCCACATCTTTTCCAGCATCTGTCATTCCCTGACTTGTTGATTTTAGCCATTCTGACTGGTGTGAGGTGGTATCTTATTGTGGTTTTGATTTGTATTTCCCTGACGCCAAGTCACATGGAACACTTTTTTTGTGTGTCTGTTGGTTATCTGGATGTCTTCTTTGCAGAAATGTCTGTTCATGTCCTCTGCCCGTTTCTTGATTGGATTACTTGTTCTTTGGGATACTAGCCCTTTATCTGATATGTTGTTTGCAAATATCTTCTTCCATTCTGTCACTGGTCTTTTGTTTTTTTAACTGTATCCTTTGCTGTGCAAAAGCTTTTGATCTTAATGAAGTCCCAATAGTTCATTTTTGCCCTTTGTTCCCTTGCCTTTGGCGATGTTCCTAGGAAGAAGCTGCTACAGCTGAGGTTGAAGAGGTTGCTGCCTGTGTTCTCCTCAAGGATTTTGATGGATTCCTTTCTCACATTGAGGTCCTTCATCCATTTTGAGTCTATTTTCAAAAATAGACTATAAATAGTCTATTTTCAGGTGTGGTGTAAGGAAATGGTACAATTTCATTTTCCACATGTGGCTGTCCAATATTCCCAACACAATTTGTTGAAGAGGCTGTCATTTTTTCCATTGGACATTCCTTCCTGCTTTGTCGAAGATTAGTTGACCATAGAGTTGAGGGTCTCTTTCTGGGTTTTCTGTTCTGTTCCATTGATCTATGTGTCTGTTTTTGTGCCAGTACCATAGTGTCTTGATGATGACAGCTTTGTAATAGAGCTTGAAGTCTGGAATTGTGATGCCACCAACTTTGACTTTCATTTTCAATATTCCTTTGGATATTCGAGGTCTTTTCTAGTTCCATATAAATTTTAGAATTATTTGTCCCATTTATTTGAAAAAAAAAATGGATGGGATTTTGATAGGGATTGCATTAAACATGTAGATTGCTTTAGGTAGCATAGACATTTTCACAATATTTGTTCTTTCAATCCATGGTATGGAATATTTTTCCATTTCTTTGTGTCTTCTTCGATTTCTTTTATGAATATAGTTTTCTGAGTATAGATTCTTTGCCTCTTTGGTTAGGTCTATACCTTCATATTTTATGGTTTGGGGTGCAATTGTAAATGGGATTGACTCCTTAATTTCTCTTTCTTCTGTCTTGTTGTTGGTGTATAGAAATGCAACTGCATTGATTTTAAATCCTGACACTTTACTGAATTCCTGTACAAGTTTTAGCAGATTTGGAGTGGAGTTTTTTGGCTTTTTCACATAAAGTATCATATCATCTGCAAAGAGTGATAGTTTGACTTCTTCTTTGCTGATTTGGATGCCTTTAATTTCTTTTTGTTTTCTGATTGCTGAGGCTAGGACTTCTAGTACTATGTTGAATAGCAGTGGTGATAATAGATATCCCTGCCATGTTCCTGACCTTAGTGGAAAAGATCTCAGTTTTTCTCCAGTTGAGAATACTATTCACTGTGGGTTTTTCATAGATGGCTTTGGTGATATTGAGGTATATATGCTCTATCCCTGCACTTTGAAGAGTTTTGATCAAGAAAGAATGCTATACTTTGTCAAATGTTTTTTCAGCATCTATTGAGAGTATCATGTGGTTCTTATTCTTTCTTCTACTAATGTATTGTATCACATTGATTGATTTGTGGATGTTGAACTAACCTTGCATCCCTGGAATAAATCCAACTTGGTCTTGGTGAATAATCCTTTTAATATACTATTGGATCCTATTGGCTACTATTTCAGTGAGAATTTTTCCATCTGTGTTCATCAAGAATATTGATCTGTAAATCTCCTTTTTGATGGGGTCTTTGTCTGGTTTGGGGATCAAAGTAATGCTGGCCTCATAAAATGAGTTTGGAAGTTTTCCTTCCATTGCTATTTTTTGGAACAGTTTCAGGAGAAAGGGTATTAATTCTTCTTTAAATGTTTGGTAGAATTCCCCTGGGAAGCCATCTGGCCCTGGGCTTTAGTTTGTTGGGATATTTTGGATGACTGCTTCAATCTCCTTACTGGTTATAAGTCTGTTCACGTTTTCTCTTCCTTCATGGTTCAGTTGTGGTAGTTTATATGTCTCTAGGAATGCATCCATTTCTTCTAGATTGTCAAATTTGCTGGTGTAGAGTTGCGTAATATGTTCTTATAATTGTCTGTATTTCTTTGGTGTTGTTTGAGATCTCTCCTCTTTCATTCATGATTTTATTTATTTGGATCCTTTCTCTCTTCTTTTTGATAAGTCTGGCTGGGGGGCTATGAATACTATTAATTCTTTCAAAGAACAAGCTCTTAATTTCATTTATTTGTTCTACTGTTTTTGTTTGTTTGTTTTGGTTTCTACTTCATTGATTTCTGCTCTGATCTTTATTATCTCTCTTCTCCTGCTGGGTTTAGGCATTCTTTGTTGTTCTTTCTCCAGCTCCTTTAGATGTGGGGTTAGGTTGTGTATTTGAGATCTTTCTTGTTTCTTGAGAAAGCCTTGTATTGTTATATATTTTCCTCTCAGGACTGCCTTTGCTATGTCCCACAGATTTTGAATCTTTGTGTTTTCATTATCAGTTGTTTCCATGATTTTTTAAAATTCTTCTTTAATTTCCTGGTTGACCCATTCATTCTTTAGAAGGATGTTTTTTAGCCTCCATGTATTGGGTTCTTTCCAAATTTCCTCTTTTGATTGAGTTCTAGTTTTCAAGCACTGTGGTCTGAAACTATGCAGGGAATGATCCCAATGTTTTGGTACCAGTTGAGACCTGATTTGTGACCAGGATGTGATCTATTCTGGAAAATGTTCCATGTGCACTAGAGAAGAATGTGTATCTGTTTCTTTGGGATGGAATGTTCTGAATATATCTGTGATGTCCATCTGGTCCAGTGTATCATTTAAGGCTTTTATTTCCTTATTGATCTTTTGCTTGGATGATCTGTCCATTTCAGTGAGGAGGGGGTTAAAGTCCCCTACTATTATTGTATTATTGTCAATGTGTTTCTTTGATTTTATTATTAGTTATTTTATATAGTTGGCTGCTCCCATGTTAGGGGCATAGATATTTAAACTTGTTTGATCTTCTTGTTTGACAGACCCTTTGAGTATGATATAGTGTCCTTCCTCATCTCTTATTATAGTCTTTGGCTTAAAATCTAATTGATTTGATATAAGGATTGCCACCCCAGCTTTCTTTTGATGCCATTAGGATGGTAAATTGTTTTCCACACCCTCACTTTAATATGGCAATGTCTTTGGGTCTAAAATGAGTTTCTTATAGACAGCATATTGATGGGTTTTGTTTTTTATCCATTCTGATTCCCTGTGTCTTTTGATTGGGTGCATTTAGCCCATTTACACTCAGGGTAACTATTGAGAGATATAAATTTAGTGCCACTGTATTGCTTGTAAGGTGACTGTTACTGTATATTGTCTCTGTTCCTTTCTGGTCTGCTACTTTTAGGTTCTCTCTTCACTTAGAGGACTCTTTCAATATTTCCTGTAGAGCTCATTTAGTGTTTACAAATTCTTTTTGTTTTTGTTTGTCCTGGAAACTTTTTATCTCTCCTATTTTCAATGATAGCTTAGCTGGATATAGTATTCTTGGCAGCATGTTTTTCTCATTTAGTGCTCTGAATATTTCATGCCAGTTTTTTTCTAGCCTGTAAGGTCTCTGTGGATAAGTCTGCTGCCAATCTAATATTTTTACCCTTCTACATTACAGACTTCTTGTCCCAGACTGCTTTCAGGATTTTGTCACTAAGACTTGTATGTTTTACTATTAGATGATGGTGTTTGGACTATTCTTATTGATTTTGAGTGGGTATTCTCTGCACCTCCTGGGTTTTGATGCTTGTTCCCTTTGCCATATTAGGGTAATTCTCCACAATAATTTGCTCCAATATACCTTCTGCTCCCCTCTCTTTCTTCTTCTTCTGAAATCCCAAGCATTCTAATGTTGTTTCATCTAATGGTATCACTTATCTCTCGAATTCTCCCCTCATGGTCCAGTAGTTGTTTGTCTCTCTTTTGCTCAGCTTCTTTATTCTCTGTCATTTGGTCTTATACATCACTAATTCTCTCTTCTGCCTTATTTATCCTAGCAGTAAGAGCCTCCATTTTTTATTTAACTTCATTAATAGCTTTTTTGATATCAGTTTGGTTAGATTTTAGTTCTTTTATTTCTCCAGAAAAGGTTTTTATATCTCCTGAGAGGGTTTCCCTAATATCTTCCATGCCTTTTTCAAGCCCAGCTAGCACCTTGAGAATCGTCATTCTAAACTCTAGATCTGACATATTACCAATGTCCATATTGATTAGGTCCCTAGTCTTCAGTACTATCTCTTGTTCTTTTTTTGTGGTAAGTTTTTCTGCCTTGTCAGTTTATCCAGATAAGAATATATGAAGGAGAGAATAAAATACTAAAAGGGTGGCAAAGACCCTAGAAAAATGTGAGTTAACTAAATCAGAAGAGACCCCAAATCATAGTGGGAAGAAAGGGGGTAAAAAGAAATTCAAAAAACAAAATTAAAAAAAAATAAAAGAAAATATAGATATTAGACTGGTGAATAGAGCATTGACACCAATTTAATTCTGGGAGTACACTAGTCTCTTAGAAGAAACTACCTCTCAAAATTTTAAAGAAATACACACACACACACACACACATACAAGGGTAAACATGATGAAGGGATGGAATGACTATAAAGATGACAACTTTAAAAAAATTCTAAAAAAAGTGTTGATAAGAGAAGTTGGTTGCAAAAAGGAAGAAAAGAAAAAGAAAGTGGAGAGAATTTGCTCAGGCTGGAGACTAGAACAAAACCCTCTGCTAGATTTAGGGTATATTTTGATCTATTAGAAGAAGTTGTATCCCAAAATTTTTTAGAAAAAAAAACCCTATGTGCATACAAAAAATAAAATTAGATACCAGGAAGTATAATAATGAAGTTTCAAAAAAGATTTTTTGTTAATGAAAGGTATTGTTAAGATAAACTAGTTAAAAAACGTTAAAGAAGGAAAGAGTAAAAGTTAAAAAAAATTAGAATAAGAAAAAAATGATATCAAAAAAATTAATTGTCTTTGTAAGACTAAAGAATCATTGGGAGAAAGCCATGAATTCAATGTTTTGCTTTCTCCTCCTCTGGAATTCCACTGTTCTTCTTGATAAGTGAGCTTGGTTTTGGCTGAATTTCTTGCTCACCTTCTGTGGGAGGGGCCTGTTGTAGTGATTCTCAAGTATCTTTTTTTTTTTTAATTAGTTATTTATTTGACAGATGGAGATCACAAGTAGGCAGACAGGAAGGCAGAGAGAGAGAGAGGAAGAAGCAGGCTCTCTGCTGAGCAGAGAGCTGGATGCGGGACTTGATCCCATGACCCTGAGATCATGACCTGAGCTGAAGGCAGAGGCTTTAACCCACTGAGCCACCCAGGTGCCCCAATTCTCAAGTGTCTTAGAGCGAGGCAGAATTCACCCTTACCAGGGTTCTGGTTAAGTAATCTGCTCCTGTTTGCTCTCAGGAACTTTTGTTCCCTGAGTGCTTTCCATAGAGTTCTGAAGGACTGGAATGAAAATGGCAGTCTCCCAATATCTGGTCCAGAGGAGCAGAGAACTCAGGGCCCCA
This sequence comes from Mustela erminea, assembly GCF_009829155.1. NCBI lineage: Eukaryota > Metazoa > Chordata > Mammalia > Carnivora > Mustelidae > Mustela > Mustela erminea. Next base: position 85,286,121 of record NC_045615.1, read on the forward strand.
CTAAGCAGTGCACCCTTGGAGAAAAGCACTCAATCACTCTCATCTCCCTGACTTGCGGCCGCATGCCGAACTCACCCAGCCTGTGACTGAACATCTCTTTCTCTGGCACATAGGCCCTCCTGGAGTCTCCAAACCCAGCAGATCACTGCTGCTCTTCCAGGGAGGTCTCCTGGATCTGCTACTTATGGGGTCCCTGCTCCAAGAGCTGTGGTCTGACTGTGCCACGGATCAGAGTTTAAGGTAACCCCAAGCTCAGAGGTCACTCCTTAGTTCTGTCTCTGTAGCCAGCTTCCTTGCTCTAATACCTGCAAGCTTTGCAATATTCAGACACCCCTGATCCTTCGGTGACCCCACAGGACCTGAGACTACGCTGTCCCCATGAGGGCTCCTCCCCAACTTAGCCTCTGGAGCAATGTGTCTCAGTGGAGCTGACTTTTAAAAGTTCAGATTTTGTGCTTTGTTGCTTTGTTGCTTCCCTGCTTGCTGGGAGCTGGCCCCTTCGCCCATGGTCTATCTTCCTGTTGCTTTGGATTCACTTTTCCACAGGTCCTACCTTTCAGAAAGTAATCGATTTTCTGTTTCTAGAATTACTGCTCTTCTTCTCTTTGATCTCCTCTTGGATTTTTAGGTGTTTAAAGTGGTTTGATAAACTATAGCTGATCTCCTGCTACCTGATGTCATCTCAGTCTGTTACTCCTCTGCCATCTTGACTCCTCCTCTATTTTTAATTTTTTGAGAAACCTCCACACTGTTTTCTGAAGTGGCTGCACCAACTTGCATTCCCATCAACAGTGTAAGAGGGTTCTCCTTTCTCCACAACTCTTCCAATATTTATTGTTCCTACATTGTCGATTTTTTCAATTCTAACTGGTGTGAGGTGGTAACTCGGTATGGTTTTGATTTGAATTTCCCTGATGGCTAATGATAATGAATGCTTTTTTCATGTGTCTTCTAGCCATTGCATATCTTCTTCAAAGAACTGTCTGCTCATGTCTTCTGCCCATCTTTTTTGACATGATTATCTGTTTTTAGGGTGTTGTGTTTGAGAAGATCTTTATAGATCTTGGATATCAGCCCTTTGCCTGCAGTGTCATTTGCAAATATCTCTTCCCATACAGTTGGTTGCCTTTGTTTTGTTGTCTATCTCCTATTTCCTTTGTTGTGCTGAAGACTTTTATCTTGATCAAGTCCCAAAAGTTCATTTTCATTTTTGTTTCCCTTGCCTTTGGAGATATCTTGAAAGAAGTTGCTGTGGCCAATGTTGATAAAGTTACTGCCTATGTTCACCTCTAGGATTTTGATGGATTCCTGTCTCACATTGAGGTCTTTTATCAATTCAGAGTTTATCTTTGTTTAAGGTGTAAGAGAATGATCAAGTTTCACTCTTTTGTATATTACTGTTCAATTTTCCCAATACCATTTGTTGAAGAGAATATCTCCCTCCCATTGGATATTTTTTTCCTGCTTTGGCAAAGATTAGTTGACCATAGAGTTGAGAGTCCATATCTGGGCTCTCTATTCTGTTCCATTGGTCTATGTATCTGTTTTTGTGCCAGTACAATGCTGTCTTGGTGATCACAATTTTGTAATACAGCTTGAAGTCAAGCACAATGATGTCCCACACTTTTTCTTTTTCAACATTTCCTTAGCTCTTCAGGATCTTTTCTGGTTCCATACAAATTTTAGGATTGTTTGTTCCAGCATTTTGAAGAATGCTCTTGGTATTTTGATTGGGATGGTGTTGAAGGTATAGATTGCTCTGGGCAGCATAGTCATTTTAATGATATTTCTTCTCCTGATTTATGAGCATGGACTGTTTTTCCATCTCTTTGTGTCTTCTTCAATTTCTTTCATGAGTGTTTTGTAGTTCCTAGAGTATAGATCCTTTACTTCTTTGGTTAGGTTTATTCCAAGGTATCTTATGGTTTTTGGTCCTATTGTAAATGGAATCAATTCTCTAATTTCTCTTTCTACAGTTTTATTGTTATTGTATAAGAAAGCAACTGATTTATGTGCAGTTACTTTGTATCCTGCCACATTATTGAATTGCTGTATGAGTTCTAGTAATTTAGGGATAGAGAGTTTTGGGTTTTCTACATAGAGTATCATGTCATCTGTGAAGAGAGAGAGATTGACTTTTTCTTTGCCAATTTAGATACATTTTATTTCTTTTTGTTGTCTGATTGCTGAGGCTAGGACTTCTGGAACTATGTTGAACAACAGTGGTGAGTGTAGATATCCTTGTTGTGTTCCTGATTTCAGTGGGAAGGCTCTCATCTTTTCCCCATTGAGAATGATATTTGCTATGGGTTTTTCGCAGGTGATTTTATGAATTTGAGTAATGTTTCCTCTATCCCTATACTCTGAAGATTTTTTAATTAGGAAAGGATGCTCTATTTTGTTAAATGCTTTTCCACATCAGTTGAGAGGACCATGTGATTCTTGTCTCTTCTCTTATTTATGTGTTCTATCACACTGATTGATTTGCAAATGCTAAGCCATCCTTGTATCCCAGGGATAAATCCCACCTGCTCCTGATGGATAATCCTTTTAATGTACTGCTGGATCCTATTAGCTAAGATGTTGTTGACAATTTTAGCATCTGTATGAATCAGGGATATTGGTCTGATTTTTTTTTTTTTTTTTAATGGGGTCTTTGCCTGGTTTGGGAATCAGGGTAATGTTGGCTTCATAGAAAGAGTCTGGAAGTTTTTCTTCTGTTTCTATTTTTTGAAACAGCTTCAGGAAAGTAGGTATTATTTCTTCTTTGAATGTTTTTTAGAATTCCCCATCAAATCCATCAGGTCCTGGACTCTTGTCTTTTGGGGAGGTTTTCATCATTTCTTCAATCTTGTTAGTAGTTACTGGTCTATTCATGTTGTCAACTTATTCCTGTTCCAGTCTTAGAAGTTTAGAGTTTCCGGGAATGCATCGATTTCTTCTTGGTTGCTTAACTTATTGGCATATAGCTGTTGATAATAATTTCTGATGATTGTTTCTATTTCCTTGGTGTTAGTCCTGACATCCTCCCCTTTCATTCATAATTTTATTAATTTGTGTCCTTTTCTTTTGGAAAAGTCTGGCCAGTGGTTTATTGATCTTACTAATTCTTTCAAAGAGCCAGCTTCTACTTTGATAAATTAATTATTTTTCCAAGAGCAAGGTATTTGAGAAACAAAAGCCAGTATAATATTTGTGCCTTATTTCCTTTTGGAATTGCTACCTTCCTTCTTTAAGGCAATTACCCAGGAATTACCAGTTGCTTGAGTGAATAAGGTGACTGGGGAATAGGAAGACAAAGATAGGGAAAACAATTTCAAGAAAACAGTTGTATAATAATTTAACATAGGATATAATTTTATTATCAGGAATTGATTATCTATTTTGAAATCTGAAAGGACTGCCACAGGTTCATCTGTAAGAAGAAAGCAGCATGAAAGAGAGAAAGAAAGACAGACAGACAGAAATTTCTCTGCCTCAAGTTGCTTTTCTTTCTTTCTTTTCTATCCTTCCTTCCTTCCTTCCTTCCTTCCTTCCCCTTCTCTTTCTTAAGCCAGGTAGGACAAAATTTATACATTAATCTGTTCATCTCCCTTTATAGCAGGCTAACAGTATAATTATTGCCACCTAAAAAAACAATAAAAGCAAAGACGCATCCTTAGATAGTTCCAAGACATTCAAGGATATTCATAGAAAGAGTCTATGAACAGTCTACTAAGTGATGAACAGTCTACTAAGGAGTGATGAATATAGACAAGCAGGAGAGGCAGTGAAGCATGAGACCAGTGATCTTTGTGTAAAGAAATATTTTTGTTGGAAAATTATAAGTAGTCTTTCTAGTTAAGCAGTATACCATATAGCTAAAGCAGAAAGTAGTGAAGGAGTCCTGGGCATCAATCAAATATGATGGGTAACCAGCCAACAAAAATTAAACAATGGGTTATATATGTCAATCTGCTCATCAGAACTATATCTAAGAGGACAAAGTGACAACATTAATGTGGGCTGTGAGAAAGGATGTTACATTTCAGGCATCATGTCTTGTCAAATGTGTGTCTTGGAGAGTGCTCTCATCATTCAAAAAGGAAAATAAAATCACGCCAACAAAGAAAGTACTTCTGAGATGTTTGCTTTTTGTTGGCAGCTAAACATTAAAAGATGCCTAGAAAACCAAAGGGTAAATGATAAGGAACACTTCGTAGTAGCAGTTACCAGTTCTGCAGCAACTATAAAACATATTCACACATAAAACCTTGTAGGATTCATGGGAATTGGGGAGTATAGATCTAAATGTCATGAGGAACTACTACCCTATAATTTCCCTTGATTTGCTTCACTGTGAGAAATAGTTGCTGAAGTGGTGACAGCAGACGAATGCTCTTGGGAAAAAAAGGATGTCTACCAAGTCATATATAAGACTTAACCTCAGCTCTCCCACTTAGTGTCTTTTGAGAAAAATACAAACTGCATATTCATTTCAAATTATGAATATGTTAATACACTAGAATAATTAAGGAAATTTAAAGAGACAAGTTGAATGTTCAAAAACATGCAAAATTTGACAACCTCTGTTGGCAGGCAAAGACAGGGAAGCCATAAGGAAATAATACACTGAGATGAATTTAGATCTGGAAAAGTAAATGACTGAGGTAAGATGAGATCATAAAGACACTCAAGATTTAAACATATAATTACGTTTTACTTTGAGTGCTACTAAGTACAATTAACTCTTCCAAAATAATCAGTGATTTGAAAAACAAACTTGAAAATTTTTCAAAATGTGGCAGAATGAAAGAAAAAGATGAAAAGAGAATGATTACAAAAGATGAAGTCAAAGAACAGATATCCAGAGTCAGAGGTTATTTCTAAAAGGGGAATTATTGATAGAGGCTGGCATAGTTCTGAACAGAATCATAAAGGTATATAATTTAATTCACCTGGGGGGGCCTGCCAAATACATTTCTATCTGCCACTGGCATTTAGAGCACCATGACTGTAAACCCTAAGTGACAGATCCACTTTTGTGGCATTTAGACTTGTTGAAAACCCCTTTTTTGTTTTGGGCCACCTTAAAATTTGCAGCCTTTAGGGTTATTCAGTAATTAGATCAGAGTAGCACACCTGAATGGGATATATGCTCTCTCCAAATTCCAAAAATGGCTGAGAACTATTATGCTTCATTCTTAGTTCTAAGAGGGGCCAAGTGCAATAATTTTTCCTTTCCTTTCCTTTTACTTTACTTGAGATTATAGTAACATGTCCCAGAGAACTGAAACCCTAAAGTTCACTGAATTAGTAAAAACATGAGTTTTTATGAAATTTATTTTTTGCAAGTTGGCTCGCATACTTTTTACCAAAGTTTCTGAAGTAGTTGGTACTGCCTGCTGACCAGACCCAGTTGACTGAAACCATCAAGCTTGTGAACCACTATGATGTCTTGTAGAAGGGAAAGTTGATCAATTCCTTGCAGATGAGGTTATGATATGGAGGTGGGAAACTAAGATGGCCTTGACATAGGACCGTGAATATGCATTGTTATCCATGCTGGCTTGGAAAACAAAAAAACAAAACAAAACAAAAAAAAACCAAAATTCCAGAAGATCTTTATTAATAGAGAAAAAATAGTTTGGCCATATCAAGAGATATGTATTGGATTATGGACATGCATACAGACACACATACACGTACATCTCTAGAATAACCAGAACAACAACTGCTATCACATTATTAATTTTATAATAATCCATTGTCCTTCTCCAAATAATTCTGTCTTCTGCAAAGGCCAAATAAGCAAGTTGGATGGGCATAGGTGGTAATCAATATTGCTGCATTTGTCAAGCCCTATTAAGCAACACAGATCTCTGATTTGCCTCTGGAGATGTAATATTGTTTTGGATTTACTATTTTGATAGGTAGAGACTTTTACTTGGCCTTTCCTACCATCACAGTCCATACTCCATAGCTCATGCAGCCAATGCAGCAATTCTGCCATTTGTTAAATATGTCTTTTTCAAAATATGCATTCTGAAACTGGAGAAATAACCACATACTATCCATGGACAGTGATAATTACCCATAAAATATAGACAATGTATCTATTTCTCTTCTTTCTGTTCCTCCATTTTTTAAGTTACTTTTGTCTTAACTATCAAATGAAAGTATTTTGTATCTTGATTATATTGGAAGTTATATCACCATCAATGAGAGTATTAAATATGCAAACCAAAACATATTGAATTTTACATAAGTTATTTATAGAGCTACTAACATAAAATTTTTATCTCTATATTGACACAATGATATAAATGGCATTCTAGGCTTAAAATGACAATTAGGCTTAACCATCTTCTTAGAATGTGCCTTCAATTTATAAAATACTATTAATATTCAACTATTTTTATTGAACTTAAGTTTGAAGAAGAGTATGAATATAGACTTTAATTTCTGTTCTAAGATACTATTGTTAGTTAATTTAGAGTCCTTTCCATCATCATTGCTAACTGCTATAGTCTGACATCCATTCCCCAAATGAAATGTGACTTTGATGGATAAACTCAATTAAAGCTCAAGCATTAGATAAATCAAACAGAGAACTGGACTGATCTTTACCAATCTTTCTTTAAAAATACAATGAGTATTTGAAAATGAAGTAGTCATAAATTATACTGAAAATATGTTAGTAAAATTGGATTGAAATTCAAATCAATTACTTTATGTAAATTTCTATTGCTTAGAGAGTAACATTTGTTTTTCCCCTTAGTATTGTACCTAATAGAAACTTTTAATAAACAAAATCAGAGAAATGCCTGTTGTCTCCTACATGCTTAAAAATTTCTGCCTCTCTTACGATATTTGTTTGTTAAACATCTAGTTTTAAAGATAACAATATACATTTCATCATAATCTCAAAAACTTATAAATAATTATATTTAATTTTCTTTTATACTTTAAAAAATGACTTAGAGGGTCTCTTGTCTATGATAACCCTTAATATTAACATTGATGTCCTACTCATTTATTTGTTTAATCATTAAAACTAATTAATCATTAAGTAAAAATTATAGCCCTCTATAACATATACAAAACAATCAGGCTTGGTTGCATAGGTAAATAAAATATGTACAAAGAGACCATTAAGGAATAATTTGACTTGATGTGATAAATTGTTTATTAGATACATATGTAGGTTGTAAAAGGAGATATCTAATTTAATCAGGGAAATTGGGAAAGTCTTTGAACCACATCATTTTTAATTTAGAAGACATTTAGAATTTATAAGAATTTAGAAGAAACTTTAGAGTTTAAAGAATTTTTATTTAAATCACATCCAATTCCATTATTTTGAAGTAGAAATAATGATGACAGATTTTTTTTTTATCTTCAATGTAGCCAAGTAGATATTTGTAGTAATTAAGGATTGTACTGAGAATTGTGACAAATATGAATTCAAATTCCAGAATTCTATCTTGAAACTACTAGACATGTGAGCCTTGGATTCAGTTTTTTCATCTGCCCAATGGGCAATAAAAACTAACTACCTCGTGGTGTTTTGTTGTGAACTTTACACAAGACATTTAATAGAGGAGCCATCCCATTGCTTCATAATACCTTTTAGGGTTGTTGCTAGGATTAAATGAATTAATAATTGTTAGACACTTACAATACTGTCTGATCTTATGAAGGTCTATATAGATGCAAAGCATTCCTATTTCTCTTGTTCTTTTTTTTTTTTTTTTAAAGATTTTATTTATTTATTTGACAGAGAGAGATTACAAGCAGGCAGAGAGGCAGGCAGAGAGAGAGGAGGAAGCAGGCTCCCTGCTGAGCAGAGAGACTGATGCGGGACTCGATCCCAGGACCCTGAGATCATGACCTGAGCCGAAGGCAGTGGCTTAACCCACTGAGCCACCCAGGCGCCCTATTTCTCTTGTTCTTAATGTTGGGATTATGTTTTGTTTTTAATAGCCTATAATTCTGTTCCATTGCAATTTCATGTAGAGAGCAAGACATTCATTGCTTTAGAGAAGAATATTAAGACAGAAAACATTAAAAAAATCCTTTTCAATTTAAAATTTCTGGATTTTCAGAGATCCTTGAAGAAATATCTAAGTCTAAGGCTAGAGTGAGGGATATAGAAAACGAGCCTGGAAGCCATTGTAGTGGCAGGAATTGAGAAAGTTCTCAAAAAGAAAAAAATGTAACAAAAATGTTCAGAACCCACAATGACAGGTATATGTCAACAGGACACAGGAACCAATTGAAAGAGCTCCTAGTGAGCAAAGCTAGAATAAAGTGAGCAAAAACCAAATGGTGCACTATTCTATTATAACCCAAGCTATTGAATAAGCATCCATGAGTTTGATATAAATAAATAAATGTGAGTGAATAGATAAATCTGTGCAGAAGAAAATTTATATAGATATTCTAACAAAAGAGGGTAAGCATAGCTCCTCACTCCTTACATGACCTCCTGTCAAGGACTGCACAGTGACTTCTTTTTAAAGATTATTGTATGAGGGTGCCTGGGTGGTTCAGTCAGTAAGTCTATGATTTTTGATTTTGGCTCAGGTCACAATCTCTGGATTGTGAGATCAAGCCCCATTTGGGGGGGTGGGTCCATGCTCAGTGGGGAGCCTGCCTGAAATTTTCTCTCTCTCTCACTCTGCACCCCCATGCCCTGCTCTCTCTCTCCAAAATAAATAATTAAATCTTTTTTTTTTAAAAGGTAACACTATGAAAATAAAGAAACATGAAGAAATCTAGTAAATATTACTCACCAAGGTGATCAAGATTAACATCCACAGTGACATCATGTTGATGTTTGTACACAGCAATAACCCCGGTCTCACAGTCAATACAAATCAGACATATTTCAACTGAAGGACTTCCTATGAAATACCTTAATAAGACTTCATAAAACTGAAAAACTCATAAAAAAACAAGGAAAATATACAACTATTACAACCAAGAGGAGCCTAAAAAAATACGATGACTAAATGAAATGTTTTTTTCCTGGATGAGATGTTGGAACGGAAAAATGTATGTGATAAAAACTAAATAAATCTGAATAAATGTATTGATAAAAATGTTTCAGTATTGGTTTATGAGTTGTGATTAATTTTAACATCATGAGAAAGTGATTGTGGACTATATAGGAATTTCTTTATAGTGTGCTCCCAATTTTTTCTGTAAATCTAAAGCTATTTTAAAATTTAAAAAAAATTAATTCAAACATCAGGTTTTCTACTATTAAACTAGACCCATTTTTCCAAACTAGGTGAGAAAAGAAATCATTAAGATTTCCTCTCCAATCAAGAGAGAGGACACCTTTAAAGTTCTGGACTACTTAGGTATACCAGTCTTTGGCAAATCCACATCTCTGTCATCTCTGTACATGATTTTGCAGCTAAATGTACTAGAAAAAAAATACAATAATACTGATAAATTTTATGTTAAATATGTAATCAACATTGACTCCTTAATTCTCCATGCAATATTATCTTTCTCAAACCATTAAGTTTTCCTCTCCCTATGACCACATCTCAGCTTCTTCTCCTTTCCCCTCAAATCTCTAATAATCTTCCTTTTTTCTTTATCTTCACTGATGATCTTTTTTCTTATTTTACTAAAAATGCCAAATTCATTAGAAGACAATTTCCATAAATTCCACAGAAAAACAATTCTAACCGTATCAGCTTTTGAACTGTCAGCCTTTTCTTCTTTTGATTAGAATGAAATTTCTGTCTTTTCATTTTTGTCATATATCCCTTTTTTCTTTGACCTACATAGAGATATGGCTCAAGTCAAACCAAAGTCTTTCCTGTCTTTCCTCTTTTCCTGCATCATTGATGTTTGTTTGTTTACTGTCACAATTTCCTCATAAATACACCAACATACTTCTATCTTGGGTAAAAAACTGTTCCTCAATCCTGTTTTACTCTTTAGATACTGTACCAGCTTCTCTCTTTGCAGTTAAATAAAAATCCTTTGAAAGTGTTGCTATACTGCCTGTTTCCATTTTCCCTCTCATTTTCACATGAACCTGTATGAGGCAAGCTATCATAGCCGCAACTCTTGGAAAACTACTTTTGTCAAGGTCACCAATGGTTATTTTGCCTTGTTCATTTTACTTGACTGAGCATCCTCACTAAACAGTTGATTATCCTCCTTTTTCTTGAAATGTTTTCTTCTCTCCTACGATAGCACATTTTTCCTGTAAACTTTTCCTCCGTCCGTTGTTCTGTTTCATCCTTATATCCCAGAACTGTCAACTTTGTTTCTCCTCAGTGTCTAGCCAGTGTATCTCTGTGATTTCATTTTACAATAAATCCTTTCATGATGTCTTCAGTTCTCATGGCTTTATACCCCGTATAAACCCTATAACTTACCCCTTAAGTTCTTTACGTGCTAATAATTCCCAAATGTATATCTGTCTCCAGACATCTTCTCTGGCTTCTGGTCTCATGCACCCAATGGCAGACTCAAAATCTTCTTTAGGATGTTTAATAGAGATCTTAAACTTAACTTATCCCAAACTGAGCCCTCATTTTTCTACAAAAACTCACTCTTGCAAGTTTTACTGATTTTTTGCTATTGGTCACTTTATTCTTCCGGCTCTTTAGGCTTTGGTTCTGAGAACCTTACTTCACTCTGCTCTCTTTACATTACATCAAATTCTCTCTGCCTTATGTTTGGGGGGAAAAAAAGAAAGAAAAAAAAAAACAGAAAACAAAAACAAACAAACAAAAAAACCCCTAGACTCAGAAAATTTCTTATCATCTCTATCTCTACTACCCTGGTACAAGCCACAATTCCCTTTCACCTAAAGCTTTGCAGTATCTTCTTATTTGTTTGCTTACCCCCCCCCCCCTTTTTTTTTGTCCACATACAATTCAACATTTTGTACTGATATAAACTTAATTATGTTACTACTCTGCCATAAATACTCCAGTGGCTTCAAATCTGGTTTCATTGCAATGATTTTCCCCTATTGACATGGTCTTGTTCACACACCAACCCAGATACTTCTTTTTGTCTGGTGTCAACTTCTCCATAAGGACTTCTATGTAGACCCTCTTTAAAGGACCATTCCTCCATCCATCCTCCATACTCTTCTCCTTGCAGGTTTTTTTCTTTTTCTTTTTCCCTTTAGGACACCTCACCATTTATTATTCTATATAATGTACTAACTTATAATTATTTTTTTCTCTCCTGTTATCATCCCTCTCCCAAAACTAGAATGTAAAATTTAGGAGGTTAGAGATTTACTTTGATTGGTTTTAGTACCTTCTAAATACTCAGCTTTACAAATAGCACTTGATTAAAGTAGTCACATGAAAAAAAATATTGAATGTTAAGTGACAGGTGTCTTTCACTTCTTCCTTTTACTTATGAAAGATCCATCTTAAATTAAGCCTATGCTTATACACATTTCACTCCTTGTTTGTTTACATAAACTTAATCCTCAGCATTAATTTCTCCTTATTCAAACTCCTCTTTTGGTTTTGGAGTGCTTTTCAACAGATCTGAAATATTCTGCTTATAATTTCTCAAACTTTGGTTATATCATTTAGAACTTGACAGAGCCACAAACTGTAGGCTGTATCAAACTACAACTTAAGAAATCTGATTGAAAAGTTTCCATTTGTTTAGTATTGCATTTGTAGAAGTTGGGATGTTATAAGACATAAAACTGATAAAATTTTTCTAGATCTCTGAAGGCAACTGTCTTTTAAGGAAAATATAATTAAAGAAGTTCTAAAGTTTTTTGCACGAGGGAGGATCATTAGAATATATTTCAGATCACTCGAAGTTTCTAAACTGAGTAAATTATTTTGTATCTGTTGGAAAGCAAAACCAAGTTGTGGCAATAAACTAACGATGCTTTTAGATTCAAAATCATACCTCATATCATTTCAAATACTTTTTCATACAGACTATTTACTACATATGAAAATAAAAACATTGCTTATTCAATGATTATCAAATGGCTACAAGGTGTTAGCTCTCTCCAGATCTACTATATGAGCACTGGTGAGTCATGCATATTTTTATACTTTTATACTTATGATTTTTTAATAAAACACTATATTTTTATTCCTTTGATTAAAAAAATAATTAATATTATTTTATTAATGATTATTTTATGAATAATAGTTACATAGGATAGCCTGACAGCAGCCCATTCATGGTGGCACAGAGACCACAGTTGAATACATAGTAATACATAGTATTTCAAGGTTCCTCCTTTGAAAGAGAACTCTTACTGATCTCAATTATTGTGTCATAAAGACTCTATTTCTTCAGATTATCTCATTTTATAGATTACAGAGCTATTGGAAAAAGTGACTGCTTATATACAACTTTTATATTATTGAACATTACAATTTATTTTGGTTTCATGTGCCCGTGTTTTTTTCTGAATTTACATTTAACTTTTATCTTAATTGTTCAACTACTATGAAAATAAAACTGAGGGAAACATGTTTTAAAGGGTTCTGATTGGTGTTTTTAAAAATTTTTAGAAATGATAAGAGTGAAAGAGAGAAATACAGGAATACCACAATATGTCATCATATGGTAATCAAATGCAAACTTCTTTATTTTTTAGAACTTTCTTTAGATTTTAATTTCAAATTAAATTTGAGAAACCATACATTGATCTAGAGTAGTGCGTTATAGTTCATGGCTTTCTGGAGCTCCTAAATATATGATAATTTTCCTTCTAAATGCCTGATATTTCTTTTTTTTTTTTTTTTAAAGATTTTATTTATTTATTTGACAGAGAGAAATCACAAGTAGACTGAGAGGCAGGCAGAGAGAGAGAGGGAAGCAGGCTCCCTGCTGAGCAGAGAGCCTGATGCGGGACTCGATCCCAGGACCCTGAGATCATGACCTAAGCCGAAGGCAGTGACTTAACCCACTGAGTCACCCAGGTGCCCCTAAATGTGTGATATTTCTTAAAACTTATATTAGACTATAAACACTTTGAGGCTATGGTCTTTTGTTTATTTTTTTTTCATTCTGTATATAGAACTTAGATGCTTGAAAAATATTTGAACTCATTAAACAGCTATTGAATGCATAAATGAAAACCAATTTATAGACCCAATTAACAGCATTTTATCAATAATATCAGCAATTACACTGCCATAATTAATTCTATGTAATAAACATATTTCTATGTCTTCATCTGTTTAAGAATATGCCTATTTAATAAAGAACTGTTACATTTTGTAAGGCGTTTACATGTGTAGAAATATTTTTACATGTTGGTGCCAATATTGAAGTCAACAAGATTTTATCAGGCATCTACAATGTGTCCAGTACAGATGCTATTAGCCTTGTTGATGTCTGCTTGACAATTCCAGGCGAGGTAAGCAGAAAACTCAATATCTTTTTTTTTTTTTTATTTGAGTGAAATAAGTCAAGCAGAGAGAGTCAATTATCATATGGTTTCACTTATTTGAGAAAACTCAATATCTTGATAAGTAGAGCTATGTACTACCTAAACAAGGATGTTTCTTTACTCTGATAATCTGCTTATTCTTTATTTAGCAGCATTTATTGATTGTCTACCATATACTAAGTACTATGTTGAGTGATACTTTATTTTATCTACTCTAATTTGTAGTGTTTTTTTCCCCTAGAAACTTATCACATTGCACTAAACAAACAGAAATTGCTGTCTAAATCAATCTTTCCACCTTTTCATTTATTGTATTTTCCTTATTGGAGTAATAATTAGTAAATGACCACTGCTATATGTCAGACATTATTTTAAGTATCAGAATTACACCAATAAGTAAAAGAGACTAAGACTTGCTGTGGAAATATATTTCATCCTAATAGAAAATATATATATTAAACAACAAGCACCATAAGTAGAAAAATTGTAATAAGCTCAAGAAAGACTAAATGTTTTAGAAAAAAAGAAAAAGTCAGAACTTCTGCTGCTGCTACTGGCAAGTTGAACAACACTGAAGCACCCCTTCCACTGAGAACAACCAAAATATTTGGACAACATGATGGAACTAGAGCGTATCATGCTTAGCGAAATAAGTCAAGCAGAGAAAGACAACTATCATATGATCTCCCTGATATGAGGAAGTGGTGATGCAACATGGGGGCTTAAGTGGGTAGGAGAAGAATCAATGAAGCAAGATGGGATTGGGAGGGAGACAAACCATAAGTGACTCTTAATCGCACAAAACAAACTGAGGGTTGCTGGGGGGAGGGGGTTTGGGAGAAGGGGGTGGGATTATGGACATTGGGGAGGGTATGTGCTTTGGTGAGTGCTGTGAAGTGTGTAAACCTGGCGATTCACAGACCTGTACCCCTGGGGATAAAAATATATGTTTATAAAAAATAAAAAAATAATTAAAAAAAAGGAATGAAAGGTTACTATGCTAAAAAAATAAAGGATTTGAAATTAAAAAAAAAATAGGCTCAAAGACATGTGAACACTAAATAAAGTAATGAAAAATTATGAGGCTAAAATGCAAGAGGAGAATCCAGAATAGGAGCTCAATACTTAGTTGAACATTTTTTTTTTTTTTTTTCTAAAAGTATCTAGAGGAGATAGCCAAGAAACTTGAGAAAACTTGAGAAAATTTTTTGTCAGTATTGCAAGGCAGGTGAACAGAAACTGAAATTCAAGGCCTTCTTAGGAGAGGAACCTGTATTAAAGTTCCAAAAACTTATAGCTAACATCACCTTTAATGGTAAGGAATTCAAAGTTTTCCCATTAAGGTCAGGTACAAGGCAAGGATGTCCCTTCTTACCACTCCTTTTCAACATTAGATGATCCCATCCTCATCATTATTGGAAAATAATTAGTCTAAACCTAATTATTTTCCAAAGGCCCCACTTTCAAATACCATTACATTGGGAGTTTGGGCTTTGACATGTAAGTCTTGATGGGACATAACATTCAGTCCATAACAGAGAGTAAATGAAATAGAAGTTACATTAAACAGTATCATATAACATGAACTTTAACCAAGGGAAATTAAATAAATCTAAGTAAGATTTATAATAAAACTAAAATAATTGACTGTAATATTTATAGAAGTATAGAGTCTAAAAACAGACCTATTCATATATAAATATATTATTTCACTGTAGTATGGAAATGACAATGTAGAAAGTAGTCAATATACACATAGAAAAATATATTCATGACCCTAGATCATTTCATACATAAAAATTCAGTCCATATAGATTTTAAATATAAATATAAAGAATATAACAGTAAAAATCTTATAAACTACTATCTTCAGGACTTTGGAATAGGATGAAATTTCCTAAACAGGGCACAAAAGCACTAAACATTAAAAAGTGGACATCATTAAAATTAAGAATACTTTTCCATTGGGACGCCTGGGTGGCTCAGTTGGTTAAGCAGCTGCCTTCGGCTCAGGTCATGATCCCAGCGTCCCACATCGGGCTCCTTGCTCCGCAGGGAGCCTGCTTCTCCCTCTGACTCTGCCTGCCATTCTGTCCCATTCTGTCTGCCTGTGCTCGCTCTTGCTCTCTCTCTCTCTCTCTGACAAATAAATAAGTAAAATCTTTAAAAAAAAAAAAAAAAAAGAATACTTTTCCATTATATAAGACACAACTGGGCACCTGGGTAGCTCATTGTTAAGCCTCTGCCTTCAGCTCAGGTCATGATCTCAGGGTCCTGGGATCGAGTCCCACATCGGGCTCTCTGCTTGGCAGGGAGCCTCCTTCTTCCTCTCTCTCTCTGCCTGCCTCCCTGCCTACTTGTGATCTCTCTCTGTGAAATAAATAAATAAAATCTTAAAAAAAAAAAAAAATCACAACTAAGACATTGGGATGTAAACCATAGAAAGAAGATATTTGGAAAACTTAAAAATAACAGGAGTTTTGGGTGCCTGGGTGGCTCAGTGGGTTAAGCCTCTACCTTCGGCTCAGGGCATGATATCAGGGTCCTGGGATCGAGTCCCGCATCGGGCTCTCTGCTTGGCTTTACCTCCTCTCTCTGCCTGCCTCTCTGCCTAACTTGTGATCTCTGTCTGTCAAATAAACAAATAAAAAAATCTTTAAAAAAAAAAGAATAACAGGAGTTTTATATCCATAAAAATCCCAAATGAAAATTACAGACTACCCTATACAATGAAGGGTAATATTTGAAGAACCAATTCACAAAGGATAATGTGCAGTAATCAATATAACTCATCAGCATCATACTTAATTCCATAATGAGATACTATTTTATAAGAATAAGAATGAGTAAATTACAAAAAAAAAAGAATAAACAAATTGATTATTTCCAAGTGCTGATGAGTATGTATAGTAACTAGGATCCCCTACTCTAGCGGTAGGAATATAATCATTTACACAGGTTGCCCTTATATACTGAAGTTGATGATAGAACAATCCTGTTATTGAGGAATTCCGTTCTTAGGTATATATTTTTAAAATATATGTATATTTGAACTCAGAAATGTGTAAACATTTTTATGGCAGTATATGTCTTAACAGCCTCAAACTGGAAACAATTGAAATGCCCATGAAGTGCAGACTGCATAGATAGATCCTGGTGTAGTCACACAATGAAAACCTATGCAGGGAAAAAAAAAATGAACTCTATATGCACAAAGGATGAATGAGTCAAACTGTTTATAAAAAAAAAAAAAAAAAAAAAAACAGATCTCTATCCAAAAACCATACTGTAATATTCTATTTATCTAAAAGACACAAACAGAAAAATTGAGCTATGGTTCTAAGTTCAAAATACTGGTACATGGGGCGCCTGTGTGGCACAGTTGGTGAAGCGACTGCCATCAGCTCAGTTCATGATCCTGGAGTCTGGGGATCAAGTCCCACATTAGCCTTCCTGCTCAGCAGAGAGTCTGCTTCTCCCTATGACCCTCTCCCCTCTCATGCTTTCTCTCTCTCTCTCTCTCTCAAGTAAATAAATAAAATCTTTAAAAAAATACTGGTACATTTAGGGAAGATGGATAAATATTTAACAGATATTTACAGAAATTCTATCCAAAAACAACAGAATTCACATTCTTCCCAAATGCACATGAAACGTTTTCCAAGATAGAATGGGTTAGGCCACAAAACAAGACTTAGTAAATTTAAGAACATGGAAGAAATATCAAACATCTTTTCTGTCTACAATGGTATGAAACTAGAGATTAATTACACAAAGAAATCAGAAAATTAACAAGTATGTGAAGATTAAACAACATGTTATTAAATTATCAGTAAGTCAAAGAAGAAACCAGAAGAGAGATCAGAAAATGCCTTCAGACAAACAAAAATGGAATGTAACATACCAAAATTTATGGGTTGCTGCATAAGCAGTTCTAAGAGAAAAGTTCATAGCAATAAATACCCACCTCAAGAAACAAGAAAAGCCTCAAATAAACAACTTAACTTTACACCCCAAGGAACTATAGAAAAAAGAAAAAAAAATATTAGAAGGAAAGAAATAATAACTATTAGGGCAGAAATGAATGAAATAGAGATTAAAATGGCAATGAAAAAGATCAATGAAATTAAGAGACAATTCTTTGGAAAGATTAACAAAATTGACAAACTTTCTGTTAAACTTACCAAAAGAGAGAAGGTGGGGGGGAGTTAAATAAATAAAATAAGAAATGAAAGAGATGCTATAACTGATACCACAGAAATAAAAAGTATCATGGTAGACATTTAGGAGCATTATATGCTAACAAATTAAACAACACAAAAGAAGTAGATAAATTCCTAGTAATATACAAACTACAAAGACTAGATTATGATGATATAGAAAACCATACAGACCCTATACTAGCAATGAGATTTAATCAGTAATCAAAAACCTCTCAACAAACAGAAGTCCAGGTACAGATGACTTCACTGTTAATCAACAAAACATTTACAGAAGGATTAATATAATCCTTCTCCAACTCTTCTAAAACTCTTCTAAAAAATAAAAGAGGTGGAAACCCTTCCAAACATATTTTATGAGGTCAGCATTACCCTAATACTAAACCCAGACAAACATGCTACCAAGAAAACAATTATAGACCAATATCCCTGATGAACATGAATGCAAACATCCTTAACATCCTTAAAATACTAGCAAACTGAGTTTAACAATACATTAAAAGGATCATATACTTTGATTATGTAGGATTTAATCCAGTGTGCAAGGATGGTTCAATATCCACTAATCAATGTGATAGACCTCATTAATAAAATTAAGGATAAAAATCACATGATCTTCTCAATAGATGTAGAACAAATTCATCTGATAAAATTAAGCATCCACTTATGGTGTATGCCCATGTTTTATTCAACATACTTTTAGAAATCTTAGCCTAAATAATTCATTGAAAATGGAAAGACATTTCATATTCACGGATTGAAAGAATTGATATTGGTGATTTTAAGAAATAGAGAAAGATGTGGAAGAAATTAATAAGCTTTTTTTTAAGTTTAAATACGAAAAAATATATAAATTTTCCTTGTTTATTTATTTGACTCAAAAGACTATTTTATCATAATTCATTATTATAATTTCTTTCATGATTAGATTATTTTCAATAGAAGTATTAAAGTAAAACATTACCTTGTACTAACATTAAAAGTTCTGTATTTGTTGCATATGGAGGCATTAAGCGGTTGGCTTACTTTTTTCATTTTATGCCAAATTTTAAAACTCATCTTTTATGTATGAGAAATATCAAAATTAGCTATTAAAGCCCCCGACTGAGCAAATCAGAGTTCTGGTTATGTTCATGCCTGTTGGCCCATTTAAAGAATATACTAGTAACATATAAGCAAAAACTACCCTGATATTAAAGATAAGGAATTTAATTCATTTAAGCTCTTTTAAGGAATAAAATTCATTTAATGGATTTTAATTCGTTCACTCCCCATTTCCTGCTTCACAATTGTTAGATCATTCATTCATTCATTCATTCAATACATGTGCCAGGTATGACTCTAAATTTTGGGGCCTCTTTTGTGAACAAAACAAATATTGTGCTCTACTGGAAACTTCCATAGGTGAGAAAAAGATAAACCGAGTAATATGTAATATATGAGACACTGATGATTGTTGTTAAAACAAAGAAGTGTTTAGGCATAGAAGGTAGAGGCAATGTCTTACTCTTTTAGTTAAGAAGTAAGTGAAGACCTCCACTTGCATGGAAAAGTCAAACAAAGAATGAAACGAGGAAGAAGCTCTTTGTGGATGAACATTCTAAACAGACCATAGTTTATGGAAGCTTCTTTTCTGTGTTTGGGGGAAAGCAAGCAAGCCAGTGCGGCTGGGACAGTATGAGCAATGAGGAGAGTGGTAGGGTAGTGTTGAGTTGAGAGTCAGGCAGAGTCCAAATTATTCAGAATCTTGAAACCATGGTGAGGACTATGGATTTGACTTTGACTGAAGTGGAAAGCCTCTGAAAGATTTTAAATAGAAGTGGGATTTCCATTGTAAAAGGTTTATTCTAGTAGGTTTCTTGAGAATAGATGGGGGCAGGTTGTGAGTGTGTGTGTGTGTGTGTGTGTGTGTGTTGGAATTATTGCAGTTTTCCAGAGACAAAATGATGTTGGCTGAGAGTAGAATGGTAACAAAGAAAGTGGCAAGAAATGATAATTAGAAATCTTTTGTTGTCGTTGGTGTTGTTTATTAGTTGTTTAAGAACCAGACTATCGGGGCACCTGGGTGGCTCAGTGGGTTAAGCCTCTGCCTTCGGCTCAGGTCATGATCTCAGGGTCCTAGGATCGAGCCCCGCATCGGGCTCTCTGCTCTGCAGGGAGCCTGCTTCCTCCTCTCTCTCTGCCTGCCTCTCTGCCTACTTGTGATCTCTATCTGTCAAATAAATAAATAAAATCTTTAAAAAAAAAAAAAAGAACCAGACTATCAATTTAAGTTGAATTACACACACATATACACACACCTGAAAGGATCATATTAAAATTGCATTGTTTGATATTTATCTCAAAAATAGCTTAAAAGTGGAAGACTGCATAATTCAACTTCAGAGATATATAGATATTTAATTTGAGTCTTTCAAATTGCAATATTTTGTAATTTTAAATGCACAAGTCTGGAATATTTTTGTTAGATTTATTCCTAAGTAGTTGATAATGCTTTTGTTTTACTGTATTATCTGTAACATCCAGTTTAATAATAAAGGAAGTTAATTGTCATTTTACTATTAAGCATAATGTTTATTGAAGCCTGTTTGAACACTCTTTATGAGATTGTCAGATTAAGAAATTTCATGTTATCAAAAAAAAATTTCATGTCTCTGGTAGGGTATAGTTATTTTTTAACTATTAATAGGTTATGGGTTTTCCTGAAGACATTCCTACATTTACGCACAATATCTTCTTCTTCTTTTTTCTGTTAATGTGATAGATTTGATCAATTTCATAATGTTAAGCCATCTTTGTATTTTTTTAAAAAAAACTTATTCGTCATGTATCGTCCAGTCTCTATATTGTCACATTTTATTTGCTTGTATTTATTTAAGATTTTTGTGTCAGGGGGCACCTGGGTGGCTCAGTGGGTTAAGGCCTCTGTCTTCGGCTCAGGTAATGATCCCAGGGTCCTGGGATGGAGCCCCGCATCGGGTTCTCTGCTCAGCAGGGAGCCTGCTTCTTCCTCCTTTCTCTGCCTGCTTCTCTGCCTACTTGTGATCTCTGTCTGTCAAATGAATAAATAAAATCTTTAAAAAAAAAAAGACTTTTGTGTCCATATTTATGAAAAAAAAGTTGTGTAACTTACCTTTATTGTAATGTCTTTGTCAAGTTTTTAAGCTAATTTATACTATTCTTATAAAAGATTTGGAATCAGGTCCTGCTTTGCAGATAGAGCTGACATAATTTACTCATAGATTTAAATGAAGTTATGAGATAGTTTAGAGTTACAATAAATCCAAAATTTTCAGTATTTTAAAATGATTCAGATGAACTGGGGTGAGTTTTCTGAAATCCTCTTCTATATTTTTCTACTCTTTCAGTGAAATAAGGAGCAAGGTTATCAGCTAAGAGTGTCTGTGACGGTGTTACAGGTGAAGGTGGGGAAGTATGGCATCATCACCTTGAAGATTGGTGAGTTCATTGAGTAAAGAACTATGAAAGAATAATTATAGCTATGAACAATGAAATCCAAAATGTGTAGGGGAGGAAAATCTTCAAGGTTAAGAAATAATCCCATGGAATAGCTAAGCTAAGTTTAATTTAGAACGAAGAAGTGAAGTGAATATTGAAAATAGTTTTGGAATATAGGGGATTTTGCTGACTATGAGTTAGTTAAACAGGCACAGTGAAAAACTTTGATATTTGGTTAGGAAGATAAAGGATTATTCTAAGGAGTGTTCAGAATCATACATCTGGATAATAAGGGATTACTTTAGAGTCTTGGATTCTGTGCTGATAGAGATTATCATAGATGTGAATCATCATGGGATTAGTCTTTATGGTCTCTTCAAGGAATAGAAATACTCAGTCTAAATTGCAGCTTCATTTTGGAGACTGATCTCTTTCTTTGGATTGATAAACTGATCATTGTTGAAGGAATCAGTTTTGTCAGAAAACTAGGAAATCTATGCTTCTTCTCTTTAACTTTGAGATGGTTTCTTAGTCTATTTGAATATAAAAATATTATAGAATAAATGGCTTATGAAAAACAAAAATTCATTTCTCTTAGTTCTAGATACTAAGAAGTCAAGATCAAGGGCTAGAAACTTCCAGGTCTGGTAAAGTCCTGCTTCCTGGTTCATTGATTGCCGTGTTTTCAGTGTAACCTCCCCTGGTGGAAGAGAGGAGGAATCTCTCTTGGACCTTTTTTTATAAGGGCTCTGACCTTGTGATCTAATCACCTCCCTAAAGGCCCCACCTCCAAATTCCAGTACATTGGGGATTAGGTTTCAATATTTCGATCTTGTAGATTCACAAACATTCAGTCTATAATAGATGGGGATGTTGAGGAAATAGGAACACTTATCTTTGTAAGATAGAGAGTTTCTGTAGGATTCATCCTAATATTGCGATGCTTAGTGTTTGAAGGCAAGGAGTAAGTAGCCTAGCTAAAACCTCTCAGCATGCCTAGTTATATAGTTTTTATTTATTCAAGTTGCCACATAAATTAACTTCAGGTGATGCAATGACTCTCTCATTCTTAATCCATTAAACTACACATCCACTGATTTCTGTCAGTCATATATTATTTTTGTTTAACGAATTTTTGTTATATTTTGCTTTTGTAAAACAATTTTTTTAATGTTATCCTAATGTTGATCACTGTATGTGCTGAAACTTTCTAAAGAGTATTTAAGCTATTTCTATGTCAACATTGTTATGGTTAAACTCCAAAGTAAAGGAAATGTAATCATATGCCACCAAATCTGTGCTACTTGGAAGTCTGTTTCAAGTATTTAGGACAAATAAAGTCTCATTATTTATGTTTTATAAATTAATTAGAATAAAGCCATTCTTCAGATTATTTCATAAGTAGAGCAATATTATATTAAGAAATTCTTTAGTTCTGTGTAATATTTAATCATCTTTGCTTGACAAAAAAATAGCAAAGAACTCCATATTATTAATATTTTATTTTTAATTATATAATAGGTGAAATGAATTATAAATTATTTTTAATACATTTCTCATAAAATTCTTTGACTTCTTGTTTAATTACTCCTGATTTTAAAAAGATTATATCACAATTTACAAATTGGAGATTTTTCAATTATATTTCTAGGATTTCCACTGTGGAATCTTATTTTTGTTATATTGTATCCCATTTTTAGTCTATTGAGAACATTCTATGGAAATCAATATTTATTTTCTTAGTCTTCACATGTCTATAAAAATGTTCATTGAATAGTTTCTCTCTCCTATTACTTATTTTGAAATCATGTTAGATTACAACTTTGTATAACATAGAAATCCTAATTCAGAATATTCTTTCCTCAGAAATCTGAGGCATGGTTATTGTCTTTTTGTACCTTGCCAAACCAATGTGATACCAATCTTATTTCTTGTTAGGTAACAACTTCTCCTCCTTCTTCCTCCTCCTTTCCTCAACCTTCTTCTTCTCAATGAATTGACTTTTAAACTTTCACCAGGGTGGATGAAGGTGTTGGCTGCTCTTTTGTTTATTTGTCTTTTCATGGATATTTGATGTGTGCATGTGAGTGTTTGTGTGTATATATGTATATAAGTAAGTGTGTGAGCTGAGTTTGAGAGTTCAGAATTTCTTTAATTTAGGGCAAGTAATTTCAATAATTAAGAATTAAAATAACCTCTACTTTCACTTCTTTATCCAAGCAATATGAAATATTTAGTTTAAGCACTTAATTTTTGTATCTTTCATTGATATGAATTAATTGTTTGATGAATGTGCCAACTCATCCAGTCATTTTGGTTTTATATATGTGAGAAAGCGGTGTGAATGACCAGAAACAAAGGTCTGTTTTTTCTTTACAAACACAACTGTATTATATGCTTCGTCGATAGACTTACTGAAATAACAATGAACTTCAATTCTCTCTTTTGGAAACTAAACCTATCCAAGTTTACATTTCTTTCTTATATTGCATTACAGCATGGAAAAGCAGCCTCAACACCTTCCCTTGCTATAAAGTTATACAAACAGTGTGAAGAAAAGGTTGCGCAGGATGTCGGGAGCCCTATCCGACACCCTCCTACCTTACAGGGAGATTGCCTGCACTCCATGATGCTGTCCACTAACTGAGGATGGATAAATCTGTATCAAGCTGAAAAACAAAATGAATATTAAAATTAATACACTATAATCTCTGTGAGAGGTAAATAATCAAAATTAAGGCTTCATGGACTTGTCATTACTATCTGATAAAAATAAAATTTTCATCATAGGTAAAGGGAGGAAAAAGGAAAAGAAAAAGGAAAGGAAAAAGTGATGAAAAAAAATGTGCATAGGATGATCTAACAGAAAAATAAATCCAAGGACTATGTTTTGTTTTGTCATTTGTTTGTTTTTTTCTTTTATAATACCTACTATGTTGGGGAAACTAAACTTTATAAATCGATATTCAATTTAATATTGAGAATTGTGAAAATAACTTGCAAATATTTTCAAAATGATAACATAAGCTGATAATATCTTTATGTAAAATTTATAGATGTATATTTACATATCTACTCACATATAACACACATACATATAGGCACATGCAAAAGGATCTTGTCTTCTTATTTCAATGACTCCAAGTTTTTGTGGCTTCTACAGTGTATTTGGTATGTTAGTGAACTTAAATCAATTATAGTTAATCCTACTAAAATATAATTTTTACTCTATTTATTCCTATGAAAAGTGATAGATAACATTTCTGTCACAATCAAAAGTAAAAAGTGTTATAATATGTTCAATTACCTCATTAATTGGGTCCTCCTATAAAAAGCTGCTTTTACAATTTACAGGACTAGAGATAATAAATTAGTCCCTAAAAATTATAACAGAGATTAGATGTAATAAAAATGGTATATAAAATTTACACTTTAACAAAGACAAAAACAAAAACTTTAGGTCCATTCTCATGCAATTTTTAAGGATTCATCAATCCCGATTGAGCCATTCTTTATTTTGTGTGTATGTGTGTGTGTGAGAGAGAGATTGGTTGATATAATTAATAAATTCTACCCTATTGCTATATTAAGTGTTTATTTCCTTCTTATAAAATTTTCTTCTCAGAAACACAAGTGCGATTGAAAAATCATGAGTAGAGGTATGTGTTGTTATTCACTAAATAAATTGTATAAACTAATAGGTGTATATGTAATCTTTATAAAAATGAACTATCACGTGACACAGTATTGGCATGCTATCACAGTAAAAGAAAATGATCAAAAAATCCTTTTATTTATTTATTTTTTAAGATTTTATTTATTTATTTGACAGAGAAAGATCACAGTAGACAGAGAGGCAGGCAAAGAGAGAAAGAGAGAGGGAAGTGGGCTCCCTGCCGAGCAGAGAGCCCGATGCAAGACTCGATCCCAGGACCCTGAGATCATGACCTGAGCTGAAGGCAGCGGCTTAACCCACTGAGCCATCCAGGCGCCCTCAAAAAGTCCTTTTAATTTAACTTTAACTTTGTCAATAATTTCTTAAAGTGCAGAGGGGATTATATTTCTAATACCACACAATCTTTTCTAAAATCTTTTCCTTGTTTACTTTGTTAAAAATGTAAACTCTGGAGTCAGATGTCTGCAGTAATTTATTGTGGTGATCATTTTGCAATATATACAAATACCGGATTATTATATTGTGCATCTGACACTAATATAATGTATTCTCCATGAAGAATTTTTTTTATTTCACCAAAGTAAGTAATTGTGAGTTTCTGTACTTTATGTAATTTCTTTTGTGCATCCAATTTTTTACATCAAAAATAGGAATAAATATATGTATTTTAGGATTACTCTGAAAAGTAAATGGCTTCCAGCATGGAAAGTACTTCAAACCAAGACAAATAAGCATCCCATAGACATTGGTCACAATTACTTCTCACATGTTATTGGTCACTATTACTTCTCACATCAGTCCAGGATAAACTTGATTTTTTTCTCTCTTCCCTTATTCTCATTTTTCCATTTTTGAAAAACATATATTTCTTTCTTTTCTGTATATTCTTGCCTTCCCTATATCTATATTCTCTCACTGTACTTATGTTCCCTCAACTCCCTCTCTGAGCTTGCCCAGTAATTTTCCTTCTCTGTAACTTAATAGATTCTGCCAAATGGAAGTGTCAGGAATCTATCAGGCAAAGACTGAATTTTTTTTTAACTGGCAGCTTCAGAGGCCGAGACTATGTATGACTATAACTAGAGAATTAAAAATTACAGAGAAAGAGAGAACACTGATTTTCATTTAAGTAAATTATCTGTAAGTTGAAAGTATCACATATCTTTGAGAATCACATCAGGTTGAAGGACAGCTCTTCTTTTTGATCACTTTGCTGAATTTTTCCAAAGGTCACATATAAGCTAGATGTACAATTCATTCAATTTAATGTTCTTAAAATGTAAATAAATTTAGATTCTTTCCATTCTCTTAATTACTTATACAAGATGTCCTTATGTCAGGAATTTAAAAGGATATGAAAGAAGTGGTTTTGAAATATAAGAAAATACAATTGTGAACCATGAAAGCAACTGAAATAAACTAGTTTATTACTGACATATCTTAGATATCATTTTTAAAAGATTATGGGGGAATTAAAGATAAACATACTGGGTTAAAGGACTGCATTAAAAATGCGGAATGCATTACCATTTGAAGCACACTTATCTTTGCTCCAAATCCTTCCTATAACTATCAGAAGGTCTTAAAAATACATGATAACACTCAGAAATGCATTTATAATTTAAATTAACATAATCAGAACTTGAATTGGCAAATATTCAATTTTGCTTTTAAGAAATTTTAATTATTAACTTTAACAGAGTTATAAAACTGTGGGACAATTTTCTATTTCAGGAAAAAAAATCAGGTAATCAGCTCCCAATTATCTGACTAAAGGATAAGTTACAAAGTCTTTTGCTTTCCTAATAAAATATTTCATATTGCAGGATAGTAATTTAGGTGAAAGTGTAAAGACCTATAAGCAAAAGAAAATGGTCTCTAATATTGATCTTCTAAATTTATAAGTGTAACCTAGCTAAGTTTTCCTTCTGTGCCTGTATCTTTGTTTGGAAAATAAAGGATTTGGCCTAGTGATTCTGAAACTCTCCTTCTCTCTAAAATAAGTAAGTTCTATTATAAGCTCAATTACCTCATTATCTTTGATGGTCCAGAGAAAGTGTGATTAGCAAATATATTAAAGTTTTGAGTTGATTGTAGATTGGGTCTTTGATTAATTTCTCAAGTAGGCATATTATCTAGAGCAAAGTAGAGTATGGTAAGCCCTATGAAGCATGAGGAATGCGAAAGCTTTGAGTCATGCCTTTAAATGTATTTACAGATTATGTCAAGTGCTGAAGATCCCAGATAAGGAAGAAATAGCTTTTTTTTAGGAATACTTAAAGATAGGAAGGCCCTTTCATCAGTCCTTCTTATGACCACTTCATCACAATGGTTTGAGTTAGGAATATCTGTCATCCAAACATCTGTCACCTGTTTTCTGGTTAGTCAAGAGTCTGAAATTATTTATTAAAGATAAACCCAAAACTAGTTTTGGTTATGATTTGGTTTAATCAAAATGATTTCCTTAAAAGTGTCTGCATCCTTTTTTATTAAGCTTTTTATCTTGAGACAATTTAAAATTTGCAGGTGATGATGATATTGTTTTGAAATGTTCATGTATCATATAAAATGTGAACAAATATAGATAGAAAAACCCTCTTTGTAGTAATACTAAGATTTACATTTTATTCAGCAGAGTAGATTAGTAAAAAAAAAAAATATCCAAGATCTTTCTTCACTTTTATTCACTGTTAACCATCCTGGAGAGAAAAAGCACCTATCCATGAAAAAAAAAAATCAAAAATTATTACTATTTTCCTTTTTAAGTGTCT
Source organism: Mustela erminea (assembly GCF_009829155.1). NCBI lineage: Eukaryota > Metazoa > Chordata > Mammalia > Carnivora > Mustelidae > Mustela > Mustela erminea. The sequence continues at coordinate 85,313,655 of NC_045615.1, forward strand.
TGATCACAGTATAGAGAAGACCCCAGATTTCTCAGATGGATGAGCTTGCCATGTCAATAAAAGTAATCTTGTACTTTGTTATTTTAAGACCAATTTATCGAAGTCTTTCTGCCCACAACTTGACTTCTATAATAAGGATAGATAAGGCAGTTAGGAAATTTCCATTTGAGATAGAAGAATCTGTATGTCAGAAATTCAGTTAGATCAAGATCCTGATGAAAATGTAACTTAAAAGCATAGCTTGACCAAAAAATGTCAGGACTATAGATAAGTACTTGAAGATTTAATAGACACTGAAACAATAATTGATTCAAGCAAGGGGTAAGATATAGCATGTAAAAAATAGGATATAAATGTTACCTTTTCTGCTACAAAAGGAATTAGAGGATAAGTAAAGAGTTAGAATCCTTTTGCTGTGATAAAGACAAACTTGATCTGACCTAAAGACAGTTAAAAATGAAGTCTTGGGGGGTGCCTGGGTGGCTCAGTCTTAGTTAAGCATCTGCCTTTGGCTCAGGTCATGATCCCAGGGTCCTGGGATTGAATCCTGCAGTGGGCTCCCTGCTCAGCGGGAAGCCTGCTTCCCCCTCCCCTACTTGTGATCCGTCTCTTACTGTCTCTCTCTGTCTCTGTCAAATAAATGAAGGAAATCTTAAAAAAAAAAAATGAAGTCTTAGTGTGGATTTCCTTCTTGCCTTGGCTAAAAAAAAAATATATATATATATATATGATAATGAAACAAACAAACAAAGATTATGAAGAAAAAGGCCATGGAGTTAATTCCCATGACAAAACCATGTTGTTTTTTTTAAAAAGTAGAGAAAGGATAAGGGGAAAAGTAGGAAGAAAATAGGACAAGAGCAAGCATTAATAAAATAATAGTACTTGGAGTTCACAAGCACATTTATAGCTCTTAGCATTTGTGTTAGAGTTCTTCAGAGAAACAGAATGAGTAGGATGTCTGTGTGTGTGTGTATGTGTGTGTAGAGACAGAGGCAGAGAAAGAGACAGAGAAACTGAAAGAGATTGAAAGGGAGATTTATTTTAAGTAATTGGTTCACATGATTATGAAGACTGGCAAGTCCAAAATATGCAGAGTAACCCAGCAGCCTAGAATCCTAGAATCCCAGGGAAGAACCCGTGTTGTAGTTTAAGTTTGAAGGCTGTCTGGTGGAGAATTCCCTCATGGAGAAGTTAGTCTTTTGTTCTAGTCAGGACTTCAACTTATTGGTTGAGGCCCACCCACATTATGGAAGACTATCTGCTTTACTCAAAGTTCACCAATTTAAATATTAGCCTCACTCAAAAAACATTCTCTCAGAATATCTGGAATAATTTTTGATCATATACATGGGCACAATACCCAACAAAGTCAATTTGTAGAATTCATCATCACAGGATTGCTTTGAAAGTAGACATATTTTGGGCCCCTAGGTGGCTCAGTTGGTTAAGCATCAGACTCTTGATTTTGGCTGAGGTCATGATCTCCAGGTTGTGAGATCAAGTCCTGTGTCCAGGTTTGCACTAGGTGGTGAGCCTGCTTAGGATTCTCTTCTCTCCCTCTCCTTTTGCCTCTCCTTCTCAGCATCCCTTGCACATGAGCATGCTCTCTCTCTCTCAAAATAAATAAGTAAGTAAATAAATAAATAAATTAGACATATATTGGAAAATCTGAGTTAATGGAATCATACTGTCCTGGCTTTGTCTTTTATAAACAATGAGACATCAAGTTACTTCACCTCTCTGTTTTGTTTTCTATTGATGGTGACAATAATCCATATTTCATAGTGTTCTAAGGACTAAATGCAGTGATCTTTATGTAGTCCCAGGCATGCAGTAAGCAGTCAATAGAAGCACCTCTCATTATATTATTAATATGTCTACAGTATTATCATACTACTATATTGAAATTTGCCATTGCTTGAGTTAGGGTTTCTTGGATGGACATTGAAAATGAAGCATATATATATATATATATATATATTTTAATTTATTTTTATTTATTTGTCAGAGAGAGAGAGAGAGAGAGAGAGAACACAGGCAGACAGGGTGGCAGGCAGAGGCAGAGGGAGAAGCAGGCTCCCCGCTGAGCAAGGAGCCCAATGTGGGACTTGATCCCGGGATGCCGGGATAGTGACCTGAGCCAAAGGTAGCTGCTTAACCAACTGAGCCACCAGGCGTCCCAAAAATGAAGCATATATTAGAAAGATTTTCCAAGAGAAGAGATTAATTGATATTTTTAATAGAAAAATATATTAAAGTTTGATTTTTTGGATCCATTTACCTAAATTAAATTAATCTGAGCAAAGCCATGTATGTTATTTCCTTCTATGTAGACAGTGATAATGTGTGACTTTTGAGTAAAGCATACTTGCAAGGCTTCTCTGTCTTCCGAGATAACAGCATATTTCGGGTATTATTTTAAACTTTATGTACTATCAACTTAAGTATTTCCTGATGAATAAAGATTTTTTTTCCTAAGTGTTTCATAACATTTAAGTATAGAAATACCTGAAACAGTGGGCTATTTTCACAAAATTCTCAAAATTAATTTTCTAAAATTCTCTTTTATGGCATTTGAGATATGGTATAAGAATCAATAAAAAAAAAGTTTTGTCAGCTTGGGGAAATATCTAGGTATTAATTTCAATTTAAAAATATTTATTTTATTAACATTAATTGATAAAAACTTTATTTTAAAAAATATTTTACTCATTTATTTGTCAGAGAGACAGAGAAAGAGCACGTGCAGGGAGAGAGGCAGGCAGAGGGAGAAGTGGGCTCCCTCACTGAGCAAGGAACCCTATGTGGGACTCAAACCCAGGCCACGGGGATCATGATCCAACCTGAAAGCAGCTGCTTAACTGACTGAGCCACCCAGGTATCCCAGTGATAAAAAACTTTAATACATGAGCATGAATATGTGAACATTTTTGTTTTATTTAAGAAATCCTTTCTCGGGGCGCTTGGGTGGCTCAGAGGGTTAAGTCTCTGCCTTCGGCTCGGGTCATGATCTCAGGGTCCTGGGATCGAGTCCCGCATTGGGCTCTCTGCTCAGCAGGGAGCCTGCTTCCTCCTCTCTCTCTCTCTGCCTGCCTCTCTACCTGCTTGTGATCTCTGTCAAGTAAATAAATAAAATCTTTAAAAAAAAAAAAAAAGAAATCCTTTCTCTTTTGTGTGTTTTCTCTTTAGCTTCATGGCTTTTTCTTCCACTTTAGGTTTTTTAAAATCCATAAGAAATACTGTATTAAATATCAAAATGCAAATAAAATATGATCTTGAGTAGAAATCCAACTGTATATAAAATCTAAACTTATACACTATGTGTGTGTATGTGTGCAAGCATCTGTTTCTGGGGAAGTCTAACTAGGGTGGCCATTCTAGTAAGTTACTTGGCAGTATCTAATAAATTTAGTACCAGAAATATCCCTGGCAGATGCTCATGAAAATATAACATTGTTTGTGGTAGTAAAGATGTGGAAACTGTGTAGGTGTTTATCACCAGTTGAATGAGTAAGTGAATGATGATATATGGCGACAATTAGGTCAATGAAAATACAGGCATATACTTCATAAAACAATGCAGTGTATTTTTCAACTACTTCAAAAATGTAAATTTTAGAGATATCATACTCAGTTGTATAAATTAGGATCATACAGCCTGGGATAATTGACATTTTTGTTTTAATTATGGATACTTATATATAGAGAATAGAGATTAACCTTGTTAAATCTTGTTAAAGATTGCTTACCTCACATTTTATTATCAATACTACATGATATGGATGAGACTTGATATTAACTACACTCTGTATAATTAGGAAAAAAAAGTTCTTGTTTGCTTTTTGAAAATTTTGCTCATTTGAAATATAATTTCCAATACTTTTGTTAATACAAAATCACTTATTGAGAAAAGAAAAAAGAAGCCTGCAGTCAACTTTTAATTTTTAGCTTAAATATATATACTTATATATTTATATATATATATGTCTTTTACTTTTAATATACTTGTCTTTTACTTTGTTTTTATATATTGTTTTTACTTTCTTTTTCCTTTTTTTTTTTTAAGATTTTATTTATTTATTTGACAGAGAGAGAGATCACAAGTAGGCAGAGAGGCAGGCAGAGAGAGAGGGGGAAGTAGGCTCCCCACCCAGCAGAAAGCTCGACACAGGGCTCAATCCCAGGACCCTGAGATCATGACCTAAGCCGAAGGCAGAGGCTTAACCCACTGAGCCACCCAGGCACCCCTTGTTTTTGCTTTCAAAACAAAGACATAGATAACAAAAAGACATATATCTTTATTTTGAAAGTTAAAAAAAAAAAAAAAGAAAAATCAAGGGATATTATGGGAGATGGAGAACATTATAAGCCCAACAGATGCAAACTGTCTACTAAAAAACAAAGAAGAAAATTAAATAAAACAGAATATTATACAAATATCAAGAAACAAAGGCTTCTAAATTTCTTATTTAGAAGTAAGCAAAATGAAGTCTCACTAAGAGAAATTACCAAGCATAAGAAGTACCTTGATTTAAAAAAAAAAAAAATTCTGATGTTGATCTAACTGTACTTTACCTGGCGAAAGCCTAGAATGAAGTGTATCACTTGTCCAAATTAAAGGGGAATTTCAGTGCATTTAATATTCTTAAAATTTGTTATTAAATCCAGAGGACTTTGAGGGTATATGAAGCCATAAAGAGTCTTTTTAAAGTCTCATAGGAAATAGTAGCTTAATTAATTGTGTAGAATGATAGTATTTGGCCAATTATCAAGGTTCTTTGGAACTTAAAATTAAGGAGACCAAGGACATGAGTTCATCCCTCAAGAAACATGCAACTATATTCTGTGAGCTAAAGTGTTCCTAATCATACTTCAGGGCATCTCTCTGATTTGTGCCACTCATCTCAGAGGATTGAACAAGGGAATGTGAATGAATCACTGCTGTGAAAAATGAAAGATAATGGAGCCAGTAGCACCCTGGTGGCCATAATTATAAAGGCAATGACTACAAAAGAGGAAATGCCCAACAATTTTTCAAAAGCTAATGTTTCTTTCTTTTTTAGGGGTGTGTGTGTGTGTGTGTGTGTGTGTGTGTGTGTGTGTGTGTGCGTGTGTTTCAGTTTGGTTCTGTTTCTGTGTGGAAGGTTTTTGTTTGTTCATTTTTTAGCTATCGCACAGTCAAATCTGCCATGATCTGTCTATTTTATGTACCTATATGTTCTAGAGGCAAATAGAATCTGTAGGGACAAAGACAGATAATTCACATTACTTGAATATTCTTTATGTCATCCTACTGTGAAGATTTCCAATACAAATTTAGTGAAGAGACATTGTTGCCTGAAATCTCCAGAGAAGCAAGACAGGGGTCACAAAATAATTATGATTCTTGTTAGCTTGCATTACTTAAATCACAAACCCACTTTTTTACTCAATTATATGATTAAAACTACTTTTTTTGCCATTTTATTTGAGCTGAAATAACTTCAGTTTGAAAGACAAAATTAATTATTGCAAGTAATAAAAAATCTTATTAATTGTCTTCAGGTAGACAATTTCAATATTAATTTATATTTCAAATTACTAAAAATATGAATAAGAATTTACAGCAAAATGTGAAATGTGTGTTTCCTCACCCATAATGTACCTTATGTGATTCTGTAAGCATTATTATATGGTATTAAAGAAAAATTACTTAAATTATTTGTTAAGATCAAGAAGTCACACACTGGTTATCCAGTCTTGTGGAAAAACAATGGTATCAAAACTTGCATAACATCATATCATTAGACAGTGATGCATAAAGTGATATAGAATATCAGTAACCAGAGATCCAGCTACCTGTATCCGAAGATATCTTTCACCATGTCCCTGAGCTCTCTTTTTAATTATAATATTTCAAAATATTGAGATAAATGAGAGATATTTTTATTTGTTTAGTAATTAGATGTCATAGATAATCAAAGTTTTGCTCAAAGCCATTCCAGACACAGCACCATCAAACACCTTCTTAATGTGTTTTTGTATTTATCGAGAAGACTCAAGTCTTGTCATGGTCTGTTGAGCTGACTGACTTTAAATCTTGAAGCCTCATGGGTTTCCCTCTGGAAAGGAAAAAGAATGAATTCAGTACCGTACCTCCCTTGAAATCCAGCCCTTATGTCTAATAGCTTTAAAATTAGCAATAAGCCCAAGGGAGTCATTTAGTGCCGCTCTGAATGTTAAAGCATGAAAAGTCTTTTGATTTGAATTTTAGAGAGCTAAAAAAATTTGTTTTATCTTAATATGAATTCAAGACTTTTTAAATTTGACAAATATGAAAAGCACAATGCCATTTCCTGTCAACTATTTCTTACAGATGCTATACCATAAGAAACAAATTTCCTCTGCCTGAAAAAGTCCTGAACAGATAGCTTATTTCATATATATATATATTATATATATATATATATATTTTTTTTTTTTAATAAGAGTATGTGAAGCTGACTCAAATCAAGTAAGCTGTATCTGTAAACACTCAAACTTGACCAGCTACATCTTGGATGCTCCAACACCTATCCTGGTATTATAAACAATCCTGACTTATTTCTGTGAATGACATAAACCTGAACAATATTTTAAGGAAAATAAAAAGGCTATCACATTATTTAATGAGTGTTAGGTTCAAGGCACTGAATGTAATATATCACATATGTATTTTGCTTATAATTCATAATAGTGAAGTATGTATAGTTTTTCATATTTTATTAGCAAGGAAACTAAAATAAAGAAAGTTTAGTTTACTGTCCATATACTTACAACAAATTTGAGCCTGATCCTCTATCTGTAAAATGAAATAATCTATATCTTTATCCTTGAATTATTATAAAGGTCAAATAAAATACCATATATACATTACCTGGCATGTAGTAGACACTCAAAGTGAAGAGTAGTTGTGTGATACTGTTGTGGTGACCATAGTAGGTGGGGGTGCAGATTGGAATTAGAATCCTTGTAACTTTGAAATCCCTTTAATCTTCATATAATATTTTTTGAGAAAATCTGAGTTCGGTATCTTCTGATTAATACAGAAATTATGTGTGAAGTTTTGATTTAAATTTTTCTTAAGGTATAAGAACAGCACTTAAATGGAAATTGGGCTTATTTTAATACAGTTTTAGTTTATAGTATTGTCTTATTGAAAAGAAACTTCAAAAAAGTTTTACAATTAGATTAATCTATAGTTAAATATGCTTTTCCTGAATTTCAAAAAAACCTGAAGTTTGACTCCTAAACTACTGAGTATGGCCTAATGAATTCTTAGTGAATTACAAACTTTGCAAGTCAAAATGTGCTCTCATTCCTTTTATTTAATATCAACCATAATTAAATGTTCAAATCATGAATATTAAAAACATCTTTAAAAAGAAATGACTTTTCTAAAATAGAATACCACTTGAATCATACTGATGACCGAAAATAGTCAATCTTTTTTTTTTTTTTTTAAGTGCAGGTTGATTGATTTCACTGACAAATAAAAATTACCACATGCTGATCTGAATAGGTAATGAACACAGGCATTTTATTTAAGAAGATCAACTGCCCTTTTTGTATATTAAGTTTCTGTGGATATGTGTTCTAATTGACATCATCCAGCTTCTTGTTACCTGCCTCTCCTTCCACCCTACCACCATTTGTTACTAAGCTTCATACACACACATGTGGAATATTGATGAACTAAAGGGATTGTTCTGATTTCTTTATTTTTTCCTATGGAAGAGTCAATTAAAAGTGATGTACAGAATTCCTTCTTACCCCTGAGTTATATACTTGAAATAGTCTCCTAATATTTTTTATATTAGTGTTCTCCAGAGAATGGAACCAATATTAAATATGTATATAATACTGGTAGCTCATGCAATTGTGGAGACTCAGAAATCTTAAGACCTGCAATAAGCCAACTGGAGACCTAGAACGAATGTGTTGTTCCAGACCAAGGCCAAACTGAGAACAAGAGCTGTTGTAGTGCCAGTCTGAACATCAGCAGGCTTGCCACCCAGGAGGTGGTTTCCATCCCACTCCTAAGGCCAGTAAAGTTCAGAGTCTCCCCTTATGCAGTCAGGCAGGAGGAATTTCCTCTCATTAGCGCTTTTGGCTCTATTAGGTCTTCAGTTGTTTGGATAAGGCTCATTCACATTAGGGACTGACATCTGCTTTACTCAATCTATCTAATCAAGTGTTAATTTCATCCAGAAACACATTTGGTCAATGCGTTTGGTCATTTGGTCAAATGTCTGAGCACCCCGAGATCCAGTCAAGTTCACACATTAAGTTAATCAACACGATTTTTAAAACAGTTTTTGATAAAACTTTTATTTTGAGATTATTACAAATTTCAAATGCAATAGTAAGAAATAATACAGAGAAGGAGAACCTGAGTGGCTCAGTGAGTTAAGCATTTGACTCTCGATTTCAGTTCAGTTCTTACACTTGGGGTCATGAGTTCAAGCCCTATGTTGGGCTCCATGCAGAACATGGAGCCTACTTAATAATAATAATAATAATAACACAGAGAAATCCCAGAGATTTGCCTTTGCCCAGTTTCCTCTGATGGTAACATGTTGCGAAACTATAGTGGAACATCACAACCAGGTTACTGACGCATACAGTATTTCCCTTCAAATAATAATCCCTCCGATTATCATTTTAAAGTGTACCTACTTCCTTTCCTTCACCATACCTCCCAAATATCTGTCAGTTGTTAATCTGTACCTTTTCTTTTTAATTTTTTCATTTTAAGAATGTTCTATGAATTGAATCATACAGTATGTAACCTTTTCTTTATGTCTCTCGCTAGCATAATTCTGGAAATTCAACTAGGTTTTTGCATATATCAAGAGTTCATTCTTCATTCTTTTCTTTTTTTTTTTTGGCCGAGTATTATTTCTTGGTATGGATCCACCACAGTTTATTCATCCATTGAAAGATATAAGAATTGTTTCAAGTTCTGTCTATTGCAAATAAAGTTGATATAAATATTGTAAACAAAAATTTTCATTCTTCTGAGATGCATGTCTAGAAATGTAATCATTGGGACATATGGTAGTTGCTCGCATAGTGTTTTTTTGTTTTTGTTTTTGTGTGTTTATAGGAAACTTTCAAATTGTTTTCCAGAGTGGTTGTGTCATTTTATATTTCCATCAACAACATATGAATTTCTCTATATCTTAGCCAGCAAAACCTTAGTATGGATTGGTTTGGGTTTACTCTATTTAGGATTTGTTTAGTTTCCAGAATCTGTAGATTTATGTTTTCAAACTCAGTTTTCACCATAACTACTTTGATTACTTTTTTTCAGCTCTGCTCTCTTTCTCCTCTCCATTATGAAATCCAATGACATGACTGTTGAATATTTTGTTATAGTCCCACAAGTGACCATAGCTGTGTTTTCTTTCAGTGTTTTGTTTTCATAATAGTCTATTTTCTTTCTGTTATTCAGGTTTGGTAATTTCTCTTATTCTGTCTTTTATTTATCCTATTCTTTCCTATCCCCTCTGTTCTGCCCATTGAACATTTTTTACTTTAGTTATTATATTTTTAAAATATAAAGTTTTCATTTAGTTATTTTTATATTTTCTACTTCTTGTCTAAGACTTTGTACTTTTTAATTGAGACTTTAGTTTGTTTTTCTTCATTTGTTTCAAGTATGTTTATATACATTATAGTGATGGCCTCATCACCGCTAAGCAGTGGTGAAACTTCCTGCTTTCCACTCTCTAAACACCATCCCAATAGGATTAAAGGGGTACCTCATTTTAGCCTCCAAAGAATGAAAATCTAGGTTGCTCATTCATTCTTTGATGGTGTGTATGGGTATAGGACAATAGATTTTTTTTTTTAAGATTTTATTTATTTATTTGAGAGAGAGACAGTGAGAAAGAGCATGAGCAAGGAGCAGGTCGGAGGGAGAAGCAGACTCCCCATGGAGCTCAGCCCGATGTGGGACTTGATTCCGGGACTGTGGGATCATGACCTGAGTCGAAGGTAGTTGTCCAATCAACTGAGCCACCCAGGCATCCCTAGGATCATAGTTTTTCCGTGGTGTTTGACGGGAGAAGAGCAGTTATTGTCAAACAAAAACAAAAATAATTCTCTTTCTAGGCTGGCCCTTTTCTGGTCATTGGGGTAGAGAGAGCAGCTTTTTTGGGGTCTTAGTTTGGTCCATTCTTATTGGTGTTTATGAGTTTCTGCCTTGTGCTCCAGGTCTGGAATATTTGAAGCAACAAGAAAACCCAGAGAGTCATAGCTATTTTTCTTCAGGGTCATGAGGTCTCTAGTAGATCTGCATTTTTCTTTTTATCTTGCAGACTTATAGTTGTTTTTTTTTTTTAAGATTTTATTTATTTATTTGACAGACACAAGTAGGCAGAGAGGCAGGCAGAGAGAAAGGAGGAAGCAGACTCCCTGCTCAACAGAGAGCCTGATGCGAGGCTGAACCCTGGACTCTGGGATCATGACTTGAGCCAAAGGCAGAGGCTTTAACCCACTGAGCCACCCAGGCACCCCAGACTTTTAGTTTTTTTAATATTTGTTTTATATGTAACCTCCATGGTTTTTAGCTGTTCTTAGCAGAAGAATTATGGGAAAAGATTGTATCTATTCCATCTTTCTGGGAGCAGCAGTCTGTCCTAATAGTCTTATTTTTTTAAAAAAATTAAAATCAAATGATCAAATTATGAAATGACACATCAGTGTAAAGAAGAATTAAATATTCTTAAAATCATGGAGTGTGTACTCTCTTCTCTCCTCTCTCTCTTTCTCTGTCAACTCCATTACTTGGAATATTTCATAGTTTCTGGCTCTGGATCTCTCTGGCTTTCCTTTTTCTGGTTTCACAACAGAGTATATTTCAAAATGTCTTCCTATTTTTCAGTGCAACTTGAGGCTGCACAATATTTTTAAAGGAACACGATCCTCAAAACATTCTCTCCTTTTTTTTCTCTCTCTCTTAACCCCGTTACTATCTGTGATTCACTAGTGATATGGAGTTGTAAAATAAAGAATGTTAAGGGTAAATTTTTCTCACTAGTATATAATGTTTGTTTAATTGCATAGTTAATCTTTCATTCTTTTTCAAAGAACAAAATTTTGAGGTATATTTGATAGTCTGAATATTTCCCTAACTCGAAAGTCAATCATATAGATTATAGATTATATGCCTCTCAAGAACTGAAGTTATCCTTCATTCACTATTTTGTCACCAGGTCCAATCAATGTGACTCATGCTCATTAGATGATGGTTGAGTCAGGAACTGAATATCAAGAAGTCAGCCAAGATCTGGTGGCAGAGTGTTCCAAATGCAAAATGTCAAGGACATAGGAGAGAGGATGAGGAGCAAGAACAAAGTATGTAATATAAGGACAGAGAGGGAGAGATTGAAGGAGAAGAATTAGGAATGAGCCCTGAAATGTTTCAATATTTGCCAAAAACGCATTAAGCACACAATAGTTCTCAAATTTATAAGAATAAACAAATTTGCTTAAGCAGTATCTAGAGAAATATGATTTATTTATTTATTTATTTATTTTTTAAAGATTTTATTTATTTCTCAGAGAGAGAGAGGGAGAGAGAGCGAGCACAGGCAGACAGAATGGCAGACAGAACTACAGAGGGAGAAGCAGGCTCCCTGCTGAGCAAGGAGCCTGATGTGGGACTCGATCCCAGGACGCTGGGATCATGACCTGAGCTGAAGGCAGCTGCTTAACCAACTGAGCCACCCAGGCGTCCCATATGATTTATTTTTTAATCACTTTGTTAACGTAAGTAATAATAAGCTAAAATATGGAAGCATTCAGCCAACCCAAATTATACTGGTATGTATATGATCGAGTTTAAATATTCCATGTTTGTTTTTCAATAACACTTAGGTCCTCTAATTATATTAATAACTTCTCCAAAAGAAATAATAATAAATGTAAACCTTGGAGTTCTTCCTTTCTCATTTCTTGTATGTTTTTATATAAATAAAAGTGATGCCCTGAGTCTGTTGGAGACGGAATGGGAGGGCGTTGACAATGGCTGGCATCATGGCCTATATTATATCTCTTAGTAATCTTTTCCTTAGGTAGACTGGTGGGGATGGGGTGCGAGGTCACATCCCGATCTTTCTGTTGTGCTCTACACTTACTCTCCACAGTAGGGGAGTTGAGAGGAAACAGATTTCTGCCTGAGAGTCTGTCTGACCTGCTGTGGTTTTCCAAGGAACAAAAATAGGTGTTTGGTGTCACAGTGGTCATGAATGGTCAGGTAATTCTGAGATGAAGGAGGAAGGGAAGGGCCACTATTTGTTGGAACTTATCTCTAAAAAATTAGTGATAGGGAATTTTTGTAAAATATTAATATGCTAGTAAAACAAAATTGCACATTTGTAGTTTTTAATCTCAGTTGTAACTTGAAACTACCAACTTTTCTCCCTGCCAGGCTCTGAGCTCTGCTGTTTCAGTCTTTGATATGCTCTAGCTGCAGACTCAATGCCTTGTTAACTTGGAAGTTTTAAAACCTTCTATGATCTTGTGATACATTTTATCAAAAAATGACACTTGTGCTTCTGAATTAGCAACCTACTGGCACTCTTTCAAATTTCTTGAATGGCTGCTGGTAATTCTCACAATTGTAAACTATTTGGTGCAGACTTAGGTTGTTAATAGCTATCCTTTGACTACTTTTTGATTCCCCTTGATTTTTAAAGAATTTAGTTTCCTATATAACAACCAAGTTGGAACAAAGACTATCTAAAGGTGAGAAGTTTAATACATATTGTATAAAGCTTGATGGTCTCAGATCCATAATACTGTGGAAGCTGAAAGTATTACAATTCTTCATGAGTGGGTTGGGGTCACTGATTGATGGAAGTTGATTGTTAGAGCTGTGCCCATTCAGTTTCTCAGTTTCTGTCACTTATCTGATTTCTTATTTTAGGTTATTTGTGGCCAGCAAGACTCCACTTAGAAAGCAAAAGATAAGAACAGCCCTATTATTTGCAGTGTTGAGCTAAATCAGAAATGAAAACATGTGTTCTTTGTCTTGTCTCATGTTGGCATTCATGCTTTAATTCTCCTCAAAATAACTGGAACTTCAATGTCATTAGGTTCTTCTATGACACAACACTTTATGGGAACTTGTGTAAAGAAATAAACACCAGATCTCTTCAAAATGAGTTCAATGTGTAAATAATTAGTTATAGGCTTAGCAATTAAAACTGCAGGTCTCTGTATTTTCATTATCAGGAATTTCATCTCCTTGGACTGTCTTTTTTCCTAATTTGGAAACACTGCTAACAAATCAGTGATTTTTAAATATGCCAGGGCCTTGAGAGATAAGAGAAATAAGATCTCACTTTAGAGAGAAGGGATCTAAATGAGAATGTTCAAGAAAGTAATATCTATCACTATTTTCTGATGATCTAGAATCCAAGCAAATATCATTATCAGATTCTACCATTCCTTTGAATGTGAACTTGGAAATTGTTTTGTAACTCCCTGCTAATGCATTAATGATCAGAACTTTGAAAATGCTAGTAGGGGCACCTGGGTGGTTCAGTGGGTTAAGCCTCTGCCTTCAGCTCAGGTCATGATCTCAGGGTCATGGGATCGAGTCTCACATCGGGCTCTCTGCTCCACAGGGAGCCTGCTTCCTCCTCTCTCTCTCTCTGTTTGCCTCTCTGTCCACTTGTGATCTCTTTCTGTCAAATAAATGAAATCTTAAAAAAAAGAAAGAAAGAAAGAAAGTAAATGCTAGTAAACTACAGTGTTCAGTCTGATTTTTACTATGAAACATTTCACAGAAATAGGCATCATGAAGAGGTTTGGTGATGACATAGTTGAGGAAGAAAGGAGTGCTTCTGATCTCAAAGTCTGATAATGAATATGAGAGATGGACATTGAGAAGGTTGACAAGTAGGCTCAAGATTAAGAGCTGGTACCACTGTACAATCACAAACAAATTATAATCCCACCTATAAATGATAATTCATCTTCTTTGTATCAGCAAAAATAAACAAAATAACTTAGAAAATGTTTTTTGCACTCTTTGCTCACAATCCTTCATACTTAATTTCTATCAATAGTTATAGAATCCTGCCATACAAGTTAAAATGTGCATATGTTTCTGGTATAGAAATGGAGGAAACTCTGAGGATTGCTGATTGCCAACCTCAACTTCTTTTTTCAAACAGAAAAAAGCGGTGGCTTCAGAAAGAGAATTCAGAGCTTTAATCATCAGTTGAAATAAGGGTACCATACAGTCACTAAATAAATAAATAAATAACCAGAGATTAAATAGATCAGAATTATTTTGAATTATTTTAGGAAAATTTCTTTTGTTATTACTTAAAGCACCTCCAAAGAAAGATACAAGATTTTCTAAGTAACACTATTTTCTAACATTGTCTATGCATCATTATATTCTCCACAATTAATGAGAAGATGATTATTAGTGATAACTCATATATATTTAACTCAGGACAATAACAGAGTTTTAAAATACATCTTCTAAGCTTATAATGGTGTTTTCCAATCAATGGTATGACTTGAAATGAGCATGAGATATACATTTCAGCAGTCAATACAAATATCTCCAGTGTTAGAGGAGCATTACAGAGACAGATTAAAGATGGTTTCAGTAAGAATCTCTGTGCCCACTTGGTTCAAGAAGAGGGAAGGTAACCACAAATATCATTCTCAATGGAGAAAAACTGAAAGCTTTTCTGCTAAAGTCAGGAACATGGCAGGGATGTCCATTATTGCCATTGCTATTCAACATAGTATTGGAAGTCTTAACCTCAGCAATAAGACCACAAAAGGAAATTAAAGGCATCCAAATTGGCAAAGAAGAAGTCAAACTATCACTCTTTGCAGATGATATCATACTATATGTGGAAAACCCAAAAGGCTCTACTCCAAAACTGCTAGAGCTTGTACAGGAATTCAGTAAAGTGTCAGGATATAAAATCAATGCACAGAAATCAGTTGCATTTCTATACAGCAACAGCAAGACAGAAGAAAGAGAAATAAAGGAGTCAATCCCATTTACAGTTGCACCCCAAACCATAAGATACCCAGGAATAAAACTAACCAAAGAGGCAAAGAATCTATACTCAGAAAACTATAAAGTACTCATGAGAGAAATTGAGGAAGACACAAAGAAATGGAAAAATGTTCCATGCTCATGGATTGGAAGAACAAATATTGTGAAAATGTCTATACTACTTAAGGCAATCTACACATTTAATGCAATCTGTATGAAAATTCCATCCATATTTTTTTCAAAGAAATGGAACAAATAATCCTAAAATTTATATGGAACCAGAAAAGACCTTGAATAGCCAAAGAAATATTAAAAAAGAAAGCAAGAGTTGGTGGCATCACAATTCCAGACTTCAAGCTCTATTACAAAGCTGTCATCATCAAGACAGCATGGTACTGGCACAAAAACAGACACATAGATAATTGGAACAGAATAGAAAGCCCAGAAACAGACCCTCAGCTCTATGGTCAACTGATCTTCGACAAAGAAAGAAGGAATGTCCAATGGAAAAAAGACAGCCTTTTCAACAGATGATGCTGGGAAAATTGGACAGCCAGCCACATGCAGAAAAATGAAATTGGACCATTTCCTTACACCACACATGAAAATAGACTCAAAGTGGTTGAAGGACCTCAATGGGAGAAAGGAATCCATCAAAATCCTTGAGGAGAACGAGGTAGCAACCTCTTCAACCTCAGCCGTAGCAACTTATTTCTAGGAACATTGCCAAAGGAAAGGGAAGCAAGGGCAAAAATGAACTATTGGGACTTCATCAAGATCAAAAGCTTTTGCACAGCAAAGGAAACAGTTAACAAAACCAAAAGACAACTGACAGAATGGGAGAAGATATTTGCAAATGTCATATCAGATAAAGGGCTAGTGTCCAAAATCTATAAAGAACTTAGCAAACTCAACACCCAAAGAACAAATAGCCCAATCAAGAAATGGGCAGAGGACATGAACAGACATTTCTGCAAAGAAGACATCCAGATGGCCAACAGACACATTAAAAGATGCTCCACATCACTCAGCATCAGGGAAATACAAATCAAAACCACAATAAGATACCACCTCACACCAGTCAGAATGGCTAAAATTAACAAGTCAGGAAATGACAGATGCTGGCGAGGATGCGGAGAAAGGGGAACCCTCCTACACCATTGGTGGGAATGCAAGCTGGTGCAACCACTCTGGAAAACAGCATGGAGATTCCTCAAAAAACTAAAAATAGAGCTACCCTATGAACCAGCAATTGCACTACTGGGTATTTACCCTAAAGATACAAACGTAATGATCCAAAGGGAAACGTGCACCCGAATGTTTATAGCAGCAATGTCCACAATAGCCAAACTATGGAAAGAACCTAGATGTCCATCAACAGATGAATGGATAAAGAAGATGTGGTGCATTTATACAATGGAATACTATGCAGGCATCAAAAGAAATGAAATCTTGTCATTTGCCAGGATTTGGATGGAACTAGAGGGTATTATGCTTAACGAAAGAAGTCAATCAGAGAGAGATAATTATCATATGATCTCCCTGATATGAGCAAGTTGAGAGGCAAGGTGGGGAGTTTGGGGGGTAGGAAAAGAATAAATGAAAGAAGATGGGATCGGGAGGGAAACAAACCATAAGAGGCTCTTAACCTCACAAAACAAACTGAGGGTTGCTGTGGGGAGAGGGAGGTCAGGAGAGAGTGGTGTGGTTATGGACACTGGAGAGGGTATGTGCTATGGTGAGTTCTGTGAAATGTGTAAACCTGGTGATTCACAGACCTGTACCCCTGGGGATAAAAATACATTATATGTTTATTAAAAAATTAAAAATTAATTTTTTAAAAAAAGAGTGGAGGTAGCCTTCCAATCGAATGCCATCTCAGGCTTGTGACACTGAGTATTTGGAAACATTTGGATACCTTTTTGTGTTTTTCCAGGAATCATCTTTATAAATGGGTTTCTTGAGTAGTTCTGCTACAATAATACCTCAAATCTGAGTTTCAGAGAGAGACAACACAAAAGGAAGGTTGCATAAAAACGGAGAGAGCTTTTATTTATACCCTCAATATCACAATGGAAAGATTCAATTTTGTTTTAAACTTTAAGAACATGCAAAATGTTATTGCAATTTCTCTCTTGCCTCCAATAAATGTTACTTTGTAATCAGTTTCTCATCCTAACTTTCTTTACAATAAATGGCATTTACTACCTTATCAAAAAAGATTATAATAAGAATTACAACTGAATGCTAATAAAAAATTACTTCATGAAATGTAGGTTGTTCTTTAGAGGAGCAAACGTTGCAGTTGTGGATGAGCTTTTAAGCTTATAAATTCAATTTAAATTGCAAATGCAAACTATCAGAAGGAAACACCTGTAAGTTCTCAATCAGGCATTCACTGATTTTTAACCAAATCAATAAATTGTAGCAGGACAATGTATTTGTACCAACCAATCAAAACAAATACGAACTATCTTCTTATTATCATAAAAGCAATAAAAAAGGCTTGCACAGCATCCTTCCCTTAATTTGTCTTTCACTCTGCACCATAAAGATAACAAAGTGCTGCATTTTCAAAGAACATATTGTTTTACGTTGTATGTTTTTCATCACTGAAGCCTAGAGAGTATTGTTTTTTAATTTGCTGATGGAATCCATCAATTAGAATTAGTTTAAATGTTGTGGGAGGGTAATGACAATGGGTATGAAAGAGAGGAGGAATGCATAGCATGAATTAATGGTTCTTTTATGGCACTTCTCGCTGGATTCATGTCTGGGCTCATCGGATGAGTAAATAACTTATGGTTATGTCAAAGCTGGCAAAGGAGATGTGGTTACAGTCATCTGATTAGAGATACTCATGTAAGAAAGATGGAATCAATGTCTGTGATTAACTGTTATTAAAGCCTTATGTATGAATATTATTTTTTAAATTGCTGACACTGTCTTCAGTTTCTTAATCTCAGTATCAACTAAGCAAAGTTGTTATTCCTGTCACTGCTAAGAAACTATATCACTTAGAAACATTCTCAGGGGTGAAATTTACATTTTCTTGCATGAGAAAAAATTCTTTACATTTTCTTCCAACTTTAAGGCTCTATGATTCCAGTCATTCTAATGTGTAGTGATCCAGGTGACCAAAGTTCATTACATTTAAGTCCTAAACCCAAGTTGACTGTCATGAAGATGCAATGTTCATTACAAGGTAGATTGATCTGATTTCAGTGTATCTCTCTAAATTGTAAACTCAGACAGCTGTCTTTGGTGGAGTTTGGAGTGAAGCTTCACACAATCAAATTTTAGATATTTTCCCTCTGACTTCTGTTCTGAACCAGAAAAGTTATTAGCAATAATTAATACAATACAAATAATTCTTTCCTGCTACACATAACTGGTATACAAGTGTGGGCCAGGGTAGTATGTCTTGGATACTTTGTCTCTGGGACATGAATTACTGAAAACTCAGTATCATTGGTGGGCAAGATAATGAAACTTGGTTTTGGAAAGGTAAGAAGAGATGAGAATAACACCTGAAATGCTTGGTCATCCTCTAGAGAGAGTCTACCTAATATAAAATACATTTCTGTATAGAACCTCTCAGCTTGGCCAACAAATAGAACAGAAAAGAACCTGAGCAAAATCTTGTCTAAATTAAAAAAAAAAAAATTAGATGCAAATGTTACTGTTTTTATGTATTATGTCATAGCACAGGCCTTCTGTGAGCCACAAATAGTCTTTAATTCATAGCCTGGAGAAAATAGCTTATAAATATAAATGAAATGACTATATGGTGGCATTTAACAAACAGATCATATTTTGCATTTTTATATAACATCAATAATATTTAAAACCTACTATGAATTGTGGCATTATTTCAGGAAAAATAGCGAAGTTTGTTATATTTTAAGTTCATCAGAAGAAAGAAAAAATATTTCTGTTTCAACCAAGTATGGCAGTATAATTAAGTCAGTCAGATTGAATTAAAACAGCTAAATTAACTTGAAGCCCTTTCTGCCATCCGCTGTATGTCTGCGATTTTTAATTAATGTTTAAAATGCAGTTTGCTTGTAGTTGATATTTAATTTATAGCTATAAACAAAATATGTAAGTTTATGGTAATTTGAATATTTTCCTCATGAAAGATTCTTTTGGCCTTAAAATGATAGAAAATGAATACAAATACAATTTAGCTCTTTTGTAATTAAAATAAATGTTTCCCTTTCTTGTTGTTTTACTTTTAAGTAAATTAAAACTTAATATACCATAAACCCAAATAACTGGGGTATTAATTGTCTTTAAAATGCGGCTCCACAACCTATGGAGTCTGAGCTAAATGGTGGCCAATTTCCCAAGCATCAATTTTGAAATTCTTTGGTACTCCATATCATATTCCATAATCAATTATGAATAAAATGATGGTCCCTTAGGGGTATATAAATTCATCAAGGTACATAGAATATACAATCTGGGCCTTGTTTCTTTGAAAAAAGGTCTATGAATTATTTAAATACTTATTACAAAAACTTCATTGCAAGCAAAATAGAAGATTCAGTATTAAAATCTACATTTAGTTTATACATTTTAAAGGAAGCATGACAAACTACTGTATCATAATTTTATACATATACACTAAATTTTTGTATGTAAGAATAAAGAAAGATGTTTGAAAGAAATAAATATAATCTGCCTGGAATTTTAATAAAATAGTTATAGAAAAATCAAATGCTCAAAATCAAATTGAGAAGTGAGTTTATGGCTATGTTATTGATTTACTGTGTTATTGGTATCTGTGAAATATAAAATAAAAACATATGGAAATCGTGTCTGAACTTATTAATAGTCTTTGGAAAACACTAAGCAAACTCTCTTTCTATATTATATAAAATATTAAATTTTGTTGTATCAATCCTGCAATCCTGCAGTGAATGAGATAATATGCTTTAGGTACTGTTCTTTTTTTTTTTTTTTCTTTTTCTAGAGAGAAGAACGAGCATGTGCAAGAAAGTGAAAAGGAGTAGGTGGGGGAGAGGCAGAGAGAAAGGGAGAGAGGGAATCTCAAGCAGACTCTGCATAGAGCCCAACCAACATGGGGCTCTATTTCACGACCCTGAGATCATGACCTGAGCCCCAGAGCCAAAATTTAGAGTCAGAAACTTAACAGAGTGAGTCACCCAGTTGCCCCCCTCTTTTCTGAGATTTTGTTTTTAAGCAATCTCTATACCCAAAGTGGGCTTGAACTTATACCCCTAAGATCACTGAACCAGTCAGCCCATTATTTTTGTTTTTTAAAAAAATTGATAGCTTTAATTCACTCCTGGGCCTGTTGAAATAACCATTAGACATATTAACTGATCTTAAATATGTGATTTGAGTGCAATTTTCAGCTAGTGTTTCCTGGGTCCAAATATTTATCTATAAGTAAATATAAAAATATATCTACCAGATAGAAATGATATATACAGTGTTTACTAAAGTGTCCTTATATTAACAAACTATGCATTAAGGATACCTGACAAAATGGGGCGGGGGTGGGGATACTTGAAGTGTGCTGATCAGCAGAAAACTTTCTGAGGAAGTAGCATTTGATCTGAATTCTTAAAACTGTGAGGGAGCAGACCAAATGTACATCCAGAAAAAAGCAGAGGGAACAGTCAGGGTACAGGCTCAGAAACTTGAAAGGCCTTCAAATAATTAAAAAACACAAAAACACAGGAGACCCACTGGAACCAATGAGCTAAAGACCAAGGAATAAATGAGCTTGGGAAGGTAGTCAAAGCCCTGTTCACAGAAGGCTCTGTAGGTCACAGAAGTTTGAATTCTTATTCAAATTGTAATGAGAAGAAATAAGAAATTTTAACCAGTTCTGTGATGGGTGGATGGGATGGAGGTGGCTGTCAGTAGTTATTGGAGTTATATTTTCAAAAGAGCTACTAGACAATGAGTTGTGAAATTGCAGATGAAGCGAGAGCTATGAAACTGAAAAATGGTTAGACAGATAGCTTAAGATAGTTAATATTGTACTAAAAAATTCTATAATAATAACATTTTATAGCACTATGTGTGAGATCCCGTTGTCAATATTTCCCATGTATGAACTGAACAGTTTTTATAATAGTCACATAAAATGTCCCAATTTTAACAGTTGAGGCAAGTAAAGCACAGAGAGATTAAGGAAATTGCCAGGGTTTATATAGCTAGGAGGTGGTGAAATCAGGAACTGAACTTATAATACTTAATTTCCAACTTAACTGTATGATATGATTTTTAAAAATTTTTTTTCCTCCTAAGTCTGTTAGATTCTGAAACATTGCTAAACAAAGACTGGCTCTCCCCTTCCTTCCACATAGAGCTGCTCAGTTTACAGTTCACTATTTCAGGTACTGGACTAACTAAATCCCATGAAGTATAAGGACCATTAACTTTTTCTTTTCCCATGTACACCACCAAAATTTGGGAACCAAAATTAAGCCAAAATTAAGAGCTCAATAAATATTGTTAACTGACTGGTTGAATATGCAGTCAACCAATCTACCTTAGAAGTATCTTAGTGAAGAATAGAGATTTAGATGGTTCAAAATAAAATTTAGATATTAGTGTTTTTTTATTTTTTTCAATTTCTTTATTTTCAGAAAAACAGTATTTGTTTTGATTGCTTTTCCCTTGATATTAAATGAGAAAGTTAACTATATTTGGTTTATCATGATTTATAAGACAATCTCTACAGATAAGAATATCCCAATTTTATAGAAGAAAAATTAAAGAGCAGTCTAACCTACTTGAAGGTTTGAAGGTACCACACAGTTAAAAACAAAAAGTAGGGGGCACCTACTGTCTCAATCTGTTAAGCAAGTGCCTTTGGCTCAAGTCATGATCTCAGGGTTTTGGTATGTCCTGTGTTGGGCTCCCTGTTCGGTGGGAGCTCTTTCTCCTTCTGCCTCTGCCTCTCCCACCACTTGTGCTCTCATGCTTTCAATCTCTCTTTCTCAAATAAATAAATAAAATCTGTAGGATTTTATTTTAAGATTTAAAAAAAAAGTAGCAAGTGTGAGTGAGAGTATGACGGTAAAGAAATTTTGCATATGTAGGCATGTGAATTTATACAATCGTTTTGAAGAGAAGTTAGCAATAGCTAAAAAGGTGAAAATATGCCTTCCTTAACAAACAATTCTATATGTACTAAATATATATATTTTGTGTGTCTGTATATGTAGACATAAATATAATAAAAATATTCTAGAGAAAATAAGATCATGAAGAAGAGATACTCATTGCAGTATCATTGGCAATATATAAAAATTAGAAACAACTTAAATGTCCACCAATATGGGAATGATAGAAAATTGTGATAAATCATACAATGGAATAATTTATAATAGCAAAAGTGGATGTATTGATATATCTTTCCACATGGAATGAAGAATGGGGAATTAAATAAATTTATTATAAAAAGATTCATAAATTAAGAAGACCTGTATTAAATATTAAAATATCCCCAAATAATAAAATATATATACTACTAATAATAATACATGCTATTTAAAATAAAGTAAATGTAGAAAAAAATGAAAAGAAAATATGGCTTCAATCCAGGATAAAGGTGACCTCTGAGAAGAATGAAAGGGTTAACACTAAACATATTTGTATATTTTATTTCTTCACAAAAAATAAAATATAGTAAGTATGAGGAAAATATTAACATGTTAAAGAGTATGGATATATATACATATATATAAATACAAATTACATTATCAAGAATTACTGTTTACAATATATTGCAACTGAAAATACTACTTTTCCCAGGTTAACAGAAAATGTCAATTGATAACTTGAATTGATAACAGAAAATGTCAATTCAAAGGGTTGTGAACATGCATAACACTAAAATATGGTTTTTATTTGCTTTAATTTGGTTTTTCCTTTTAAAAAAGTAGTATATATTTTCTATTTTATATGTATATTCATAGAAGCCCATGACTTGGAAATTCACATTAAGAAACATGTCCATACTCTATATGTTAGAAAATTTATAAGATCTTTTTAAGGATAATATTATATTCATGAAAAGAGTTATCTGAAGTATTTACCTAGTCTTAGAAGTCTATGATGCCATAATTACCTTCTCATGCAAGCACTCCAGACTGGTCATATCAGTCTCATAACTTCCATATAAAGTAGACATTACTGTTAGCAATACAGGTAAAAATCCAAGGTTTAAGAGATTAAATAATTTGACCAAATTCACAAATCTAGGAAGCTCCAGAGTGGTTTCCAACCTATACCCATCTGATTCTAGAATGATCATCTTTAGCGACCATATCACACTGCCACCCAAGCAGAAGCCTGCTGAAATTGTTTGGTTCACTCAGCTGTGTGCAATTAATATATTATCAAAGCATATTCCTTGGCCATCTGTGTCCAGTACAACTCAAATCCTGTTCATGTGCACTAACTTAGTAACCCATTCAAAGAAAGTGGCCAAAGCAATCTTATCTTTTCTTAAATATCAGATTAGTGCCAATTAAAACTTAATTTTGAAAGGAAATAAAAACTAAGTAATACTTCTGTACCATTGGATTTAATTAATATTCACATGATACTTTTTATTTTATTTTATTTTATTTTATTTTTTTATTTCTTTTCAGCGTAACAGTATTCATTGTTTTTGCACCACACCCAGTGCTCCATGCAATACGTGCCCTCCTTAATACCCTCCACCTGGCTCCCCCAACCTCTCACTCCCCACCTCTTCAAAACCCTCAGGTTGTTTTTCAGAGTCCATAGTCTCTAATGGTTCACCTCCCCTTCCAATTTCCCTCAACTCCCTTCTCCTCTCCATCTCCCCGTGTCCTCCATGTTATTTGTTATGCTCTGCAAATAAGTGAAAGAGAGATAATTGACTCTCTCTGCTTGACTTATTTCACTCAGCATAATCTCTTCCAGTCCCATCCATGTTGCTCTAAAAGTTGGGTATTCATCCTTTCTGATGGAGGCATAATACTTCATAGTGTATATGGACCACATCTTCCTTATCCATTCGTCCATAGAAGGGCATCTTGGTTCTTTCCACAGTGTGGCAACTGTGGCCATTGTTGCTATAAACATTGGGGTACAGATGGCCCTTCTTTTCACTACATCTGTATCTTTGGGGTAAATACCCAGTAGTGCAATGGCAGGGTCATAGGGAAGCTCTATTTTTAATTTCTTGAGGAATCTCCACACTGTTCTCCAAAGTGGCTGCACCAACTTGCATTTCCACCAACAGTGTAAGAGGGTTCCCCTTTCTGCACATCCCCTCCAACACACGTTGTTTCCTGTCTTGCTAATTTTGGCCATTATAACTGGTGTAAGGAGGCATGATACCCATTTTATTTTTTTTTTTATTTTTTTTTTTTTAAGATTTTATTTATTTATCAGAGAGAGAGAGGGGGAGAGAGCGAGCACAGGCAGACAGAATGGCAGGCAGAGGCAGAGGGAGAAGCAGGCTCCCTGCCGAGCAAGGAGCCCGATGTGGGACTCGATCCCAGGACGCTGGGATCATGACCTGAGCCGAGGGCAGCTGCTTAACCAACTGAGCCACCCAGGCGTCCCATGATACCCATTTTAAATTGAGAAACCAAGTGGAAGAGAATATCTCAATGTAATTAACATTTTAAAATATGCTTTTTATTTATATGAGAATAGTTACGAGATTTAAAAATGTTCATATGCTTATAGTACAATCCATCTTTAAAATGCAGCTCTTTACATTGTACTATTGCATTAAAGATATTTTAAGGAAGATCAAAGAAAATGAACAGAGGTTAAAAGTTTATACAAAAATTGGGACGCCTGGGTGGCTCAGTTGGTTAAGCAGCTGCCTTCGGCTCAGGTCATGATCCCAGCGTCCTGGGATTGAGTCCCACATCAGGCTCCTTGCTCAGCAGGGAGCCTGCTTCTCCCTCTGCTGTTCTGTCTGCCTGTGCTCGCTCTCTCCCTCTCTCTCTCTCTGATAAATAAATAAAATCTTTAAAAAAAAAAGTTTATACAAAAATAAATATAAAGTTTGTCAGATGGAAGATGTATATACATATATGCATGTATTTATGCATGATAAGAAGCTATAACATTTTAATGTCATTTTCATTATTCATTAAAAGCTTCATACTATAAGAATAAATCATTATTTGTCATAATTTATTGTACTATTTCATATATAAATACAAATAATACTGAATTGTAATTAACTTCCCATTTATACTTATAGACAATATAATAAATTAAATATCATAACTAAAATGAAACTATTACATGTATATCTGCAGTATGTTATATTTAGATTCTTACAAAAGTGATTACATTTTTCAAAAAATAATGCTTTCTTATAGCTATATAAAATAGTAATCTGAAGATAATTTAACATTTATATTATTGATAAATATATAATATGATAAATTTATACTGTTTCCCTGAAGTTGAGCTATTCTGCTTGTTTTTCTTTATATTTATTTTTAGAACTTTTTTTTTCATCAGAAAGAGATTTGTGGTGAAGCATTATTTATTTCCTCTTGTTTGGCAGTTCAATTTACAGGTAGAACACTTAGATTGGCACATTTCTCTTTCTTTCCCTTGTTCTCATTAGCAGGGAGTCTTAATCTCCCCTTTCCTGTGCCTTTCTGTATAATCACACTGTATCACTATCCCAGTGGGATCTAAACAAAGATTGAGTAGAAAATTAGGATCACAACCAAGCAGGTTTAAGAATAAGGTCATAATAATGAAAAATCAATAGAACATACAAGGAGGCATTTTAAAATCAGTTTGATGCTTGTTTGTGTGTTGTTTATGTTATAATTTCCATGATTCCACTACTTTTCAGTTGAAATCTATGACAGTGTAGTCCATTTTCCCTCACTATAAAACATACCATACTGGGCTCTATATGCCCTCCAAAATTGATTTCAGCCCTCCTGAACCTGGTGAGTAAGGACTCCTATGGTGCTTAGAAGTGAATCTATTTATGTACAAAGAACTGTGGTGACCTGCTCTAAGTTATGTAATTACTTTTCATTCTTCTTGCCCTTATTCAGATAGGCATGGGTACAATACTGTAGGGAAGATGAGTTTTCTTCCTCATAGTTAGGCTGACATTAAAATGCCTTGGAGATTTCAGTGCAGCCATGTGGAGTGACAGATGATATACCTGAGTAATGACTTCCTGACCCACTGCCAGACTAAGTATTGGTATTTTATAGGAGGTGCCCAGCTAGATGTGAGAGAAGGAACAGAGGAGCTTAGAGAGAGTGAGAAGTGCAGCACTGTGCAAGCATTTCTGCTTAGTCATCCAGGAAGGCAAGCATTGTTTTACAACCCAAGTTGAATTATGCAAAGCCTTCCATGAAAATCAAAACAAAGTCTTAGTTGATAAAGTGACTGTTGACCTAGCATTTAAGTTTTAAAGACTACAGATATAGTAAGAATGTCAAGTAGGGACATGGAAACCAGACAGTGAGGAACAAGAGCACTGGGGCTGCAGAAGAGAGTCACAGAATTTGAATCAAGAAAAATACAGTTTTGATTATGATCAAGTATTGGCAAGCAATGACTAATGGTTGTTTTCAGTTCTTCAGGATGGACAGTAAAATCTTAGCAAATTGAACTCTTATTAATATTTGAATAAATATTTGGCAATATGGTAAACAGTGAACTAAGCATTTTACTTGAATTATTTTATTTGATGCTCAAAATAATCCTATAGTGGAAGATAGGATCTCTAGTTTAAAAAAAAAAAATTGAGGGGCACCTTGGTGGGTCAGTGAGTTAAAACCTCTGCCTTTACTCAGGTCATGAGCCCAGGGTCCTGGGGTCAAGCCCCATATCGGGCTCTCTGCTCAGCAAGGAGCCTACTTCTCCCTCTCTCTCTGCCTACTTGTGATCTCTGTCTATCAAATAAATAAATAAAATATTTAAAAATTTTTGAAATATGCCAGAGAAACAAATTTAAAAAAAAAACAAAACTAGTAAATGGTTGGGTCACAAACCTAATCTCAAAGTCATTAAATCATATTGCCTAAAAATTTAGTAGAATTGAATCAAATACCTCTCAATTTACTGTGTGACTTGAATGGTAAATAATATATAGTCCTAACTGGAGGGTAAAGGTACAGTTCTTCTTAACCATATTTTTGTCATCTAGATGAAATTCTAAGTTTAAAGAACTCTCAGATTTTGTTTTATATCTACGTATCTATTAATATCTACAACTTGACTAGCTTTACTTTACCTGGAAATAAGAGCCAAAATTCTATGGCCCAAAGTGTGAAAACCTGGCAAATAGGCCTATCCTCTGATATTTTTATTCATTTGCTCATTCATTTAAGAAACAGGCTAATGATACAAAATACTATGAACCATAAAAATATGGTTCCTCTTTTAATGGATATTACAAAATTTTGAATTAATGAAAATTAATTGCATCTGGGTGTTCAGTTAATCTTACTAGGGCATTACCATCTTCATACAGATTGAAACCACAATTCCTTCAAAACAAATTCCTACTTTACATTTAGATCTATCAGTGCACATAGGGTAACTAAGTATGCAGAGATTGTAGGTCCAGAGAAAAACTGTCAATACTACTGAACGGAGAACCCGAAGTTATAACTTACTACCAATGAATTTCAGTACAGCCATTGAGATTGCATTATTGCATTGTAGTAAGTAAACATGGGGGAGACACTGAAGGATCTTAGACTGAAGGGCTGAGAACTTTCCAGTGTGGCCCTCTCATGTCTTTATGCCCTGCAGTTGTTCCTCTCTACCCACATTTATTTCTGACATTTTGTCTCTAACTATCTCTTGCCATTTATCTCTTGTCCAAACAATGAATGCTACTTGCCAGACAACATCTCTATTTCCCAAACTGGCTAAATTTTGGCTGAACTTTGAATCTCCTTATAAAGCCCTATACAATATTCTGCCCTCAGGCCCTAAGTTAGAAGTTTCCTTGGGAAACTTCTCATCCCAACTTCTTAAAAAAAATATTCTGGTTGGTTTTCTGCTAGGATACTCAGGGAGTCTTGTACATTGCCTGAAAAACAAAAAGAAAATGATCTAAAATATTTATTGCTAACTGTTGTTAATGATTAAGACTCAGACTTACACTCTTGTGATACCTTGGGCTTTTTGCTCCTCTTCTCTTCTTATGTCTCCCCACAGCATTCTGAGCAGTTGTTCTCAACCAAAGGAACATTTGCTGATGTCTGGAGATACTTTTTGAGGTCATATGTAGGAAGGGGCAGTGCTACTGGCACCTGAGGATAGAATCCAAAGACACTGCTAAACATCCTATAATGCACGGGACAGCTACCCACAGCAAAGAATTATCTAGTAATATCAATAGTGTTGATGTTGAGACATTTGATTTATAGGAATAAGCCCTGTTACTGTATAGGATATGCAGTTTTTAAAAAATATTGGAAGCCCAAAGAGTTAAAAAATTCTATTTAGGATATAAAATTTACCTAAAGGTGGTTTGGTGTCCAAACTTCCTTTTCCACCATAGTAAAATAGAGTCGATTTTTAAAAGCATGCATTTTAAAATAGAGTCCTAGCATCTTAAAAAAAAAAAAAAATTAACATTCTCAAAACTCTTACGTATTTCTATTCCATTTAGCATGTCTCTATAATTAACTCCATTTTTTTCCAAATATGCAATGAGATTGACACTAATAGTGTGACTTATTTGTACTGATTAAATTGTCTCCTAATTATAAAAGGCTAAAAATAGAACTAAAATTCATTTTGCATATTTTTAAACAACAAAACAGATTTTCTTGTTTAATTTTAAAATGATTACTTTTCCTTTTGATTGCATATGTATATTTCAACGTTTAAAATTGTTTATATTAATATGTATTAATATTAGACCCTTAAGACAATTTTTAATTCAATATATGTTAAGGTTTTAATTCACTACTTCTGGCATCAATATTCATGTCTTTGACTATAAAAAGCACAATTGACAATTATACTTTTTTAAGCTTTCCACTCATGGATGTTTATTTATTTATTTATTTAAGATTTTTATTTATTTATTTGAGAGACAGAGATAGCAAGAGAGAGCACAATGAGTGGGGAGAGGGAGAAGCATGTTCCCCGCTGGGCAGGGAGCCTAAATGTGGGAATAGATCCTAGGACTCTTGAGATCATGACCTGAACCTTAGTCAGATGCCCAACTGACTGAGCCACACAGGCACCTTAATAACTCATGGAGATTTAAAAACAAATTTGGCACAGTTTTAAAATGTGTAAATTATACATATATAAAAGTTGTATCAACAAAAAAGAGAAAGAATATTTTAAACTAAAATTTTATGTTTAAATTTTAAAAATTCACACTAGTTTAAAGCAATATGCATTAGACAGAAAATTTGATCAAAATCAAGAATGACAAGGCAAGATGTTTAAAAAATTAGAACTTTTTTGCAGAATATAATCCTAGTTCTAGATATTAATAAAAACTAAATTGTTAGTCATTCATTTTTTCTCTGTAGTTATGATGTTTTCACTAAACGGGGTAGTCCAACAAAGATTTATCTAATGTAAGAAGTTTCTAAACCAGAATGAACCAAAATTCCTCCAATCTAATATTACAAGATATTCCTTCAAAAGATTGCATGTGTGTGTATAACTTTGATCTGAAAACAGGGCAGATAAATGTATATGTGTGCATATATCCTCTGAATATGCATCATTGTCATATTGCAGGATGACCATATAGGAACCTGAAAAGGGGTGGAATGGTGGAGCAGGAACAGGAACAGGACAATACTCTTAGGGAAAAACAGAAAATGAGAAATTAAATAGGTTCAATATCCACATTTAAAATTCATTTATAATTCTTAAACTGAGCCCCTTCAATATGACAGATGAGTGACATGGATCCTGGTATTTCCCTAAGTCACATTGTTCAAAATTTTGTGAAGATGTCACTCTATCAGTCACATCTCATGGATTGTGTTTACCAAGGGTAGGAGAGTGATAAGAACCAATTCATGCTACAGACAATAAGGGGTATCTACTATCTATGGGAAGTCTTGAGATTTTAAAACAATAATAAAGTCAACCAAAGATTTGGTCTTCTTTTTATTATCATCATGTTCTGGCAATTCTGAATAACATGATAAAATATTTCTCCCCTGGAATCAGATTTTTGTCACGGTTAGCCATTCCTCATGGTTGGTCATTGCTCAAGGACAACTTCCCTAACCACCACAGAATAAGCCAGATACTCTTATCAGCCATTTTCATACAATCCCTACCTTTATGTAGTGTTTCTCACAATTAAAATAAGTAATTGTTTAATTGATCAATCATATGACAACTCTTTCCCTTCTACATTGTAATCTTCAGAAAAGTAAAGCCTTTTTCATATTTTCTAGTGTATCCAACATACCCTATTATATAGCTCATCAGTGAATACTTAGGAAACACATGTATGAATGATATTGATGAAGAATAAATGAATAAAACAAAATTCTAATTTAAACATTCCTAAAATTTTTCAAGAATTCTGCTTATATTTAAAATTCTGAATCATAACTCTCATTTATCTAGGCATCTCCAATGGATTGGATAACTTATTCTCAATAAACCTTTGTTTAGCTTAGACACTATCGAATGAATGTTACCAAGATACAAAGGTCTTTATGCTTTTTCCTATAACAGAAAATGAGTTAACCTGACCACTGTCTTTAAAAAAAAAAATTCTTCTATTAAAGATATCAAAGTAAAATTACTTTAGTAATATTGCTTGATAAACACTTACTGTGTCATATTTTTAAGAATATTTTGAAAGATTTTATTTATTTATTTGAGCAAGAGAGAGAGCACAAGTGGGTGGAGAGGTAAGAGGGAGAAGCAGACTCCCCACTGAACAGAGAGCCCAGCTTGGCATTTGATCCCAGGTCCCTGGGATC
The DNA here is from genome assembly GCF_009829155.1 of Mustela erminea. Taxonomy (NCBI): domain Eukaryota; kingdom Metazoa; phylum Chordata; class Mammalia; order Carnivora; family Mustelidae; genus Mustela; species Mustela erminea. Next base: position 85,344,675 of record NC_045615.1, read on the forward strand.
ATGACCTGAGCCTAAGGAAGATGCCTAACCAAATGAGCCACCCACGCACTCCAAGAATTTCTTTTACTCATATCCTATCTTATTAAATTTTAGATGGTCCATTGCTAACACATCATTGCGGCATCTTTAACGTCTTCCTTGCTGAATTATAATCAGCTATATTCTCAGTTTATCAGGTATTACATCTTCAATCTCAAATAACAGATACCAGTGATCTTTAATATTTATTTTTCATACATATATATATATATATATATATATATATTTATTTATTTATTTATTTTTCAAGTTTTCAAGTTTGGGAGGTGGCAAGGTTAATAACATTATATATAGTATCCAGATGCTTAACATTTCTCTGATCAGATTTCTTTTCTTCGTCATTACAAAATGGCTATAACATTTTCCAACATCAATTCACAGCAATCTTCACAGGGAAATTTTCCCAGAATCCTCAAAGCCAACTTCCCTTTCAGTCTTCTTGGCCAGAACTAGGTCACACATCCACTCCTAAGCCAATCCTTGACAAAGAAAAATGCCATCATTGTCACTGTAACTGACCCAGGCTAATCAGGATCTCTTTAGAGTTAGGATTAGCAACCACCTACTCCTAAGTCATGTGGGAAATAAATATATTTCTGAAAGAAATATTTTTTTAGCAAGATAGAAAAGTTGAGAGCCCTCAAAAGTTGCCATTAAAAATATCTGCCATCCTAAGTATCTTGAAAATTATAAAAGAACTTAGAGACCATTATTTATACATTATAAATCAATGATAAAAATCTTTATTTGCATTTGATTTTTGAATTTTAGAATAGTAACCTTATTTTCACTGTTTTGTTGATATTGTGATGTTAATATCATCCAGGTTTATGATAACAGTTTTTGAAAACATGGAAGGTGATTGAAAAATAAAAATAACTTTTAAACACGTTACATATAAAAAAGAAAACTATTTGTCATTTTAAAATGACCATTGAACCGTTTCTTCCCATTTTGGTGGACTTTAATCTCTTTTATTGTGAAATATTTTTTAAAGGATTTCAATGCTCTCTTACAATCAGGTTTTGGAAAAATAATGTTTAGTTTTTTAGAAAAGGAGTTTTGGAATAAGGTCGCTCTTTGATAGTATGATTCACTCTCTGGGCCTTGTTCAACTGTATAATTCAGTCCCTTCATGGTAATGGTCTTTGTGCTGAATGGTAGGCTTCACATTTCACTAATGGAGAATTTATTATGTTTTTCTTAAAAGTCCCACTTCCTCTGATATTTAAAAATAATCTTACTTAAAAAAATTAAAGAGAAATATATTTTGTATTTACCAGTTATTGAAATGTTGGATGGTGTTTAAAATATCCATTAGTGAATAACAATGTGCATTCATATCTCTGCAGTTGTACTTCTCAGAGCAGAGAAATATTATCCAAATGAAACCATTAAGCAGGAGGTTTATCACAAATGTAAAAAGTGCTATAGAAAACATACTTCTTTTGGAAGCCAGAGGAACCTCAGAGGCTTAAAATACTCTAGGATCAAAAATAGAACACTACAGTTTGTTAAGGGTAGAAGTATGCTTATCTTCCTTCTTGGTGCTAACCAAAGGAAAATAGGATTCTCAGCAGATGAAAAGATTATCTATTAATAGTTGTATACAAAGGTCCAATAATTCTCCACATTTGCAAATGGCAGGTGGCCATTTTTTTATCCATAGACCCTATCTGAATATAGTCAAAGACCCAAGCACAAACCATGTACAACCAAAGAGACTGGGTAAAGAGAACCTGTTTATAAAGACAGGGCCTTCTTGGTGTGCTTATTACAGAGGGAGCAGATGCCTAAACTAATGGTATATAGGAAACCAGGTCCTAAATCAAATGGAGAGAGTAGACAAGAGAACACATGATGCATAAAAGGTGATCTTTAAAATGTTAATTTATTTTAATGACTTAATCACCCCAATTCCAAGAGTAAGAGGGAGTGAGAAAGAAGAGTTCAGGAGATCTCTGTCAGCACTGCTTCCAAATGTTGGCAGATTTTCCTTTTATGTGAGCTCAGGCAAGATAATGAGGACTGGAGGCACAATCCCACATACCTAGAATATTAGTAGAGGGCATGGGATAACTTCAAGATATAAGAGAAATGGAAAATATATTTGAGATTTTAAAATTTAAAAGGCAAAGTTAGCACTAGTTTTATTTCAGAGAATTATGATGACTTTCTACATAATTATTTGGGATTGAGGCAGAGATAGTGCTTTGAACCATAATTTTATTTAGGAGAACTTAAGACATTATTTTAGGTCAATGTATGATAAGATCCAATGTAAAATTTATCACAAAAGATGTTTTTCTAATTTAAAAAGTTAAATATATTAAGTAGCAACTTCAAAAAAAAAAAGGAGTTTGGTTGAGACCGATTTTCAATCTGAAGTAGAGTAACAGACTAATAGAAAGTTGAATCTAAAAATGATTAGAAATGAGTACATCTTTGTGTATGGTGTAAGAGAATGGTCGAGTTTCATTCTTCTATACATAGCTGACCAATTTTCCCAGCACCATTTATTGAAGAGACTGTCTTTTTTTCCACTATATATTTTTTTCCCGCTTTGTCCAAGATTATTTGACCATGCAGTTGAGGGTCCATATCTGGGCTCTCTACTTTGTTCCACTGGTCTATGTGTCTGCTTTTGTGCCAGTACCATGCTGTCTTGGTGATCACAGCTTTGTAGTAAAGCTTGAAATCAGGCCCCAGTTTTGCTTTTCTTTTTCAACATTTCCTTAGCAATCTGGGGTCTCTTCTGGTTCCATACAAATTTTAGGATTGTTTGTTCCAGATCTTTTAAAAATGCCAGTGGAATTTTGATCTGGATGACATTGAAAATATAGGTTGTTCTAGGCAGTACAGACATTTTAATAACATTTATTCTTCTGATCCATGAACATAGAATATTCTCCCATCTTATTTTGTCTTCTTCAATTTCTTTCATGATTATTCTGTAGTTCCTCAAGTACAGATCCTTTACCTCTTTGGTTTGGTTTTTCCCAGGTATCTTATTGTTCTTGGTGCTGTAATAAATGGAATCAATTCTCTAATTTCCGTCTCTATATTTTCATTGTTAGTGTATAAAAAAGCAACGGATTTCTGTGCATTGATTTTGTATCCTGCCATATTACTGAATTGTTGTATGAGTTCTAGTAGTTTGGGGCTGGAGTCTTTTGGGAATCCTCTTACGCTGTTGGTGGGAATGCACATTGGTGCAGCCACTTTGAAAACAGTGTGGCAATTCCTTAAGAAATTAAAAGTAGAGCTACCCTGTGACCCTGCAATTGCACTACTGGGTATTTACCCCAAAGATATAGATGTGGTGAAAAGAAGGCCCATCTGTACCCCAGTGTTCACAGCAGCAATGGCCACAGTTACCAAACTGTGGAAAGAGCCAAGATGTCCTTCAAGAGATGAATGCATAAAGAAGATATGGTCCATATATACAATGGAGTATTACACCTCCATCAGAAAGAATGAATACACAACTTTTGTATCAACATGGATGGGACTGGAAGAGATTATGCTGAGTGAAATAAGTCAAGCAGAGAGAGTCAAGTATCATATGGTTTCACTTACTTGTGGAGCATAAAGAATAACACGGAGGACATTGGGAGATGGAGAGAAGTGAGTTGGGGGACATTAGAAGGGGAGACAAACCACGAGAGACTGTGCACTCTGAGAAAAAAACAAAAACAAAACTGAAGTTTTTGGAGGGGAGTGGGTGAACCTGGTGGTGGGTATTAAGGAGGGCACGTATTGCATGGAGCACTGGGTGTGGTGCATAAAAAATGAATTTTGAAACACTGAAAAAAATTTTTAAAAGGTTAAAAAAAACTGAAAAAAAAAGAGTATATCTGATTCTTATTCAGAAAGGAGACAGATAAGTCTCAGGAAGTTTAAATGCCTTGTCTAATGTTATGACAATGGAATAAATGTTAATCAAACTCTGCTCTGGTCTGATAGATGTCTCGTCCATTCATATTCCTATTTAGATAAGATTTTTACCATTTAAAAAATTCTATTTCTGGTAAAAAATGATGGTTTTATAAAGAGAAATCCTATGTACTTCTTGTTAAAGACTTGGAATATAATATCTTATAATAATATAATTTTCAGGAGTTTTGTTGCTTCTATGTTTTATGATAATTGACATATTGTACTTTTTACAATGCATTCTAAAGTACTATATACCTAGTGTGTTTCATTCTCTGCATTATATTATATGATGTTTAAAAAATTTCCTAATACTTTTTCCATGGCACATGATTTTCTCAATGAGAAATTGCTTACATTACTTTCTTTGCCAGAAAATAATCTTTGACTTTTATGTGGTGTCAGAAGAACATCTTTTTGATATAATTGCATTGAGTGATGTAACAGTAATGACAAAAATCTGGAAAAGGAAATAATCACAATAAATCTGACTCTAGGTAAGGATGAATGCATTTCAAGGAAATTTATTTAGAGATAAATAAATCCATTTCAAGTAATGCTAGTTGTGGAGATGCTAAGTTTAGAGATGCTAGGTATCTGAATACAAAAAGAACTCAAAATGTTGAATGAAACTGGACCACATTCTTACACCATACACAAAAAATTCTAAGGATGAAAGACTAAATGTGAGACAGGAAATCATCAAAATCCTAGAAAAGAACACAAATAACAATCTCTTTGACACCAGCCATAGCAATTTCTTACTAGACACGTCTCTGGAGACAAGGGAAACGAAAGCAAAAAGGAACTACCTGGACTTCATCAAGATATAAAACTTCTGGACAGTGAAAGAAACAATCAACAAAACAAAAAGGCAACCTAATCTTTACATGGATAACAAAAAAAAATTGTGCCATACTCTGACACATAGATTTTTATCATTTGTAGCTACCACTGCTTTGGCAGGGCTCACAGTGAGTGTCAGGAACAACAGCCTATTGATCTGATTCCCTACTTTTGGACTAAGCTTTGAGTGTCCATTCTTGTTTTAGCTGAAATAGCCTGGGCAGTGTTAAGTCCTGACTTAGACCTACATAGTTCCACTGGAGAACCCAGTGCTGGAACTGAGAGTATTCTTACGGTGAAATTATTGTTGGAGTCCTTCTCAATGCTTCATTCACAGTCCTTCAGTTTTTCCAACAAGGTATAAGTACTTCATTTCTTCTATTCAATTCCTTTTTGCTTAATATAACTAGATTTTCTTTTCAAACCTTCTTCAATGAACAAACCAACTTTGAATTTTTACAAAAAACTTGAATATGCACAAAGAATAAAGAAAATTAGAGTAGCTGAATATGAAAAAATGAAGATAGAGGTGGCAGATTGAAAGGTAGAAAAATATGAGGCATCAATAAATAGAGACATATAACATATTCAAGTAGTATAACTTTGTTAAAAACAACCTGTAGATTTCAGGACTTAACAAAAATTTTTTTGTTGTTGTTTTTCTTTTTTCTTTCTTTCTTTTTTTTTTTTTTTTTTATCACATCACAGTCCAAGTTGGATTGCTAAATAGCTCTCCTTTCCATAATCATTTAGAGTTTCTGCTTTTTTTCTTATTTTTGGCTACACTCTTCTTAGTTTTTATATACAGTCCCTTGGCAACTTGTGACCTAAAAAATCATATTATCTGCTCTACTATAAAATCAGTCAGAAGTGATAGGATAACAATAATAGAGATTGGTTGAAGGTGGTCAAAAGTTATAAACTTTCAGTTATAAGTTAAATAAGTAGTAAGAATGTAATGTACAACATGATGACTATAGTCAATGCTATTGTACAATGTATTTTAAAGTCATTAAGAGAGTAAATATTAAGAGTTCTTTCCAGAAGAAAAAACAATTTTTTTCTTTTTGCTTTAAAAAATAGAAATTTATTCTTAGTAAGGGCTAATATTGGACATACAATAATTATTCATTCATAACAAAATAGTAATTCTTTTGGGTAAAACTATGAATGCTCTCTACACATGGAACTAACTGGAGATCCTTAATCAAATTTAGAATTATGAGGAATGGAAAGGTTGTTAGTTTAGTTTAGTTTAGTTTAGTTTAGTTTAGTTTAGTTTAGTTGGAGGGGGAGTTAAAAGGCATTGTGTTAGCATCATAGGGCTGCCATAACCAGGTACCAAAAATTGGGTGGCTTAAATAACAAACGTTTATCTTCTTGCTGTTCTGGAGTCTTGAAATCTGAGATTTAGGGATTGTCAGGGTTGATATCAGGTAAGGGAGCATCTGTTCTGTTTCTCTCCTCTAGTTTTGGGTGATTTGCTAGCAGTCCTTGGTGTTCTTTGGCTTGTAGTTATCCACCTCATCTTCCCATGGCATTTTCCTGTCTGTGTATGTCTATTTCCAAATTTGCCCTTTTTATAAGAATACCAATCTTATTGGAGTAGGATCCCTTCCTATTCCAGTATAACCTCATCTTAACTAATTACCTCTGCAATGACCTTATTTCCATATAAGATCACATTTTAAGGTACTGGGGGGTTAGGATAAGAATTTTGGAAGGATGCAAATCAACCTATTACAGGCATGGCTAGATAACAGATACAAATTTGTTTTAGTTTTTTTTTTTTTTTACTTTAGCCTAAGCCTATGGTAACTTTGCAAATGAATTCCTTTGAAGGTAGTATAGTTCTAACCTTCTTTTTACTTTCAGTTAGTCCTATGTGCCAGTAACCACACCCAAAGTGTCTTCTTCACATAATTCTCAGGCCTGATATATGTCTTTGCTTTCTTACATCTAAGAATCTCTTTTAACTTAATGAAGTCTACTGCGAGATCTGATTTAGGTTAGAGGTCACTCTCTTCAACTGATCTTTGCAGCAACACTTAGTTTTAATAGACTCTATGGCTCAATGTCTTTTTAAACTCTCATTTCATACTTTTTGGGTATAGAAACTGCCAGTTTCTTAAAGTTTTCAGAGCTCCCAACTCCCTCAGTTTTAGTTTTATTTGCAAAAAAGCCAACTCTTCTCCTGAGTTTCTTTCTGATGATACATTATTAAACGTCACCTACGCATAACCAGCATACACCTTTATCATGATTCTTTTCAAACATTTCCCCTTGAGCTGGTAGACATGTAATCTACATTCTTTCAAGTTATTGTGTGCTCTAGTTTTTCCAAACATTTGGCTAACAAGGCTCTCCAATACAACAGTTCTCTTTGAATTTTTCCTTTCCATCTAGTATCACATGTTTTTGTTTGGTAGTACTGAACTCTGAGTTACAATATCCAGGAAACCAGGCCAGGGTGGGATAAATGCTATAATAATAATCAACCTATCATCAAGACTTGCTTTGACCAATGAATATCATAGAAATTATATGAGTGCATATCCCAGACTGTGAGTCTTTGAATTCCTTTTCTCACATTCTGCTTCTCTGAGATCATCAGACTATGAAGAAACTCTGTCAGTTTTGCAATAGGATGAGAGACCACATCAAGGAAAACTGAGGCACCCCAACAGATAAAAAACAGCAAAGTTCTAGAGAAGTGAGTGTAGGATATCATGAAACTTCCACCACTGCCCATGAAACAGCTGAGTGAAGCTGGATTAATGAGTCCCAGTGAGACAAGCACAACTAACCAGTAAATCCACAGAATTTGAAAAATATAATTACTGTTTTTAAACACTAACTTTGGGACAGTTTTCTATGCAGTGAACCTGATAAATTGAGATTAAGTATTGTAAACTCCAGGCAACCCTTAAAGGATGGGAGAATATTTAACTACCAAGTACAATAGAGAGTCTCAGTACACCAAACTAACATGTAGTATACCTTAAAAACTGCTTTTTATTAAAGAATGCTTATGTAAATTTAATTTTTAAAATTCTAAATATTGCTGGCCCTGCTACAACAAAAGAGTTTTTTAGTAGAATTGTGGTTCTTTAATATTGTGTAGATTCATTCCAAATTCTAAAGTGAGTCATTATCAGAAAACTCAAGAAATTGTGAAGTTTGCACAATTACCTACTAGACTTAATTTATTTTGGAAGTTCTTATTTATTTATTTATTTATTTGACAGAGAGAGCATACATAGAGAGAGCACTAGTATGCAGAATGGCAGTCAGAGGGAGAGGGAGAAACAGGTTCTCTGTGGGGCAGGGTTCTCAATGTGGGGCTCCATCCCAGGAACATGGGATCATGACCTAAGCCACCCAGGTACACCATCTTATTAACTTTTTTTGAGACATATTGTATTTGGTGATCAACCTGTGGGGTTTCTGTTGTTGTTGTTGTTGTTTCCAACACTTACTTTGTATTAGTTGTAATTATAGAAGATCATAAAAGTGAGGTGATAAAACTTGGAATCTCAGAAAATATATGAAAAATGTGTGAATTTTCTTTCAAATTAATATGCTGTACCTTAGTGCTAATGATGAGGTAAAATAGAGAAGTTTAAAGACATTTTCTAAACAGGCATTTTTAAAGAGAAAAGAAAAAAAAATGACAACCCCATTAAGTTGATAGTTGATTCTGAAGAACATAGGGGGGTAAAAAAAAAAAAAAAGAACATAGGGGGGTAAAAAAAAAAAAAACAACCTCTAAAATTGATCATCACTCACTCTACTTTCATTGGATTGCCAAATTTTTTTTCTCATATTGTTTAAGGAAAGAGTTGGAAATATGATATAATTATGTATATAGTTAACCTTTCTGTACTGGCACCTTCCTGGGCACAAAATATTAACTTTTTCCCCCATTGGTTTTTATTTTTGTTTTTGTTTTTGACAGCCTTTGAGAGGTAATAAGGCTTCAAAGCTCTCTGAATTTGGTAATTTTTAGGGAGATGGGGAAGAAGCTTGGTGTGATTTTTGAAGAAAATAGCTCCAGAAGAATATTTGAATTTGATGGTTAAGGAAATTACACTAAAGAACCCTGACTTTAGTTAGATTTTTTTGTTCAAACATGGACATATACTGTATGTCCAAGTGTTTTCCATATTCCTCTTCTTTGGTTTATTTAGAAGAGGACTGAAGATAAAATACTTTGAAAATTTTAATTACTACTCAGAATTCTTTATTTTAGAAAATGCCCCAAGGTAAAGTTGAACTTCCTGGTTTCAAAATATGGATACATAGTAAAGTGAATTAGAAATTTGTACAACTGTATATATAAAAATGTCATGCAAACATTTTTTACATAGAGGGTAACTGGCTGGCTCAGTCAGCTGAGAATCTGACTCTTGGTTTTGGCCCAGGTTATGGTCTCAGGGTCATGGAATTGAGCCCCCACATTGGGCTCAGTGCACAGTGTGGAATCTACTTGGAATGCTCTTTCCCTCTCCCTCTGATCCTCCCACTCATGCATTCTCTCTCTCTCTCAAATAAATAAATAAATAAATAAATACTTTAAAAAACATTCTTTACATATAATTTGGACAAATAGTTTACTTATTTGTTTTATATTTAGATTTAGTAAAATTTTGGCACTAGTGATACATTAAAAATGGAAAAAAAATATTTAACAGATTTTTCAGGACAGCCAAATTAACTGCTGATGTCATCAATTCATTTGAATTTCAGGAAACAATATAGTTTTAGATTTGGAAATGTTGTTTAAATCATGTCTTCTGATCCCTGTATTTCAAAAATAAACCATCTAAGGCCTTGTTGGGAAGATTATGTGGCCTATTCCAGATCACAAAGACTTTAGTTTCCACCAAATGCGTAGTCTCATTTTCAGGAATGGCTGAATACAGAAGAAGCAATGTGTTAAAAGTTTGGAAAACAACATGTAGATCAAGCTTCCATATGCCAGACTTCCTAACAGCTGTGATGTTTGCTAAGGAAATTCTGCTGGGAGCCCCAGATACTGAATTCAAAGTAAGTCACACATTCCATTCAAAAAATAATCTAAATATGAATCATTTGCTCTGGAGAATATAGCCTGAAGAGAAATTCACTCTAGCCTGCAATTCTCAATAGCACATTGATGCATATTCTGTTCATGAGGGAAATTTGATTTATTGACATATGTACCTTGATATTATGTTATTCTTTTAGCAGATAGTACTCACTCCCATGATAATTCTAAAATAAAAATCATTAAGAATCTGTTAATTAATTACCCCTGGAATTAAAGAACTTCATTATCCCTAATTTATGTTCATTTGACCTGAGTTCCTCCTTTTATTTTTTACAGATGCATTGAAAATTAAAACTTAGATTTCCAGCTCTTGATTACATTAAATTCAAAGCTCACTTAATTTCTGATGTTTTGTTTAAATGGCAAATCTTGAGTTGATTTGAATAAATAACCTCATTTATTATCAGAGCCTATTTTTTTCGCTTTTACCTTTTATTTTGTCAGTTTGATAGGTCTTTCTTTTTCTTGTTTATTGAAATGTTAAAGGAATTGTTCAATTTGGCATCTACAAAAATCCATAAACATTTCCTCTTTCAAACATCTTCATTCATCTAAAATGTGTGTCTTACTTATCAGACATGTCAAAGCCTTTCATATTTTCTCTTGGAAGCCTTATCTTTTTATTTTTTTTAATAGCAGAGAAAATATATTATATATTTCTATCAACTTGCTATTATTTGAAATATTTTCATATCTTTATCAAGTGTTTACTGAACAATCAAAGTCCTGCCACAGACATGTATATAAACAGGTACAAGTTATAATATGACATGATCTGACCTTCGATTGGTTCTTGAGAATCATTTTTTACCACTCTTTCTCTCTTACTTCAAGCACAGGGCCTTATTCTCTTCATGTTCTCTTCATGCACAAAATTCATCTGTTCTCTTCATGCACAAAATTCATGCATGTTTCTTCATGCACAAAATTCATCTGCTCAGAGATACCCTCTCTGAGAACTCTGGAATCACAACCTCTTCTGTAATTGTCTGTCCCCTTATCCTGATTTATTATTCTTCAGTTTTTATCACTGACTTTTTTATGTATGTATTATTTCTCCCTCCTTTTCACAATGTAAGGTTCACAAAGGAAAACATTTCCCTGTTGTGTCTATTTCAACATAAACTATAATTAGAATAATGATGGGCATGGAAATGAAAACATTTGATAAGTGGCTGTTGAATAAATGTAAGAAAGAATGGAATCAATGGATCAGGAACAACCTTATATTTAAGTTAAAATAAGGAAAAGAGGAGTTTGTCAGATAATGAGGCAAACCAAGAAGATATAGAGAGTAGAGGCAATAAGAGTATTTCTTAACTTCTACACTCAAAATTGATCTTAATTACATATCTCCAGTTTGTAGATATTTGTAAATGACAATATCAGATATAGGAAAAGAGCAATGTCTTCCCCAAATACTAACCAGTATAACAGTATTTAAATAATTCTAATGGATGTGCTATCTGTTCCTAAAAGAATTCTCTCAAATAAGAAGATAATTATCACAACACTTAATGAAACGTGTATCTATATTACACATTTTTAAGGTCATCAGTAACATACAACTATCTTGTGCAAAGTATGAATTGAAAATTCATGGAGTAATATAAGTTTATAATTGTTTATCTTCAATTACAGATTCAAAAAGTTATGCACATCTAGAGTTTATTGTTTTTGTTTGTTTAGGTGAAATCAAACTTCTTTGGAAGAGCTGACATGTTCATATGTGAGGCTATTGTATGAATATTCAGATTTTTTACTTCAAAACTGTTCATGTGTTCAATTATGTGGTGCCACAGGAGAAGGTATGTTGCATAATGTATAAAAGCATTCTATTTCTTCCTAAATTTGGATAAAATTCTCAATTTTGGTTTCAAGGATATCAAATAAAAGATATGGATCCATAGAAGTAGAAAATACAAATTAAAATCTCTAATTTTTAAAAAGATTTTATTTATTTACTTGAGAGAGAAAGAGAGAGCGCAAGAGGAGAGAGGGTCAGAGGGAGAAGCAGACTTTTTGCTGAGCAGGAAGTCCAATGAAGGACTTGATTCCAGGAATCCAGGATCACAACCTGAGCCAAAGGCAGTGACTTAACCAACTGAGCCACCCAGGTGCCCTAAAATCTCTGAATTTTTACCTTCCACTACAATTAAAAAGAAAACTAACTTTTTTTCTACAGTATGACATATTAAGATCATATAAAATGAGGTCAAAAGCACTATAGCCCCAAAAGGAAACTGAAAGCTAATAGGAAATAAATTTAAATATATGTATTAAGAGTTAGAGCTAGTAAGTGTATAAAACATTTAACTGAATCAAAACTAAAACCTTTAGAAATGTGCCTACTCCTCTTCTGTTCATTTCTTAACTGGATTATTTGTTTTTTGGGTGTTGAGTTTGATAAGTTCTTTATAGATTTTGGATAACAACCCTTATCAGATATGTCATTTGCAAACATCTTCTCCCATTCTGAAAATTGTATTTTATTTTGTTCATTGTTTCCTTCACTGTGTAGGAACTTTTTATCTTAATGAAGCCCCAATAGTTCATTTTGCTTTTGTTTCCCTTACCTCTGCAGCCATATCTACTAAGAAGTTGCTATAGCCAATGTCACAGATTGCCTGTGTTTTTTTTTTCTTTTTTAAATCTAAATTTAATGTTTTTTATTGTGATGAGAACCTTTGAGATTTACTCTCCTAGCAACTTTCAAATATGAAATATAATATTATTAACCACAGTCACCATGCTGTATATTACATCCCCATGACTTATTTGTTTTATTACTATAAGTTTTGCCTCTTGATCCCCTTCATCCATTTCACCCTCAACCCCCTTCCTCTTTGGCAGACGCCCATCTGTCCTCTGTATCCATGAGTTCTGTTTTGTTTGTTCATTTGTTTTGTTTATGAGGTTTTTTTTAAATTTTTTTTTTAATTTCTTTTCAGTGTTCCAGAATTCAGTGTTTATGCCCCAAACCCAGTGCTCCATGCAATACATTCCTGTGTTCTTTTCTAGGATTTTGATGGCTTCCTGTCTCACATTTAGGTCTTTCTTTCATTTTGAATTTCTATTTTGTATGTTGTAAGAAAGTGGTCCAGTTTCATTTTTCTACTTGTTCCTGTCCAGTATTCCCAACACCATTTGTTGAAGAGACTGTCTTTTTACCATTGGATATTCTTTCCTGCTTGGTTGAAGATTAGTTGACCAAACGGTTGTGGGTTCATTTCTGGGTTTTCTCCTCTGTCCTGTTGATCTGTGTGTCTGTTTTTGTTGCCAGTACCATACCATCTTGATCACGAAAACTTTGTGATAGAACTTATGATGCATCCAGATCTGCTTCTCTTTTTCAAGATTCTTTTGGTTTTTTGGTATCTTTTGTGGTTCCATACGAATTTGGGGGTGGTTTGTTCTAGCTTTGTGAAAAAGGCTGGTGGAATTTCGATAGAAATTGCATTAAGTGTGTAGATTGCCTTGGATATTATAGCCATTTTAATCATGTTTCTTCTTCCAATCCATGAGCATGGAATTTTTTGTTTTGTCTTGTTTTTTTCTATTTCTTTGTGTGACCTTCAGTTTCTTTCAAATGTTTTATAACTTTCAGAGTACAGATCTTTTACTTTGGTTCGTTTTATTCCTAGTTATCTTATTACTTTGGGTACAGTTATAAATGGGATTGATCCCTTGATTTCTCATTCTGTGGCTTTGGTATTGGTGTATAGAAATGCAATAGATTTATGTACATATGTCAGCAAAGTTGCAAGACATTTTTTCTTTGTTGATTTTCTTCTTAGATGATTTGTCCATTGCTCTAAGTAGGGTGTTAAAGCCCCTTGCTATTATTGTATTGCTATCAATGAGTTTCTTTATGTCTGTTATTGTTTTATACATTTCTGTGCTTCCAGGTTGGGGCCATAAATATTTACAATTGTTAGATCTTCTTGTTGGGCAGACCCCTGTATTATGATATAGTGACCTTCTCCATCTCTTGTTAGAGTCTTCATTTAAAATCTGGTTTATCGAATAAAGTATGGATACTCCAGCTTTTTGTTTTTGATGTCCATTAGCAAGATAAGTGGTTCTCCATCCCCTCCCTTTCAATCTGCAGATGTCTTTAGACTGAACTTTGAAATAAGTCTCTTCTAGGCAGCATATAGATGAGTCCTGATTTTTTTTTTTTAATCCATTCTGTAACCCTTTCTTTTTTGATTGGAGCATTTATTCCCTTTACATTCAGAGTAATTAGTGATAGATAAGAATTTAGTGACATTTTATTACTTATTTTGTCTTTGTTTCTGGAGATTTTCTCTGTTTCTTTCTAGTCTGTCTTTTGGTCTTTCTTTTCCATTCAAAAAGTCCCCTTTAATATTTCTTGTAGGGCTGGTTTAGTGGTCACAAACACCTTTAGTTTAGTTTGTCTGGGAAACTCTTTATCTCCCCTTGTATTCTGAATGATAGCCTTGCTGGATAAAATATTATTGGCTGCAGATTTTTGCCATTCAGCATGTTGAATATATCATGACACTTTCTTCTGGCCTTCCAAGTTTCTGTGGATAGATCTGCTGCTAATCTAATTTGTCTTCCCTTGTAAATTCCAGCCTTCTTTTGTTTTGCTGCTTTTAGGATTTTTTCTTTATCTATATATCTTGCAAATTTAACTACAATATGTCTTGGTATTTTCTGCTTTTGTTAATTTTGATGGGAGGTCTCTGTGACTCCTGTATTTGGAAGTCTGTTTCCTTCCCCCAGTTAGGGAAGTTTTAAGTTATAATTTCCTCAAATAAACCTTCTGTCCCTTTTTTCTTTCTTCTTCTTCTGGGACTCCTATGTTATAAAGGTTATTACACTTTATGGAGTCACTGATTTCCCTGAGTCTATCTTCCATACAATTAGAATAATCAATAGACAATGGTTTTATTTTATTTATAATTTATAAGCTTCTGGGAAACAATCATAATTAGACCACTTTAATTAAATTACTTCTTTCACACCAAAAAGTCAATGTTTAAAAGTATGGAAATGCTAATTTTAAGAGAAAAAATGCACAAAAATTGAGTTATTAATTGCCATTTAAATTAATCCTTAGGAATTTTTAGTTACTGTTTTATAATCAGTTTTGACTGAAAGGGATCTTAGGTATAATGTCAAATAGCCTTATTGTTATATCTATAATGAATTATTTATAAGTAATGATAAAGGGACTCCTGGATGACTCAGTCACTTAAGTGTCTGCCTTTCGCTTAGGTCATGTTCTCAGGGTCCTGGGATCTGGCCCACACAATCAGCAGGGTGCCTACTTCTCCTTCTCTCTTTCTCTCTCCTCTACTCATTCACTTTCTCTCTCTCTCCTAAATAAATAAATAAAATCTTTAAAAAATAAGTAATGATAAAATTAGTAATAATTAAAATGTATGTAATAACAGTACCTTCCACACATTTTTACTTGCCACCTACTCTGTGTCAAGTGTTGGTCTAAGAACTGAAAATTCAAAGGTTAACAAGACAGTTCCTTGCACTAATTGAACCAAAATACAGAGGAGACGATCAACAGAAATCAACCAACAGACCATTAGTAAGATAATTATTAATAAGGTAAGTATATAATGAGGGTTATAAAGAAAATAAGCAAAAAAAAAAAATAGTTGCTACCTTACATAGGGTGTGAACAAAGCACCTCTCTGAAATGACATTTAAGATAGTTTGACACACAGAATCAAGAAGCAATTTTCAACATGGTCTGTTACTTAGCAGCTAAGGCAGGGTTGTAGCCCCAGTTTCTTGATTCAGATTAATTTATATTTTAAAATAAAATTATTTAAAAATTTTGTTACTATAACTCAGAGTGGATAATATCAGAGTGGAATATCTGATGTTAAGGTTATTATCAATTCATCAATACAAAAGTATAAAAATTCAGAGAAAGAAATTTTAATTAATTCTAGTTAATCTCTCTTGTGTGTAAATAGAGAATTTATGAAGTTTGTGTAGTGCAATTTGTAGTGCAGCTGCTAAGGAGTTTCAAAATCATGGTTCAAAGAGTTTAATGATTTGTCTGATGAAATGAATTTTCTGATGAAATGAAAATTCCTTTGGTAATAATAGAACATTTATTCTATCTTTGAACTTAGGCTACTTTTTATTTTTGGGGATTTCAAATAATGTTATCAGGCCCTTAATTTCAGAAATTCTCTGGATATAAAGTTCAAAAAGTTAAATATTTAGTGCCATTATCTTGAAACTAGAAACATATGATTTTCATTTGGATTTTCTATAGGCATTCTTTTTTGCTTGCTTGCTTGCTTTCAATAAGAAAGCAACAAAGAAATTGTGAAAGGAAAGATTATGAAAGGAATATTTCTATTGTCGTGTATTTCCCTTTATTGCTCTTCTTTAATAATACCTCCCCCTGTACTTCTTTTGCCTTCTCTTTCTTTAAACCAATTATATTAAAGGAAATTCAATAGGATGACTTTCAGCTATGTAGGTTAGGTTAAAAATATATATATATATTATATATATATATATTATATATATATATATATATACTTTTCCTATAGTAGCTGTGTGCCCTGTATGGTTTGTGTTTTCACCATAAATACTCAAGGATGATCTTCCGTAATGCCCATCATGACCATTAACACACTAGGTATAGAGTAATTGAGAGAGAAACCAGAAATCAGAAAGTTAACAAAAGACTGAATGAAGTACAAAAGCTTCATTTCATCATATCAGGAAAAACAGTACCCTCCGGAAATTTGAAGCCACACACCAAGGCAGAGTTGCCTACATTTGTAGCATATCTCCTTATTTTCTCAGTGGATAGATCAGTTATTTTAATCTTTTTTCAAAGGAGAGGAGAAATGCAGACTGGAGAATAAGTTTTGGAATATGAATAACAGCACCAAAATGAAGTCATACATATTTAAGATGACATATTAGGAATGCTTGCTCATAAAATTGTATATAATACTGATGCAAGACTGATTTTTTTTTCCTCATGAGTCCTACACTCCCAGAGTGGGAATATTGCTTCATTAAATTATTTGAAGTTTGTCAAATCCCATATAGAATGGCATCATAACCAAAAGTAGTATCTTTGTGCTAGAAGAAGTGAAGGGTTGCATTACTATGATTCATTCTTAGAAGTAGGTAATACACTGAGATGCATCATGCATACATCTATTAGAAAGGTAAAATTACTCCACACAGAATAAAGAACCTTTTGAAGAGGACTGTAATGTAATATACACCGAACTCTATAGCTAGATGGCTAAAGCTAAAACTTGGCTGACGTTTTCATTACCAACTTTGTTTTTCTGGAACTTGTAACTTGGCTTTAATCAATAAACTCAGCAGGAAAAAAAAAAGTCTATATTTAGGAAACTTTAGAAAAGCTAAAAATTTAAATACATTTATATAAACTAAATTCATTCATATAAAAAGATTTCCAAGTAGAAATTAATCCATATTTTAATTGTTTGCTTAGGAGAAAGTATGCCAAATGAAATGATGACTTTGATTCTAAAACTGAACAGAATGATGACTCCAACTCTGTTTATGGTTGCTTTCTAGTTAGTTTACTAGCAGACCAAGAAACAATGTAAAAGATGTAGCTAGAAAATAACTGACATGAGTTGGCACAGCTTCCCTAAACCTCTGCATGGCAGTACACTTAAGTTTGGTAGTCAATGCAATGTGAGCATGTGAGATACCTTCCAGGCCAGAGGAATTCAGGGCTGAGTAGGCAGGAGAAAGGACAGAAACTTCTATCTTCTAACATAGTATTCTTCAATATAGTAGGATCTAGCTACAAGCCACATGTGGCTAATTACATTTGAAAAAAATTAAACTAAATTAAATTGAAAATTTAGCTTCTCAGTTTCATTAACTGCATTTCAAGTGCTCAATATCTATGACTGGTTAATGGGTCATTTGGCAATAGAGATAGGGCATTCCCAACATCGCAGAAAGTTTTGGTGGGCAGTATTGTTCTAACATAAGGCAATTCTTGCTATGCCACAGTAACTTGCTCCTGTATTCTGCTTCTTATTGGGCCATTTCATCTTCAGTAGGTCTGAAGATTTGCCTTTCTTCATTTTGTGAATTAGAGAGAAGAGTCATTCTACTAATGATCCAGAATAACAGAAACAGTCAAAGATTTGGGAGAGTGGTAAACATTATGAAGAATCAGCATGGGAAGTGAGAGGAAGGCAACTCAAAATCATTTAGAAAAAAATTCTGAGTATCACAATAGTTCAAACAGATATGTATAAACCATTTATTTTACATGAGTTGTCTCAATTTCTAATGTAAAAGGGCATATTTTATGGGTATTACACTTTACTTGGTATTAACCTCCTGATTCTAGGGTTTTTGCAAAAATAAATTCTGCCCATTATCCAGAATCCTATATTTGTAAGAACATTCAAATTATGTTCATGAGACTTAGCATAGAAAAAGCATTATAAAGGTTGTTAACTATGCAGATTGTGATAAAGTAAATAATAGCTCCTTCAAAAAAAAGTAAATATTAGCTCCTTCAAAAATGTTCATAGTCTAAACCCTGCACCCTGTGAGTATGTTGTCATAAATGATAAAATGGACTTTGCAGATGCAATTGATGTTACAGACCAAAAATTAGGTTTTATTCTAGATTATATGTATGGGTTCAGTTTATCCAATTAAGCCCTTAAAAGAAGAGAAATTTCTGCAGTTTAAATCAGAAAAGATGCAATAAAAAAGGTAAGCAGGAGGATGAAACAGAAGGGAAAGTTAGAGAGAATAGAAGTGTGGGAAGGACCTGATGGCCCATTATGAGCTTTGAAGATAGAGAAAAGGAACCATAAATCAAGAACTGAAGGTGGCAGCTAAAGGTTGAAAACAGCTCACGGCCAACATCCAGCAAAGAAATAAGCATCTGGATTCTACAAGCATATGGAACTGAATTTCATCAACAACATAGATCGGTAAGTCTGGAAGTGGATTCTCCCATAGAGCTTCCATAAGTACCCAAGCTGGTCAGTATCTTAATATTAGCTGTGTGGGACCATAAGCAGTGTACCTAGACAAACCTAGTAGCCTTCTGACCTATAGAACTATAAGATAATAAATGCATGTTGTTTTAGGCTGCTTAGCTTAATTTCTCATAGCAACAAAAGAAGATTAATACAGATTTATGTATGAAAGAATGGAGTCTACCAATCGCGTTTCTCATGAGTCGCCTCAAGCATGGCAACCTTCCCAGTTTATTAAGGACAAAGAATGGAGAAGAGTGTGGAAGTCTCCTGTTTCTAGTTGTCCATCTTCTTATTTGTAAATCCTTCAACTTCTATAACTACTTTCTATTCTCACCAAACTTGAAGGATTTGATTCTCATATTTCAACTCTTGTTGAAACATCATATTCACAAACATTAGTGAGCAAATGGAGTTTTCCTAGTATTTTGCAGGAGTATGAAACTTTTCTACCATACCCATTTTTAATCATTCCCTGCAACATGTACCTGCCACCAGTCCGTCTCTAGTTATATCACCAACCTCATTCTCTTTCTTTAACCTTCAGCACACACTATTCACTATCCTTGGATACAGGATTTTCTGCTCTTATATCTGTCCACAGATTTCTCTGCCTCTTCTTTCTAAATTGGAGCTATTAAGGTTTTACTTTTTATTTTTAGAATATCATGTTATAAAAGATATTGAAGAACTAGATGCCAAAGAACTGAGAATTTTTCTTTATGGACTTTGTCCTTATTCTCCATAGTTTATGTTGGTTTTTTTTTTGTTGTTGTTTATTTGTTTTGTTTTTTGTTATTGCTGTTGTCATTGTTTTTCCCCCATGACTTTAAAAAATATATTTTTTTATTTATTCTTGAAAAAGAAAGGGGGAAGAGATAGAGACAGAGGGAGATAAATCCTCAAGCATACTCCCCACTAAGCATAGTGCCCAAATCAGGGCTTGATCCCATGACCCCAAGGTCATGACATGAACCAAAACCAAGAGTCAGACACTCAACTGACAGATCCATCCAGGTGCCCCTCCCCACCTCCTCTTAAACATGACTTTAATCCCTACTATTCTCCATCTTGGTAAAATGGAGATTGCCCCTAGATTGACTGTAAATCCATAAGCACATTTCCTCTATTCTTGAATCTTACGTCCCTTCCTGGTAAAGTCCTGTTAACATTCTTTCTTCCCCATGTTAGAAACATTCTCTTGGAGTCTTATCATGCCTGACATTAGTTTCATAAGAGTTGACACATGAATGCAAAGTAGGTCGCAAGATCTTTCATGCCTGGATGCCTTAGATAAGTTCTGGCACTGGAAGTAAAAGGTACAGGGAACAAGCATGAAACTAGGCATTATACAATAGTGTCTTCATGAAGTTCCTCAAGGCTCATAGAGATTGTGTTGCTTGTGGTGGTTAATATAGAATAAGTGGCCATGGACCTTGAAGAGAGTGAGTCCAAGAGATGTGGACGTGATGTTTATATGTTTGCTACAGGTTTATGTTGAGGGTAATTTCTTTTTAGTGTTTGATCTCTGTGTATGTTCTAGAGAGCAAGTTTTCCATGCTTTCTTTATCTGCTTACTCATATCCTTTATAATTCTGACTTTTATTTAGGTTCTTAAAAGAAACCTATGGAAAATAATACAGCTCTTACTTCTCTTAACAAATTAATTAGAATAAGGCTTGGGTCAGATCTATGCAACACTTCAGTACAGCTATCTGAATAATTTTATTGATGTGGGATGCTTGTTGCATAATTGAATTAGCTATGGCAATTAATATTATGAATCATGAACCAACTTGAGAGGGTGTATAATAGTCTCTTCTGATTTAGTAGCCAGGTATAGATCTGACACTTACTATAATGATTTTTATATTGTACCCTCTATCTTTTGACTCTGTCCTACTGCATTTGAATTGATAATGCAGTTGCCTATTCTAAGTAACTTATGTGTGAACATATAAGTTATCACCCAAAATGGGACAGTTTTTGAGAATAAAAGGAGGCACTCTCTATAATTAGTCTAATCCAACAGACATAAATCAGGATGATACAGGTACACTAGAATACATAGAAACCTCACTGCTCACACATTCACTTAAGAATCATGGGGCACCTGGGTGGCTCAGTGGGTTAAGCCTCTGCCTTTGGCTCAGGTCATGATCCCAGGGTTCTGGGATCGAGCCCCACGTCGGGATCTCTGCTCAGCAAGGAGCCTGCTTCCCCCCCACCCCTGCCTGCCTCTCCACCTACAAAAGAATCATGACCACAACCCTCTGACTGGCTTAAGAGGTAGAAATTATGAGATTAATTTAAAAACTGAAAATAAAATATTTTTAATTTATATTAAAAATAAATTGTTTGCTAGCATAGGGTAAGTTGCAGAAAGACAGATCAGAGTTTAGATGTGATGTCAAAGGCTCATCTTATCATGAGAATATTACTGAAAGATTGAATAACAGATTGTTAGTGGTAGTCCAACCAAGACACTTGAATTGAGTGATAGTCTTTATCAGGTAATGAGATTTTATTTAATCTAATGAAACATAAAATGGTGACTATAGGCACAGCAATAAACAGATCTACCAGACTTTGTATATTTCCAAAAGAAGAAGACATATATAAATAATAATTAAGCATATCTGATGTTCATAAACTTAGTATAAACTCATATTTAAATAATGTGAAAAAATGCAATCTTGTCATTAATAAAAGACTAAAAAAAATTAGGTGGCACCCATTCTTTGTCAAATGCAGGGCTGATATGTTTTATGGAAAATACCAACACCGACATGATAGAGGGCTTTTGTTTTCCCCTTTGCCTCCTACCTTTGCCCCATTTTCTTTATTATTATCTACCTCCTCTGTCCCATAAATCTGAATAGCTGGAAAAGCCACAAGACCTGTGAAAATAGTTCTAAGAAAATACTGAGCTGGTGGTTGTTGGGACAGTATGTTCACTTCTCTCAGACTCACTGTCTTCAAGGTCTGTGGCCTCTGATTCTATACCAACCATAACATGCAACTCAATTTCTATGGGTCCTGAGGAGCTTCATGCAGACACTACTTCACAGTGCCTAGCCTCATGGCTGTTCCTGAGTCACATGCTCAACATCACCTAACCTATAAAAACCCTGAGCCTACTTCAGTTGGGGAGTCACCTGGTTTTTAAATACTCACTGATGTACACCAGCTGAATAAATCCTTTAACTTTGATTTGAATCACCTAAATCATTTTCTATGATCTAAAAGGGAACTCTGACAAATTAGTTCATGCCTAAAGTCAAATAGCTAAGATGGTATAATAAATGACATATTGAGAAATGGCAGGAAAAACTCTATTGAAAATGGTAATCTTTAGATGAGAAAATTGTTGAAAAAGAGTGATGATCCATTCTATATTTCCCATTATATTAAAAACAAAAAGAAACACTATAAAGATAGGTGGTCAATTTCAAGACTCAGAGTAGATTTAGAAATTCATTTTGCAAAGCAGTAAACTGTTCATTTTTGTGACTATTCAGAAAAAGGTTCGATTACCATCGTCCAAAAATATTGAATTGCCAGCTTCCACCTTCAATTAGGAGAGTACCTTTCTCACCACGGTCAGCAGCCTTTAGTTGATTATCATTGACAACTTAATAGATGAATAAAGCCTTGTCTGGTGAAAAAGCCTAGGAGCAATGACATCCCATTAGTAATGAGCACATCTAGTACTCAAATTTTGGCTTTAAAATTTCAGACTTCAGACTAAGATGGAAACGAAGGAGCCTCCTGAATTTCCCTCCTTTATGGATGTACCATATACACAGCAACATATGGAGCAATTTCCTCTGAGAGAAATCCAGAAACTTATTTAGTGACTCCTACGTTATCAGATAACTGAGAAAATGCCCATATCAAGACAGACATGAAAGGATATAATGCTTTCCTAACCATAAACTCCACCCCTAGCACTGCTCCATATAATTAGGGGGAACCCTAACTCACAGTTTCTCCTGCAGAGCAAAGGCCTGGGACCTCATCTAACACCCCAATTTTAAACCTGCCACCTGAACAATGGATTCTCAAGTCAGCTAGCTCTGGTAGCTACCAGGGCTTGTGTTCACAGGTTCTACAGGACTATAAGAAACGAAGAAGCATTTGTAAAGGGCCAAGGAAGCCCTCATCCCAGCTGTCCTCCCAGAGTTCAGCACAGTAAGCACAGTATGAAGAGCCAAAAACATCCATTTCCCAGTCTTCCCTTGGAAGGGGTTTGGCTACCTCCTTTACTAACTGCTGCCTGAGGATTCAGCTTCTAATTAACATGCATTTAGGTGCTGACTATAACCCTCCTCAGAGCTCAAAAAAGCAGGCAGGTGTTTTCTCTACCTTTTCCCTCTAGCTCACTCCAACAATAAAACCAAGTGTTTATATCACTCTGAGGGAGCTTGTTCACACATCTAGCACCCCAACTTTTATATTTTTATACAAACTTATATAAACATCACCCAAGGGACAAGCCCCTAAAATTAGTTCATATGGCCAATGGGACTTGCATTCATGATCCTGCAAGACTTGGCAAACAAACAAACAAACAAATAAAAACAGTTTTTAAATGGGTATGGAAACACCCCCACAACTGTACTCCCAAGCTCAGTGCACAGAGAGCAGGTAAAATGTGCATCTTCCAGTTTCTCCCTGGAAGGGGTTTGACTGTACACTTTCCCAGCTGCTGCCTGAAGGTCCAGCTTCCCATCAGTCTGCATCCAGGTACTGATGTGATCCTTCCATTTGGGAACCATAGGTTTTATCTAATGCACTGTATCAATAATAGGAAGAATAAAAATAATATGCTTTATCTCATTAGATAAAATTCAACAATCTTACATGATAAAAACGCTTAATAAAATGAACATAGAAATGAAGGTACCTAAATAATAAAGGCTATATATGACAAGTCCACAGCTACTATAATACTTAACCATGAAAAACAAAGCTTTTCTGTTGAGATCAGGAATAAGACAAGGATCCCCACTCTTGTCAGTTTTGTTCCACATAAAAAGAGAAATAAAAGAAATTCAAATTAGAAAGGAAAAGGTAAAATTGTCTCTGTTTAGATAATATAACCTTATATTTAGAAAACACTGAAGATGCCACAAAAACAAAACAAAACAAAACAAAAAACCTTGTTTGAACTAATAAATAAATTCAGCACAGTTTCAAGATTCAAAATCAATATAGAAAGTCAATTGAAATGTGCCTAAGTGGCTCAGTTGGTTAAATGTCTGACTCTTGATTTCAGCTCAGATCATGATATCAGGGTAGCGAGACTGAGCCAGGAATGGGTCTCCATGCTCAGTGGAGAGTCCACTCAAGATTCTCACTCCCTCTACCTTTGCCCCTCCTTCCCAGCATGTGCATGCATGCTCTCTTTCTCTCTCTAAAATAATAAATAAATAAATAAACAAATAAATAAATAAATAAATAAATAAATCTTCTTAAAAAGTCAGAAAACAAACAAACAAACAAGTAACCCAATCAAAACCAGGCAAAAGACCTGAATACACATTTTTCTGAAGACAATATCCAAATAGTCAACAGGTACATTAAAAGGTCCTCAAGATCACTCATCATCAGAAAAATATAAAGAAAACCACAATATCACCTCACACCAGTCAGGATGGCTTTATCAAAATAACAAAAGTTAACAAATACTGGTAAGGATATGTAGGAAAAAGGACCCTTGTACACTGCTGGTGAGAACAAAAACTTGTATGGCTACTATGAGAAACAGTGCTGGCGTTTTCTCAAAAATTAAAAATTTGAGTTATCATATGGATTCAGCAATCCCACTTATGGATATATATCCCAAAGAAATAAAAACAGGATACCAAAGAGACTCATGTATAACAATTTTCACTGTAGCATTATTCACAGTAGCCAAGGTGTGAAATGGAAACAACCTAACTGTCCATTGAAGATGAATAAAGAAAGTGTGAAAAGAGAAAGATAAAAGAAAATACATAAAATATAAAATAAACTATTATTCAGCTTTAAAAAAAGAAAAAGGAAATATTTCAATTTGCAAAAACATGGATGAAGCTGGAGGGCATGATGCTAAATGAAAGAAGCATGACAGAGTAGGTTAAAAACTACATGGTATCACTTACATGTGGAATTTAAATTTTTAAAAAGCTGAATAGAATGTGGTTACAAGGGGTTAAGGGGAATGAGAAATAGAGAGAGGTTGGTAAAAGGTTACAAACTTTCAGTTATAATATTAATAAAGCCTTAGGATCTAATATATAACATGGTGATTTTAGTTGATAATACTGTATTGTATAATTTGAATTTGCTAAGATATTAGAATTTGTGTACTCACCAAAAGAGAGAGAGGGAGAGAGATATGAGGTGATGGTTATATTGGTTATATTAATTAACTCAATGGTGGAAATCCATTCCCATAAATCCGTAGTTTATATTTATATTAAATCATCACATTGTATACCTTAAATATACTATAATTTTATTTGTCAATCATGTTTTAATAAAACAGATAAAATATTATTGAATTGCTAAAATAGGTAAGAATCTCTTAATATCCATCTATAAATTTCTCAATTTTTCATGTGATAATCTCAGAATATATTTTCAATAACAGCTTCTTATGTATTTAAGAATTTTAACACATGTTTTGCATATGTATTAAACATCTATAATTTGGGGAAGAATGATTCTGTTCAGGAAGTTCTCATTTGCTACATGTATTTCTAAATAAGACATACTCCCAAGTATATTCATCCTCAGCAAATGATTTATGAATAAATATTACTCAAAGAGGCATAGATAGGTGACAGTGTAAGACCAGATCCTGTAAAATATTTTTATATCTGCCTGTGTTTTATAAGAAATTGGAAAAAATCTTTTGGATCTCTAGATTGTCAAAAAGTTATATGGGTTATTTTTCTCAGGGAATAAGCAGATTAGTGTTCATTTACTATAATTTTGGGATAAATATTGCCTCTTATTTTCAGGCTAGGTGAGTAAGATGGTGGTTCTTTTGACATGGATATTTTACTTAGTAGAATCAACTACAGCAGATGAAAAAACATTTCCCCAAAATACATCATCATTCCAGTTGATATTCGATATATATGAATTCAATTCAATTCTCAGCTCAATAGAAAATATCTCTGGATACATAATTTCACTGCATCCACCACTATCATTATATTCAAAACATTTTTAAAACCCAATTATCATTATATATAAAAATATATTCATTATATTCAAAAATACATAAAAATATGTGTAATTGGAAGTTATGCCTTGTCCTCTAATATGTACCAATTTAACTCTGGAATTAAAAATTCTATCACTTCAGGGGGCCTGGGTGGCTTAGTCTGTAAAAGTAGTAAAGCTCAGTTGATTTTGGCTCAGGTCATAATCTCAGGGTCCTGGGATTGAGCCCTTAGTCAGATTCCACACTCAGAGAGGAGTCTGCTTGAGGATTCTCTCCCCTTCTCTTTCTGCCCCTCCCCCTCTTCATGTGTATGCTCTTTCCCTCAAATAAATAAATCTTAAAAAAAAAAAAAATTCTATCCCTTGCTTTTTACTGTTTTCCTCACCCAGAATGCCCATTTTCATGCTCTGTTTCCTTTTGTCCTCCTCAATGTCTTTTTTTTTGTTTCTTAAAGCCATTTTAAGCCATGCCTATGGTCTAAAAATCATATAATTTAATATATTTTTTGCCTGGTTGATGGCATTTCTTATGCTTTTAGGTTAACTCTAGGATTTAGTGTTCTCCTTGCTTTCATACATTGGCTCTTCTACTTAATTACAGGTCTATTTTTGTTTGCTTGCCACTGCCAATAGCTTTTGTTTCAATTTATATACCATAAGCATAAGTATCTGTCTTGTGCATATAGATCGCCAGTAATTATATGTTGATTAACTGATTTTCACCATTTTGTAAATTTTAAAAAATGGAATGAATTTTAATACAAGCAATTCATCAAGTTCAGAATGTCTATAAGTGGGATTGAGTGGGAAATTTGCCACAACCCAGGTTAAAAACGTCAGCTAGGTAGAAACTGAATTTTGTCTGGGCCCCAGATTTTATAGGAATCCAATTCTTGGATTCACTTTGACTAAACTGAGAAGAGGCAGAGATCTATGAACCAGAATTCAAATTATTTATTTATATTGACAAATAAAGGTTAGATGGACCAGATACTTGACTATTTCTTATGATGCCTTCTTTCCCACAGAGTATTCAGAGCATACTGCTATGGTGTTGTCTTTATGTGCTACAGTTGCTGATGGAGTCTCCATGTTACTAACAGAGTCTATCTTCAGTTAAGTTAATATTATCTCTCCTCAATTCTAAGCTATGAGGATCATGAGCAATCCCAAAGCTTTAGATATATGTTTTTTGGGAAAAATATTAAAAAAAAAAGGAAAGAAAAGGAATAGAAACATGAAATACATGTTCTAATTTCAAAGCACATCCAGGGACCCTTGGGTGGCTTAGTCAGTTAAGCTTATGCCTTTGGCTCAGGCATGATCCTAGGGTCCTGGGGTTGATCCCTGTACTCAGCAAGGAGTCAGCTTCTCCCTCTCCCTCTGCCATTCTCTCTCTCTCAATTAAATAGATGAAATCTTTCATTTTTTTAATTAAAAAAAGTAAAAACACATATTTTATAATAAAATAAAATAAAACTTTGGAGAAAAATGTTTTGTTTCAGTCTAAAGCAAACATTGATCAGTAATTGGTCTTCTCTAAATTCTTGTTACACACACACAAATACACACACACACACACACACATATGTCTTCCCATATATATGTATATATATTTAATACAGAGATTGCATATATCTTGTTTTCTTTGATATTCCATGGTTTAACTCTTATAAAACAGTCATTTCTTTTTAAGATTTTATTTATTTGACAGACAGAGATCACAAGTAGGCAGAGAGGCAGGCAGAGAGGGGGGTAGAGGCAGGTTCCCTGCTGAGCAGAGAGCGTGATGCAGGGCTCGATCCCTGAGATCATGACCTGAGCTGAAGGCAGAGACTTAACTCACTGAGCCACTCAGGTGCCCTAACAGTCACATTTTCTTTAAGCTTTTTGGAGCATCTGATTGAGACCCATTTGTCACCTAATTGCCTGATATCAACACAAACATAATTGTACATAGCTTTAAATGATAAATTATTATTATCTATTGTTACCGATAGTTGTTGTGTCATATTAGATTTGTAATTTTTAATAAAAATATTTTATATTCTCCATATACTAGAGATTTCATATTGAAATCATGCATTTTTTTAAAATTTTATTTATTTATTTGACAGATCACAAGTAGGCAGAGAGGCAGGCAGAGAGAGAGGGAAGCAGGCTCCCCGCTAAGCAGAGAGCCCAATGCGGGGCTCAATCCCAGGTTGCTGAGATCATGACCTAAGCCGAAGGCAGAGGCTTAACCCACTGAGCCACCCAGGTGCCCCGAAAGCATGCGTTTTTTTTTAAGATTTTTGTTTATTTATTTGACAGAGATCACAAGTAGACAGAGAGAGGCAGGCAGAGAGAGAGGGGGAAGCAGGCTCCCCGCCAAGCAGAGACCCCGATGCGGGGCTCCATCCCATCACCCTGGGATCATAACCAGAGCCAAAGGCAGAGGCTTTAACCCACTGAACCACCCAGGTGCCCTGAAAGCATGCATTTTTAAATCTGCATAGCAGCCCCTCATTTCCAGCTAGTATGTTGCTACAGTTATGTAATGCTCCACTCATTTAACAAGAGAAAAGCATTACTTTGCATCACTATCACTGTCTAGTTGTCCCATTTGAACACTGCATGGAGAATCTAGTTCACTGTACTTAATGGGTATTTTTTGTTAATATTTCTTTATAATTCAGTAGAGATTTTTGGCTATAACTTAGACTGTGTTCAAAACAGCACTGAGTTTAGAATCAATTTATTTTAATTTAAATAATCATTCTCTAATAATGATATTGTTATATATACAACCAAAGTAAGTGTCCCTTTGATCCTGGTTGCAAATATAAGAAATATAGTCTTCCTTGCATTTTAACAAACCTTGTTAAATAACATGAAAATTAATTTTTCGTGTTCTATATAATGGCATCAAAAAGAAAACCATGATTTTCAACAAAATTTGAAGAACTAAATTAACTGAAGAGTTTGACTCTATCACTCTATTTCCTCTTGACATTTGTCATTTGCTGTTAAATAATGAATTTATTCTCCACATCCTTCACTTTAAGCACTCATGCTTCTACAGAAGAAGGAAATTTCTATAGTCAGTTTTTTAGTGGGTTTTCAAAAGTGTATTTACAAAAAACAACAACCTTGCTTTCTCAGTATTAAGGAAAAAGATCAGGCTGACCCATTATTTATCCAGTTAGAGTTTTTAGTTTTGTCATTCCAAATTATGTTATTTGGTTTCTATTCCTTGCTCTAATTAAGAAGTTTAGGCTGATTTAACATATTATAAATTTACCAGTGCTTCTACTTCTGCTTATTTTTTGCTTTCTTTTAAACATCATAAAATAATGTGAAAAGAATAAAAATCTCAAAAATGTTTCAACTGCTACATAATGAAACTACTTTCTCCATATACTTAATACTGGTGATGTAAATAAAACTGATTTTTTATAAAGAAAAAGCTCAAATGTAGATGTTGTTTCTGTGTTTTTTTAACTATATGTATACAGTTAAATCATGTGACCTTCTGGAGAATGTATAAATTTAAAACAATAATTTATATTTACCTTCACAAATAATTGTTGAAGTATTTTGCAAAATCTAAAAGTATTTATATGTTGAAGGTAAAAGTATTTGTTATGGTTTTCTCTTTTCTTGTTCTAATAAAATTGATCCCTCTTCTTGTTCTATTAGGAACTTTTTCAGTCTTTATTATTTGCTTTTCATATGTAAGAATTTTGCAATGACATATTGCTAAAGTGTTTTTTCTGACAATGCAAAGAAACACTGGTGTTTGATCTTTATCAAATACATTTCTGAGGATCAATTTAGATTTAAGGGAGTGTTGCACCAGATAAACAAATGTCCCTTTTATCAATGACTTTATTAACAGAACTGTCTTACAGGTTTGTCTCTAAAACACTTGAATTCCTCTTTAATAAGCAAAACAAAATATCAATAGTTTAGTCATCTGTCATAGAATTCGATATTGGATTGACTTTGAATCATTACTTGCCAAAGGCTTAGTTGACTGAATCACCTGGTATTTTGCTCTGCTACACATGTTAACTACACATTTCTGTAGGCTCTATACTGACTGAAAACAGTGAGCAATGTGAAGGGACCATTTTATTTCAGTTCTAAGAGAAACGCTTTTATCACCACCACTTTCTAAAATATATATGCAAGTCAGATTAAAACCTGGGTCACTCCTGGGAAGAAGAAAGTAGTATTTGAACTAGAAAGAATTCAAAGGAACTCTTTGGAGGAGAGGTAGTCTGTGTTTTACAATCATCTGATTAACTTTCAAAACATCCCTTTGAGTGAGATGTTGGTATGCCCATTTTCCAAATGAAGGAGTTAAGACTCCAAGACACTAAAAAGCTTATGTACAGTGTGTGGACTATGATAGGCAGAATGGTCCCCTGGGATATCCATGCTCTAATTCTCAGAACATATGAATATGTTATGTTACATGATGAAGAGGACTTTGCAGATGTAATTCAGGTCACCAACCTTAAAACATGGAGATTATCCTGAATTATCTTGACACGCACAATCTAATCCTATGAGTACTTAAAAGAAAAATAAAACTATCTGGCTAGAGGCAGGAGAGAAGAAAGAGAAGTTAGGCAGATATAAAGCATATATCATTATATCATGGCACTCATATAGACTTATTAATGGCATTTAACATATTCCCTATAATACTGCAATTATTAATTTCCATAATTTTATCTTTCTTCCTAAAATGAAAATGATTAATGTAAAAAAGAACACCTTATTCAACTTTATGATCTGTAGTATTAGTTAAAATTTCAATTCAGTAGATAGACATGTGTGTAATTATTTGTTTAAAAATATTCTACTCTTGGGGCATTTAGATGGCTCAGTCATTAAGTGTCTGCCTTTGGCTCAGGTCATGATCCCAGGGTCCTGAGATTGAACCCCACATGGAGCTTGCTGCTAGACAGGAAGACTGCTTCTCCCTCTCCCCCTCCCTCTGCTTGTGTTCCCTCTCTTGTTGTCTCTCTCTGTCAAATAAATAAATAAAATCTTAAAATATACATATATATGTATGTACACATACATGTATACATGTATATACATACATGTATATATACACTTGAAAAAGTGAGAGTAGAAATACATATATATGTATATATATGTGGATATATATACTGTATATATATATAACCAGATAAACAAATATATATACATGTATATATATCCACATATATATACATATATATGTATTTCTACTCTCACATTTTCAATCAGTATAACAAATATTCATTTGAACATCCTAATCATGTTTTGGCAATATGTTATACTAAAATATTATTATCAACTAATAAAAGTGATATAGAGAATACACACCCCCATACATTCATATGTATATATATGCATATATATATAGAGAGAGAGAGAGAGAGAAGAGAAGTGAGAAGAGAATGATTGATGGATCGATTGAGTGAGGTCATGAGTATACAGTTTTTGGATCTGAGGAACAGTTTATTCTTCATAGAATTGTATCCTGTGTCAGTTCCCCATGTTTCAAATCCCCACTGAGTGACATGAATGAGGATCATATTTCACCAGCACATGTAGTTGGTTTACATTATAGTAGAATTACCCCAAAATTATGAGACTAAGAGCTTATATAGGTGCTGCCAACACATCTGTCTCCTTCCCCAGGCCCCCACATAAAGACTTAAACACTCTAAAATGTTAAAAAAAAAAAGCCTCTCCAGGGAAGGACAGAGGGAGAGTCTTTATCCTTATTTATTCTACTGGAATGGAAGCAAATGCCTCTGGTAGACATCTTTAAACTTCTAGCTTTCCAGACCTTTGCTATTCAGTCATTTTTCTTGATTAGAAGTCTTCAACCATGCAAATCATGAAATATTCATAGAAAATTCTCTTTCAACACACTCATTCTGAAAATCAGTAAACATGTCCAATTATTGCTTGCAAAACTAATGAGATCACCATATCCATTCTACATGCTCCCCCCCCATTGTTTTCCTAGTTTGAATACTCTTCTAAATCTCCACATCCAAGCTTAATATTTGCTCTGGATTTTCAGCATACTAATTTTATACATCATACCCTCACTATAATGTGATAACTGATATAAAAAATTAATCACATAAATATGGGTTTGCTTACTCCTGGGTTTAGGGAAAGATTTCAGATCTCAATTGTTGAGCATTCTGAGTGCTCTTCTGAACTATTAAAAACCATACTAGGTCCAGCTACAGTTTGGTTCTTCCTGGAAGTGATATCTTCTCCAAGTTAAATATTGACATGGATGGTTATGGATCCTATGACTAGCCAGAAATTCTAGGAAGTGATTCCAAAAATTTCCAGGTGATGGATACCTGTTTTATTGTCATTGTCTGACTCTACAGGGTTAGGAGCAAACAGCATTAAAGGATAAGCAGAATCATCTCCAGAATTTTTAAGACTGTAAATTTCATTGCCTATGAAAATCTCCTTTATATTTCCAGAAATTACTTATTTAAAATAAGCTAAAAACTTCAATCTATCTATATCAGTCAGGGTGTCCAGAATTCATACACATTTGTGTATGCATGTACACGTATATGCGTGCATATATACATATGAATATATTTAGGGACTTTTTACATCTATATGTGTATATAATTATATATGTAATGCACATATATTAGCATGCTTAAAACATACAAACATATATATATATATGTATATAAACACACATGTAGAAGGGGAGAAGATTAATTTCAAGGAATTGCATGATTGTGGGGGCTGGCCAGTCACAAAGCTGGAAACTTTTGAGTGGGAACTGGTACCACAGTCTTGAGACAGAATTTTTTCTTCCCCATGGAAATCTTGGTTTTGTTTCTTAAGAACTTCAACTGATCAGATAAGGTCCAGCCACATTATGAAGGATAATCTCCTTTACTTAGAGCCAACTGATTATAGGTTTTAACCATATATACAAGATACCTTCACAGCAACACCTAGATTGATGTTTAATTGAATATTATAT
Source organism: Mustela erminea (assembly GCF_009829155.1). NCBI lineage: Eukaryota > Metazoa > Chordata > Mammalia > Carnivora > Mustelidae > Mustela > Mustela erminea. The sequence continues at coordinate 85,377,850 of NC_045615.1, forward strand.
ATAGCCCAGCAAAATTGATACCTGAAAGTTACAATTACATTTGTGAATGTAGCCTGGGTAGAAGCCTTATTGAAATTCAATGGATTTTCTACCTGAATTATCTATTTCGTGATGCTATATATATATATTTTTGTTGACTTGTGGTTGGTATTGTTAAAAACAGAGGTAAATCTGATTCCAAACAAGGGGCTACATTTGCAAATTATGCTGTTGTGTACCACTGTGTCCTGCTCTCTGTATGTGCTACATTTAGGTTGATGGGATATCATCCAAAAAACAAAACAAAACAAAACAAAACCTCTCTCTGCCAAATAAGAAACATAATAATGTGAGTTTGAACTCCATTAAAAACTGAATGCTTATTTTGATTTATAAGCCATGCATTCATCAATGCAATTCAACAAATATGGCAAGTAGTGGCCAATGTACACATATCTAATATTTTGGAAGTAGAGTCAAGATGGGTAAAAATTGAAAACTGATCCTTTCAACAACTTTATACTACTTGATTAGACAAAAAGTTTATACTTTTTATTTATTTATTTATTTATTTATTTTTGGCGTGTTTATTTATTTATTTATTTATTTTTTCCAGCATAACAGTATTCATTATTTTTGCACCACACCCCGTGCTCCATGCAATCCGTGCCCTCTATAATACCCACCACCTGGTACCCCAACCTCCCACCCCCCGTCCCTTCAAAACCCTCAGATTGTTTTTCAGAGTCCATAGTCTCTCATGGTTCATCTCCCCTTCCAATTTCCCCCAACTCCCTTCTCCAACCTAAGTCCCCATGTCCTCCATGCTATTTGTTATGCTCCACAATTCACAAAAAGTTTATACTTTTTAAAAATATTTTTCTTTCCTTAAAAATAATATAGTATTGGGGCGCCTGGGTGGCTCAGTGGTTTGGGCTGCTGCCTTCAGCTCGGGTCATGATCTCAGGGTCCTGGGATCGAGCCCCGCATCGGGCTCCCTGCTCCGCAGGAAGCCTGCTTCCCTCTCTCTCTCTCTCTCTCTCTCTGCCTGCCTCTCTGCCTACTTGTGATCTCTGTCTGTCAAATAAATAAATAAAAATCTTAAAAAATAATAATAATAATAATATAGTATTTAAAATGGAAAAGTCAGAATTTTTAGTCATTTCATAGTTTTGAACATGAAAAACTTCTTAGCAATGACACAATCTTTTTAGTATAAATTATTTCATATTAGATATGTATTTGAAATGCAAGAGAGAGACATTTTACTATCATATACTTCACTTTTACTTAATATTGTGAATCACAGTATTTGTTCCACAGAAGAGTTGATAAAGCTTAAATTAATGCTCTACTTTATAAGTACTTGTAGCCTTCCTTTTCTATGTACTATTAATTTTAATAATTCAAATGCCCATTTATCACCGTCTTATATTCCTTAATATTATTACCTGTTAGTCATCTTGATAAGGATTTAGTAAATTTTTCATTTTATAGTTTTATCTAAAACTTAGTTATTGACCATAAAATTAAATATATATCTTTCCCCAGAAAAGGTCCATTAGGTTAGGACATATATATCTATATAGTGATGCACTATTACTACATGAAGTTTATAGTTTATAATAATCATACAAAAGCCAGTAATGCATAAAAACCAATGTACTTTTCCTGTATTTTATTAAACAATCAAACTATAACATAAAATTTGGTTAAAAAAAAAAGATTAGTTTCTACCTTCTGGGAAAATGTACATCTAAGAACAATACAGATGAATGAAATTTTAAATACCAATTACCATTTGATATAGTCCTTCATTGTAAAAATCTTTACAGCACTTTTTTCTTCCATTCCCAATATGAGGTAATTATATTAAGAATGATGATAAAAGGTTGATGGATTCCTGTCATAATCCAAGAGATTTCCCATTGGTGCTTAACTCAGTAAATGACTGAACCTCCCCTGTGCCAAACTGCACTAATGATATCTCTAGAGTGGGTCCTTGGGCTCTGAGAATTCTTCTGTCAAGCAAAAAATGGAAGGAACATATACTTGGCTGTGTGTGTCATGTAAGTGAAAGCAAATATCTCACGACCTGTTTTCTTTATTGCTTTTTCTGTTGCGGATTACAGCATTTAAGAATACAATAAAAAGCCTGTCTATCCTAGAATTAGAATGTGTTTTAAATCTTTAAAATTAGTAATCTCTTTGCAAGTCTCTACACAAGATCTAATCCTCTAATTTGCAATCTATTCATAGATAGAGTTGGTAAAAGGGGGATGGATAATCACAGAAGACAGAAGAGAGTAGAATCTAGGTCTGGAAAATTCAGCTGATCCCCCATGCTTTGTTCTGAATAACTTCCTTTTTCAAATTTAGAATACCTGGAATATATGTCCATTTTTGTAATGTAGATATGTAAGTTAAATACTCTCTTCTCCTCAGAAAGTGTGGTGAGTTAACAAATTATTATTGTCTTAGGTCATGTTTCCCAGAAGTATATCCTGGAACAAAAGTGATTTATTCAGGAAGTACTTCTAGAAGGAAATATAAAGATTCCTTTAGAGAACAAAACTCCATGTCTACAAACAGAAAACATGGCCTGTGGAAAATAGAAACTACAGAGGAAGAAAAACTGGTTTGTGGGAGAGAAGAGCCATGGGCACTGCAAAGAGGAGGGATCCCTGATCAGGGAAAGAATAGCAAGAGAAAAGAAAATAGAGAAAGAATGAAGGGGGAAAAAAAAAGAGTGAAAACATACACAGGGGACTATATAAGAACACTATTCCCCAATACCATAGGTGTCAATACCTTCAAGCTTTTATAAATGATGGAATACAGAATCTGAAGTTTCAGAGGTCAACACTATTACCAGGTCAGGACTGACAGTGCTCTGATGGGGAAGGAGGGCCTAGTCCTGAGAGCAGGCAGCTGAGGATACCCTGGGTTCCAGGGGGAGAAACAGTTTCCCTGCTTGTAGTGCATTTGGTTGAAGTGATACAGCCACTCTGAGGTCAAAACACCCTTCAGGCAACATTGAGCTACCCCATTCACTAGTATAAGAACAAAGTCACCAACTGAAGGCAGCAAACCCTGGTGTGGCCTGTGTGTTGTTATTACACTGAGCTCTGAACTGCTGTGCTGCATGGCCACACAACTACTTTCTAGGACAAGCCAGCACCAGCCACAGTGCAGTGAGACCCTCCCCCAGAGGATCAGCATTGGTGCATGCTGCAGGAGTCTCTGAAGTGTGGAGTTCTGAGGCACAGCTGGGCCTGGATAAAACACTACTGCACTGTCTGGCAGGAAGACAATCAGTCAAAGACAGGGTCAATGTAAGAATCTAAGGGAAGCGGGGGGGCATAAGAGGGGTGATTGTGCGTCTACAAGGGCTTCTTAAAGAGTGGCCCAGGGGAGCAGCGCCTGAGTGGCTCAGTACTTAAGCAGCTATCTTCATCTCAGGTCATGATCTCAGGGTACTGGGATTGAGCCCTGCATCTGTCTCCCTGCTTGGTGGGAAGCCTGCTTCTCACTCTCCCACTCTCCCTGCTTGTGTTCTCTCTCTCATGATGTCTTTCTCTGTCAAATAAATAAATAAAATCTTTAAAAAAAAAAAAAAAGTGGGCCATGGGAGCATCCTGCTCTGGAGATGAGAGCGAGGCACAAAGTCACTTTACCTCTTGCCCACTAGCACTAATCAATCCCAGTAAGCTAAAGAGCACCACCAAATGGAGAATGGAGTCACTATATCAAGCATCAAACCCCACTCCCCCACCTCTAACCACCTTCAACTCCCCAAACCTGGCAGGCACACATGCACTAGGGCAAATTCATCTGAGAATCAGAGCAGCAGGTCCCTGTCCCAGAAGACCAGCACAAACACCTCATTCATACCAAGTCTAATGATCATAGAATGCTTCAAAATTTCAAGAGCTCTAGGTGAAACAGGATATAGCTTCCTTTGAGGCTTGTTTTTGTCATTTTGTTTTTGTTTCTGTTGTATTCTGGGATACAGTAGAACAATTTTTATTTTTTCTTTAATTTTTAATTTTTAGGTTTTTTTTTTTTCTATTAAGCTTCTCTTAGTGAAATATAACACACCTAGGATCTAGCTTCCTTCCTTTATTTATTTATTTATTTATTTATGATTTTTAAATTTAAATTTATTTTATTTTAATTGTGTTTTTCCTCCAAAATGACAAGACAAAGGAATTCACCACAAAAGAAAGAACAGGAAGGAATTATGGTCAGGGATTTAATCAATACAGATATAAGTAAGATGTCTGAACTAGAATTTAAAAGAACACTTAAAAGGATACTAGTCAGGCTTGTAAAAACCATAGAAAACACTAGCAAATCCTTTACTGCAGCAATAAAAGAACTAAAATCTAGCCTTGTGGAAATTGAAAAGGCTTTAACTGAGATGTAAATCTAAATGGATGTCATAGAATGAAGACGGATAAAACACAGGAATGAATCAGTGGTACAGAAAAAAAAATATGGAAAATAATGAGGTTGAAAAGAGGAAAAAAAAGGTAATGGATCTTAAAGAGATAGACTTTGCGAAATCAGTGACATACTAAGATGGAATAGCATTCATACCAAAGGAGTTCCAGAGAGAGAAAAGGGGGCAGAAGTTTTATCTGAGCAAATCATAGCTGATAACTTCTCTAATCTGGGGAAGGACACAAATATCAAAATCCAAGAAGCACAGAGAACTCCCACTAAATTCAACAAAAGTTGACTATTGCCAAGGCATATCATAGTCAATTTCATGAAACACACAGACAAGGAAGAATCCCAAAAGCCCCAAGGGAAAAAGTCCTTAACCTACAAGGGAAGACAGATTAGGTTCAAAGAAGACCTATCCACAGAAACTTGATAGGCCAGAAAAAAATGGCAAGATATATTCAACATGCTAAATGGGAAAAATATGCGGTCAAGAATACTTTATCCATTAAGGCTATCATTCAGAATAGAAGGAGACATAAAAAGTTTCCTATAGAAACAAAAACTAAAGGAGTTCATGGCACCTAAACCAGCTCTGCAAGAAATATTAAAGGGGAATCTTTGAGTGAAAAAAAGGCCAAAAGCAACAAAGAACAGAAAAATAGAAAGGAACAGAAAACATCATGAAAAACACCAATTTTATAGGTAACACAAGGACATTAAATTCATATCTTTCAATAATCACTCTGAATGTAAATGGACTTAGTGCTACAACCAAAATCCATTCTAGATTCTAGGATACTAGAATGGATTAAAAAGAGAGAGAGAGAGAGAGAGAGAGATAGACTGATCTAAATGCTGATTACAACATAATGACCTAAAGACATCAGCAGATTGAAAGGGAAGGGATGGAGAACCATCTATCATGCTAATGTACACCAAAAGAAAACCAAAGTAGCCATAGTTGTATCAGACAAAGTAGATTTTAAAATAAAGACTGCAACAAGAGGTGAAGAAAGGCATTATAACATTTTTAAGAGGTCAGTACAGAAGAAGATGAAACAATTGTAAATATTTATGCCTTCAACTTGGGAGAACTCAGATAGAATAATTAGTTAATAATAAACATAAAAGAACTCATTGATAACAATGGAATAATAGTAAGGGACTTTAACACCCTATTACAGGATATATCATTTAAGCAGAAAATCAACAAGGAAACAATGGCCTTGAATGATACAGAGAACGCAATGGATTTAACAGATATATTCAGATCACTGCATCCTAAAGCAGCAGAATTTTTTTTTTTTTTGAGTGCAAATGGAACATTCTCTGTAATAAATCACATACTGGGTCTCAAATCACCCCTCAACAAGTAAAAAAAACACTGAGTTCATACCTTCATATTTCCAGACCACAATGCTATGAAACTTAAGGTAAACCACAAGAAAAAAATTGTAAATATCACAAATATATGGAGATTAGAGAACATCTTCAAAGAATGAACAGATTAACCAGGAAATTAAAGAGAAAATTTAAAAAGACATGGAAGCCAAGGAAAATGAAAACATGACATTCCAAACCTTTGGGATGCAGCAAAGGCAGTCTTACAATAGAAATATATTGCAGTACAGGTTACATTAAGAAGCAAGAAAAGTCTCAAATATGCAAGCTAACTTTACACCCAAAGGACTGAGAAAAGGAATAGCAAATAAAGCCCAAAGCCCACAGAAGAATGGAAATAATAAAGAAGAGCACAGAAATAAATGACGTAGAAACAAACAAACAAACAAAAAACAGTAGAACAGATTAGTGAAACCAAGAGCTGGTTCTTTGAAACAATTAATAAAATTGATATACCCCTAGTCAGACTTATAAAAAGAAATAAAGACGGGACCTAAACAAATAAAATCAGGAATGAAAAGAAGAGATCACACCACCACCATAGAAATACAAACAATTATAAGAAATTATTATAAAAAATGATATGCCAACAAACTGGGCAATCTGGAAGAAATAGATAACTTCCTAGAGATATACCAACTCCCAACTCTGAAACAGGGTGAAAGATAAAATTTAAACAGAATGACAACCAGCAAAGAAATTGAAACAGTAATCAAAAATCTCCAAAAAACAAAAGTCCAGGCAGGGACAGAAGTCCTGGCCTTCCAAGGAAATTCTACCAAATATTTAAAGAAGAATTAATACCTGTTATTTTCAAACTGTTTCAAAAAATAGAAATGGAAGGAAAACTTCCAAAATAATTCTACTTGGCCAGCATTATCTTGATTTGAAAACCAGACAAATACCTCAATAATAAGAGAATTAAAGGCCAATGTCCCTGATGAACATGGATGTAAAAATTCTCAACAAGATAATAGCAAATGGAATTCAACAATACCTTAAAAGAATTATTCACCATGATCAAGTGGGATTTATTCCTGTGTTTTAATATTCACAAACCAATCAATGTGATATATCACATTAATAAAAGAAAGGATATAAAAAGAAAAAAAAAGATAAGAACCATATGATCATTTTAATAGGTGCAGAAAAAGCATTTGACAGGTACAGCATACATTCTTGATTAAAAAAAAAAAAGAACTCTTAATAAAGTAGGGACAAAGAGAACATACCTCAGCATCATAAAAGCCACATATGAAAAGTCCCTAACTAATATCATCCTCAATGGGGAAAAACTGAAAGCTTTTCACCTACGGTCAAGAGCAAGACAAGGATGTCCACTCTCCCCATTATTGTTTAATATAGTATTGAAAGCCTTAGTCTCAGCAATCAGAAAACAAATAGAAATAAAAAGCATCCAAATCAGCAAGGAAGAAGTCAAACTTTCAATATTTGCAGATAGCATTATGCTCTATATAAGAAATCTAAAATATCCCACAAAAAAATTGCTAGAACGAATACATGAACCCTCCAAAGTTCCAGGATATAAAACCAATGTGCAGAACTCTGTAACATTTATTTCTATACACCATAATGAAGCAACAGAATGAGAAATAAAGGAGCCAGTCCCATTTACAATTGAACCCAAAACAATTAGATAACTAAGGATAAACTTAATCAAAGAAGTAAAGTCTGTACCCTGAAACCATAGAACAGTTATGAAAGAAATAGAAGATGACACAAAGAAATGGAAAAACATTCCATGCTCATGGATTAGAAGAACAAACATTGCAAAAATGTCTATAATGCCCAAGACAATCTACACCTTTAATGCAATTCCTATCAAATTACCACCAGCATTTTTCATAGAGCTAGAACAAACAATCCCAAAACCTGTCGGGATACACAAAAGACCCCAAATATCCAACCAATCTTAAAGAAGAAAAACAAAACTAGAAGCATCATGATTCCAGATTTCAAGACAAAAAACAGACACATAGATCAATGGAACAGAGGAGAAAACCCAGAGATGGACTTACAACCATATGGCCAACTAATCTTCAACAAAGCAGGAAAGAATATCTAATGGTAAAAAGACAATAACTTCAACAAATGGTGTTAGGAATACTGGACAGCAACAAGTAGAAGAATGAAATTGGACCACTTTCTTACACCATACCAAAAAAAAAAAAAAAAAAAAAAAAAAAAAGAAATTCACAATGGCAGAGAGACCTAAATGTGAGATATGAAACCATCAAAATCTAGGGGTTCATGTACCCTTACGTGCACTGCAATGTTCTAGAAAAGAACACAGGCAATCTGTGATGTTGGCCACAGCTCCAGAGGCAAGGAAAACAAAAGCAAAAATGAACTACTGTGACTTCATTAAGATAAAAAGCAAATGGTGAAGAAAGCAATAAACAAAAGTAAAACACAACCTTCAGATGGGAGAAGATATTTGCAAATGACATATCTGATAAAGGGTTAGTATACAAAATCTTGAAAGAGCTTATCAAACTCAACACTCAAAAAACAAATAACAGCTAAGAAATGGACAGAAGATGTGAATAGCCACTTTTCCAAAGAAGACATCAAGATGCCTAACAGATATGTGAAAAGATGTTCAATGTCACTCATCATCAGGAAAATACAAAGCACAACTAGGATGAGATACCACTTCACACCTGTCAGAATGGCTAAAATTAACAACACAAGAAACAACAGGTGTTGGCAAGGATACAGAGAAACAGGAAGCCTCTTATACTGTTGGTGGGAATGCAAACTGGTGCAGCCACTCTGGAAAACAGTATGGAGTTTCCTCAAAAAGTTAAAAATAGCACTGCCCTACAATCCAGCAGTTATGCTACTAGGTACTTTCCCAAAGGATAAAAAGTTACAAATTTGTAGGGGTACATGCACCCCAATGTTTATAGCAGCATTATCAACCATAGCCAAAGTATGGAGAGAGCTCAAATATCCATTAATTGATGAATAGATAAAGAAAATACATGTACACAATGAAATAATATTCAGCCATCAAAAAAAATGACATCTTGCTATTTGCAATGATTGGATGGAACTAGAGTGTATTATGCTAAGCAACATAAGCCAGTCAGAGAAAGACAAACACCATATGATTTCACTGATATGTGGAATTTAAGAAACAAAACAGATGAACATAGGGAAGGGGAAAAGAAAAAAGGAAACAAAGTATAAGAGACTTTTAGTGATAGAGAACAAACTGAGAGTTGATGGAGGGAGGTGGGTGAGGAATGGGCTTAATGGATGTTGGTAATTAAGGAGGGCACATTTATGATGAGCACTAGGTGTTGTATGTAAGTGATGAATCACTTCTGAAACCAATATTGCACTGTATGTTAACTCACTAGAATTTAAATACAAATTTAAAAAGAAAAAAATGAAAATAATGTATTGGGTATGTAATACCAATGAAAATAATGAAATATTACCAATGAAAATAATGAAATAATACCAATGAAAATAATGTATTGGGTAAAGATTCAGGGGTTAGAGATTTGGACTGGGCTCAGCTGAGTGGTTTTTGTTGTTGTTGTTGTTGTTGTTTTTTGTTGTTGTTGTTGGCTCCATCTGCTGACAGGTCATCTCTTGTCTGATTGAACTAAAATGGTTTTATTCACATGTCTGACAGTTGGTCCTGGCTCTTGAGTAGGGTGCTTTGGTCATGTGTCTCCAGTAGCCTACTCTACATTTATTTATATGGCAATGTTTGCAAGATCCTCAGGAAGAACAAGAGAGTACATGCACTTTTCACTCTTCTGTCTGCAGCAAATCTGCTAATGTCCCATAGGTCAAAGCAAATTACATAATCAAGCCAGAATAAATGTATGTGGAGTTTATCCAAGGGCAGATACAGGGAGGAACAAATCACTGTAGGTCATTATTGCAATAATCCCCTACAGGTAAAATCACAAGTAAAGACTACAAGGTGAAATGGAAACCTTGAACTGTAAGGTATAAATTAGAGTTGTCCTGTCTTGACACAAGGGGTTTGGGCTTCCAAATTCTTGTACCAGTTAAGCCTTGGCCCAGGGGAGTTTAAGCAGGTTCTTGCAGCTATCTTCTAGTACTGGCAAAGCATGTCCTCTCATGTTGGCTCTTGCAAGTGATAGCATGCATGGGATGCAGAAAGGGCTATTAGTGGAGCAAAGGGGACAGGGATCACAGAGAGCAAAGAGGTATTTATTGGAATCTGGACTGACTGAGCACCAACATTGTCTGCTATAATATCCTATTCCACTGCTCAGATTCAATAATGTTGATTAATTAATTCATGGATTAGCTGTCATTGGGTCTTCAAGATGGTGGTTTTCTGAGAGAAGTATACAGAGGAAGGATTTAGTGGGATGAATCCCACAAATGGTCCTTAGCATAACCTATGTTCAGTACCTCTTTTCTCTAAAATCTAGTCTAAATCACCCTTTCCTTTAGCTAGCCCCCTATAGATATAGATCGATTTATCTGGTGGCATGATCTAAACGTTCATAGTTCTAAGGGACCTGAGCTCCTGATTATCTCTTTTTAGTCAGACTGTGGTTGTTCTAATTACTTATTTGTAGTTAAAACTGTGCATGTGAGTATGCTTAGAGGTCTCTGGATTCTGAAATTATCTCTTCTTTCTCCCATTATGAAGTGTCAAACGATCTCCTCACAAGGATCAATGTGAATTATTCCTGCCAGCATAGCAAATCCTTTTTTTGACTGTTGATTTCTAAAGTTTGGGGTACAATGAAATAGCAGCTGTAGCTTTTGGCTTGATGGGAATTTTATAACATTCTCATAAAATATTGTCCCTCTGGGAATTAAGATCTCTAGCCCTAAGTGACCTAGATATGAAAATCAGAAGCATAAATTCCCAGTGTGGATCAATGGGAGTGACAGTGTAGAGTTACCACTCCTTGTATTCCTTGATTTTCAGTCCATATGGTCTAGCTATCACTGACATAGTCTTGATAGTGGTTGGTTCGGGGTATATGCCACATTTTAAAGGAGAGAATCTCATTTGGACACAGGTTTATCTTCAAGCTGGTGACTTAGCTACACCTTTTTTTTTTTTTTTCTTTTTTAGCCCATTTTAGCACTCCAAGAAGATACATCAGGGCACCTGGGTGGCTCAGTGGGTTAAAGCCTCTGCCTTCAGCTCTGGTCATGATCCCAGCACCTGGGATCGAGCCCTCACATCAGGCTCTGTGCTCAGCTGCAAGCCTGCTTCCCTTCCTTTCTCTCTTCCTGCCTCTGTCTACTTGTGATCTCTGTCTGTCAAATGGATAAATAAAATCTTAAAAAAATAAGAAGATATATCTTCTGTATCTGGTAATACCAATGAATGCCTTGGAAAGGTGTCCATAGTTGCTCCTCTCTCATCTTAAATTAGTCCCTTTTATCCAAGCAAAGCTCTGTAGGATCTCTTGATATATCACACACTATATGAGCCAACAGATATTGATAGGGCCAAGGCTGTGTGATTGAAACTATTCCTAATTTTCCTAAGGAAAACTTTGGCCCATTAAGCATTGCCAAGATCCTTATAGGAAAGTTTTTCCACTGGCCACTTTGAACTGGTTGCAGATTATAATAATTAAATCTATTTTATTTTTGGCCTTAAACGCTGCCACCCAGTTTCTGGATTTCCAGAATACTATCATCTTTTTTGACACTAAGGAGCCCAGTTGTAAACAGTATGTCTTACTGTCAGCACCAGACTGAAAAATAACAGCTACTACTGGGCTTCTCTATGATGCATTCTTTATCACTGTTGAATATAGTGTCCTCTGTCTCTCTCAAGGATTATGGTCATCAAAGGGAGGTGTAGTGCTGATTTGGGGTCTTGTATAACAGATTCATTCTATCAAGCTTACTTCTGTGTGCCTTGGGAATCTTCTCAACATTCTGCCAAGGAAAGTCTGACATCTCTATGTTATTTAATATAAACCACCATTTTTTCCCTGAGATTCACAGACATTCCAGGAGCATATTGAAACCTGTTCCAGGAGCCTTTCCTGAGTGTTAAATTCTGAATCATGACAAAGTGTTCCCATATTTTAAAACCCTCCATTATTTAGCTTCATAGTCTGCTCCTATAGGACTAGGTCCCAGAAGATCTATCTCAGGTGTGAATCCATACTTCATACTGGTACATAATAGCTTTGTTCTTAAGCTCCTTTGGTGATTGATCCCTCTTGGCTCTTAGTAGAAGAAAGAACCCTTAGACCGGGTGAGGTCAAGCCTTAGTTGAACAGGGCACTATTATTTCTGAACAAGGGGAAGCACGCCAATTCTATGGGCCCAGAATGCTGAGAAAAACAGGGATCCAAGACTCTGAAGCACATCCCACTAAATGTCTCCATCTGAAATGTCAGAAGACTTAAGATACAAAGGCAGTCCTTTCTGAGGATCTTCTTTCCTATCATTAGATCTTGGCTTGGTAAGTAGAACAATCTGTTCTTGGGCTGTATGATATGAAGATCTCTTTCTATGAAGGTGTTCTTTAATACCATGCTGTAAATTGCCATTTGAATAGCCTGAGATTGCTATTTTCTTTTTTCAATGCACTAACTGAATTTAGCAACTATCAATTTGTCATAACTAATATTTATAATTACTGTTTTTATAATTACTCTTTACCCCTGCATATGCTATAGATTTGAGACAGAGCATCCATTTCTACCTCTATCTCATCCAACTTCACCACAAGTGAAAATCTTAACAGTGTTGTCCCTGTTGCCATCTATCCTGTGAGTGATCCCCCTTTAGAACTCCTCTTTAGGATCGCTTCCTAGGACCACAACTGGTATTATAGAAGTAAAGTTTCCAGAAGGTCATTAAAAAAACAAATATTCATGTGCAAATGATACATTAAGAAATATTCTCAGACTTCAGAGTGCAAGTATAACTCAGAGCTTACCCACACTGAGGGAAGGATGCTGGACTTCACTACTCCAAAATTTACTTCCTGCCAAGGAAGGCAGAAACTACCAGGTTGTTCTTGTTCTTCAGTTTGTAAGTGAAGTTATTCTGGTGCCTCAAATGTGGTCATTACATTCAGCTGGTAACTGTAAAAAAAGAACCAAAACATAGAAATGGGTAGTGGTGGGTCATAAGTTCAGTGATGGGCTAGAATTGCACAGTATGATGAAAATGGATTCTCATTCCCCAATATCTTATAGAATGGAAATTCATCTCTCATATTCCAAGTGGGAATTTATAATGCATACGTTTATTTTTTAAGTAAAATTGATCTAGTGTTGCAATCAACCATTTACATAACAGTTGTAGAATCTCTTTGAAAAATTGTGTAAAGTATTAAGTACTATAGAACTATGAGTTTGTAAATACTAATTAATATATTTTTTTATTTCACTATAAGCTTTTCTGTTAGGTGACAGTTACTTCACCATGATTTTTAAGATTGGTTCTAAAGGGAAATGTGTTGCTAATTCCCAACAAACAATTTGCAAAATAATATTAATTCAATCCAACTTGTTACACTGCCAATAGAGATATGTCCTAGTAACCTTCAATGGTTCCTGTCAATGGTTTTTAAATTGTTGAGACAATAGATTTTCAATCCTTTTCACTAATGAAATCTAATTTGTACTTGACCTTTAAAAGATGTTTCTGGGCACTTGGGTGGCTCAGCAGCTTAAGCCTCTGCTTCAGCTCAGGATATGAACTCAGGGTCCTGGGATAGAGTGCCATATCAGGCTCTCTGTTCAGCAGGGAGCCTGCTTCCCCCTACTCTTTTCACCTGCTTCTCTGCCTACTGGTGATCTCTGCCTGTCAAATAAATACAGTCTTTAAAAAAAGTAAAAGATGTTTCATGTGCTATTTTACAAACATCTTTACAGAATAGTTTTAAGAAATTCACTATTTAAAAAGAAATTCATCACTTAGTTGGAGCACTTTGAAAACATTTGTTAATTTTTCCCAGATCAAATATTCACATTACAAGGCAAATATATTCAAATCATATCACTTGATTGTGTTAATATTTCCAATATAAGTCGTATGCTTACTTTTTTGAAAGATACATCATCACTACTACAATGAGACAGTCCATAATTGAGAGATGTTTAAAGTAGCATGGAGAAGGAGCATACCTTTAAAAATTAAGTACAAAATTGTTTATACCTTTTGACCATATGTGTAAAATAAAAAAAAATAATATGATGCTACAGAGTTGTTTTAGGGGAGTTATTAAGTGTACCTATATAAAGCATATGGCATGATAATTGATAAATAGGATGTAATCAGCATATGGATGCTCTTATTGACTTAAAGCCTAAATAACCTACTCACTATCCCAGTGAGTCCATCATCTACAAAAAAGCTCTAGAAAGTTCAAAGAATGAATGAAGTATAGGACCATGCTGGCAAAGTTTTTAATCTTACTGTTGAGATGGTGGTGAGAAATGATAATTTTTTGTTTTCATACATTGAAGTCCTCTTTTTAGCATTTCTCTCAGGAAAAGAAAGAAGAAAATTTGAAGATCTGAGAAAATGTGTGATCACATGTTTCAGCATTATTTAGAATGTGACAATCATAAGCAAAAGATGTCCTGCCATGGATTGCTTGTGATATTTTAAAAACTTCCTATCATTTGCTTGTGCATTTTCCTTTCTCTTTCCCCACCTCTCTTTCTCCCAAAAACTCACCAAAATCCATCCATATTATTTTACTTTTTTTTTAAGATTTTATTTATTTATTTGATAGAGGGATAGAGAGCACAAGTAAGCAGAGCAGCAGGCAGAGGGAGAGAGAGAAGCAGGCTCTACTGAGTAGGGAGTCCAATGCAGGGCTTGATCCCAAGACCCTGGAATCATGTCCTGAGCCGAAGGAAGATGCTTAACCAACTGAGCCACCTAAGCACCCCCATATTATTTTTCTATTGCTATGAAATAACTTACCACACTGAGTGGTTTAATTATCAATACCTGTCTATTAGCTTATTGTCCCTGTAGCACAGAAGTCTAAGTGCAAATCAGCTGGAGTCTCTGAATAGAGTCTCACACTCAGCCTTGCACTCAATGTGTCCTTGGCCAGTCTGCAATCTTATCTAATACCTCTGGGGAAGAATCTGCTAACAACTTATTCAGTTTGTTAGCATTCAACAACCTTAATTACTTTGTTATTAATTCCTTGAAGCTTTAAAGGTGAAGTTCTCATCTCCTTGCTGGTTTTATGGTGGAGGCTGTTCTCCTAGCTCCTAGCAGCCTCCTATATTTCTCTCCATGTTTGAAACTAGCATCTGATAATTCCCCTTAGGTTGAATTCCTCTCAGGATTTTAACCTTTCTTATTTTGACTCATAACTTGTTTAATGCAATGAGATTCTATGGTATGGGCTTGCATCCAAGAGAACTGGGGATGTGTTAAGTAGCACATTGTTTCACTTAAAAGGAGAGATTTATTGTCATTCAGCCCTGAATCTGAATTCTATCTATGTGATAGTGGGTAAGCCTCTTTGGCTCAGTTTCTTCAGTCTTAAATGTGGAAAAATACTATTTTTTTTTTTAAACACAGGGAGAGAGGGAACACAAGCAGGGGGAGTAGGGGAGAGAGAAGCAGGCTCCCCGTTGAGCAGGGAGCCTGATGTGGAGTTTGATCCCAGGACCCTGGGATCATGACCTGAGCTGAAGGCAGATGCCTAACCAATTGAGCCACCCAGGTGCCCCTGGAAAAATACTATCTTTTATTAGATTTAATATTACAAATATATTTTACCACTAGAAATAAGAGAAAGAAACAGCAGTTATGATATTCCATAGAATTTAAGAAGCATCCAAAACTCTGAGATTTTAGAATGTCAAAATCATACTATAAATCAGCAAAATAAAGTAATATCTATTCCATGAGGTTAGCCTAAGGAATAATTTACATATGCCTGTAAACAGCTTGATGCTGAGTTTGAGTATATTAGACTTAGTCAAATTGAAGCTCTCATTTTTATGAGTCTGCTTGCTACTTCCTTGCCCTAAGATCATTTCCTCAATAAGAGAAGGGGAAAATGCCACTTTACTTTCTGATTCTCCAGTAACCATTGTTAAGAAGATTTGAAATGCAAGGGAGCATGGCTAAAATCAACAACACAAGAAACAACATGTTGGTGAAGATGTAGAGAACTGTTAGTGGGAATGCAAACTGGTGCAGTCATTCTGGAAAACAATATGGAAGTTCCTCAAAAAATTAAAAACAGAACTACCTTACTACCCAGGAATTGTACTACTAGGTATTTACTGAAAGGATACAAAAATACTGAATCAAAGAGGCACATGCACCCCAATGTTTATAGCAGCATTGTCAACTATAACTAAACTATAGAGAAAGCCCAAATGTCCATCAACTGATGAATGGATAAAAAAGATGTGGTATCTATACATAATGAAATATTATTCAGCCATCAAAAAGAATAAAATCTTGCTATTTGCAATGATGTGGTTGGAACTAGAGTCTATTATGTTAAGCAAAATAAGTCAGTCAGAGAAAGACAAATACCATATGATTTCACTCGTGGAATTTAAGAAACAAAACAGATGATCACTGGAGAGAGGGCAAACCATAAAAGACTCCTAATTATAGAGAACAAACTGAGGGTTGCTGGAGGGGAGTTGGATGGAGAGAAGCTAACTAGGTGTTGAGGATTAGGAGGGCACATGTTGTGATGAGCACTTGGTGTTACAGGTAATGATGAATCACTTAATTCTACTTCTGAAACCAGTATCACACTATTTGTTAACCAACTAGAATTTACATAAAAGCGTGAAACAAAAAAATGTAAATTTAAATTAAAAAAAAATATATATATATGGAAATGAAAGAGAAAAAGACATCTACTATGATATAACAGTGACCAGCAGTGAAAGAAAGTCAGTGATCTTGGAATGTTGCATTGTAACTTTCACGTTGGCTCTCCAAACATGCTGCCCCTTCCTCAACAGGAGGGCATGTGACTTTTTATGCAAAGCTGTATGTAGACGGATGTGTCTTCAAAGCTTTGTAGTTGTCTAGTCCTCTGCCTCACTGAGGGTATTATTAAGACAGAGTCATTGTTTTAAAGGATTCATCCCCTTCATGTGGTACAAATGGACACAGGAGCTTTATTATCTACTAACCACTGGGCAAGACATGAATTAGAAGCACAACTATGTAATTTTTAAGCAATTTTTTGAAGTATAGTTGAAACATAATGTCATGTGTAATTATATAATCTTCAGCAATTCCTTAGATGAGCTTTGATTAGTATTTTAAGCTTCATTTTAAAAAATGCTATAGAACTGGAGGTGTATATGTCACTAAAATCATTTGCTAAAGACTTGGAAACATTAGATATATAGCTATATCAATGGTTAATTCCTCACTAAGTTTATATGAGTGTATGTGTGTGCATAATAGATGTGTTAAATGGCAGATAAAAATAAAAACAAATTAATCTGGTTTATTTCTTCTGTGACTTTACAATTTAAAAATGATGACTTGTTTTTAATATTTTATTTCTTTATTTATTTGTTTATTTACTTATTTGAGAAAGAGAGAAAGCATGGGTAGGAAGAGGGACAGAGAGAAACAGGCTACGAGCTGAGCTGGGAGTACAACACAAGACTTGATCCCAGGACCCTAGGATCACAACAACCAAGCAGAAGGTGAAGACAGATGCTGAAACCGAGCCACCCAGGTACCCATAATAATGAGGATTTTTAATTTATATTCCATTCCTATGATTCTCATCACATCAGATAAGGACATTATAAAGATAGAATGTAATATTACATTGCATAAAATGAAAAAAATAATTTTAGTTTTCTTCATATAAGTAAAAAATCTTACGGTATATAATTTTCCTTTCTGTCTAAAAATGTAAGGTCATGAGTCTTAAAATATATGCCCTAAGACATATTTATGTATTTTAACCCCCTATGAGATATTTAGGACAGTTCTACACTTGTTCTTATCAAGAAGAATCAACTAATTTTTTAATAGGCTGAAACAGTTACAGGAGGATGGAAATGTTAGCCATTATCTGTATCACATTTGGTGTAGAGATTTCAGGAATAAATATGTGACTCAACTTATTCAATGGAAGACAACTAAACTGGGATATTATGGTCTTTTCCATTTTATTGAGTGTAATCACTGATTTCAGACCTCATAAAATAGAGAAAAACTAATTTCCTGGGTTTGTGCCTCTGTGCTGGGGCAACTGACACTCCTTTTTCAGTATGTGCTTGGGCTTTTTGGGTTTGTGCCTAAGACAAACTTTGGTGATGTTTTAAAGATGCTTTATACAATTCTCTTCCCAACTTTCCCCTTCTTTTAAAATATGGCATTTTCTTACTTTTCATCAAGAACTTTCATTCAATGCTGAATCTAACATTAAAGTGCTCTTCATAATTCTTAACAAATACAGGATATTATATCATTTTTTTCTACTGGTTATCAATTGAATTCAGAACTACAAAGTAAATTGCACATAACTTTGCATTGAATCAAAGGACAGATTTCTTCCTATTGTTAATTCTGCTTTGATTCTTTTTCTACCAAGAAGATAGCCCACTAAATTTGCTTTTGACAAGCTTTGGAAACGACTTCATAACCAGTCAGGTTATATCAAAACAAAGGAAGCATTCCACATAAATGTGCTCTTTTAAATGAATTTTATCACAAAAAACAAATCCGACTGGAAAAATTCCCAGAAATTATCTCCATGTCATCAATTACTATTAGAAATCTTAACTGTACAGCAAATTCCTGTAACTCTATTAGAAGAAGTTGCCTACACATAGACCACTGTTGATTGGTTATTTCTTTAGATTGTGACATGTCCTTATGTTATTAAAATTTTGTAAACAATGAAAATAGGTCACTCAATAATATGACTTCAAAACAATGGGTATACTGAATGTAGTTTACATAGCAATATCTTAACCTCCTGTGTTTTTCATACTTTGAGGGTTATGTATTTTTGAGAGTAAGAGAGTTAATAAAATATATTTTATTTTTTAAAACCTCAACATTTATCTGCCTGTGTTTAGGTGGTTGAAAATAGATAACCTTTATTGAGAAACCACTGCATTTTCTTTTTTTTTTTTTTAAGATTTATTTGGACTATCAAAAGAGTAAATGGTTTTATTAGAAAATACTTTGTTTCCATAAAACCTCCTTTTAGATACGATAAAAAGTAAATTAATGATTGACTTGTTTAAGAAAATTATGTTTTATATCCAAGGGCTTTGAGGAAATCTTGGTAATTATATTTACCTGAAAAAAGATTTAATGTATAAGACAATTGATCTTTCATGTTCCCATTTAATGGAACAAAGAAGTTTTGCTTGTTTCAAAAATTTTAATAATTTTAAACAATGTTGAACATAATATAGATGTATATTTTAATAACCATTCCTATAAGTAAAAACATACCTATATCAGAGCTGTTAGAATAATCCCCTAAACTTCTACTTTTCTTATTTCTCTAGCTAGAAAAAAAAATCAGAAATATGTTACTAAATCATAAATTTTTAAATCCAGGAGCATGTCTGACATGCAAATTTCCTAATCCAGAGCATGTCTCCTCCATCTGGCCATCATGCCAGGAAGCAATATTCCTCACTTTAGCCATCCCAGGCCCATGTCCCAGAAAATTAAGGACTACCTTTATAGCTCAAAGCCACTGAAATTATTCACAGTAGCCAATCCTATACTGTTCGCCTACTCTGCTATGTGTTTCTTGAGGAAACCTCAGTAAAAACTACTGGACTAAGCTCTTCTGTTGTTCCTGATTTTGCTTCTTGAACAAAACCTGGTGATCCTCTTGGGGTGCTCTGAGGCTAAATGTGCCTACTGTTTCTAGGGAACTGTAACACTGAATTTTTCTTTCAATGGCATTAACTTCTATGTGTCATCACTCAATTGCTTTTACAAATTAAGAAACAGAGCAGAAATACCTTTATGCTGTGTCTACTATGAGACTACCTCTCCTGTTGCCAGGACATGGGATATTCATCTGGTTATATATTGTCTTCTTTCCCATCTGTGGTTTTCCTATGATGCTATGATATAGCTAAGTTGGGACCTATCTTCTTTCTTTCCTGTCCTTCCTTGCTCCTTTCTTTCTCCATATTGCTTTGGGTATACTGGGTCATTAGAATCTGAGGATTGGTGTCTCATTCAAATTATGGACATTGACTACCTTCTTCCCACTCTTTTCTCCTTCTGGCACCCAGATTAGACATATGCTATGCATTCCTTGTCTGCCATGTCTTCTAACCTCTTCTTCATATTGCCTATCTCCTTCTCTTTCTTTGTCTATGCCTACTTTAGTAAGGCTATGTCTAAAAAAGTTACCTGTAGAAAGTCTAAGAACTATACACACACACAAAATTTGGTGAGGTCATGGTGAAAACATGAGCATCAGAATTTCATTCTCTTTCTTTGACTTTTTTTTTTTTAAAGATTTATTTATTTATATGAGAGAGAGACACACAGCAAGAGAGGGAATACAAGCAGAGGGAATGAAAGAGGGAGAATCAGGTTTCCAGCTGGCAGGGATCCCAGTGCAGGGCTAGAACCAAGGAGCCTGGGATCATGACCTGAGCCAAAGGCAGACACTTCATGACTGAGTCGCTCAGGCACCCTTGACATTTTTTTTTTTTTTCCCTATGAAAGCACATAAGGCAGTTAGTCTCTGTATCTACTTCTCACAAATCTGAAACAAAAACATCTCAAGTTTCATCAAAATCCTGGCCAAGCTGCATTGTGTTAATCAATTTGGTCAAGCCATTTAGAAGTTTCCAAAATGCCGTGGGAGTGATGCCAGGGTAGTCCCAGTATGCTGTCCATAGTGGAACTCTAGATTAAAATATGAGAGTGGGGGTGGTTGGAAGTCTGACTAGGCTCTAATCTGATCTCTACTTTTCCCCTGGGAACTTGCTGGTGGGAAATAAAATTCAAGAGCTGGAAACTTACTGTGATCAAGTATCTGACCTCTGTATTCAGATCACATCCTTACTATGATTCTTCTCAAAAGAATCATAGAAGCCAGGAAACTTAAGTTTGTTCCATAACTCTTTGCCACAAATTCTGCAGCAGTGGCTCAGTTCTGGAGTATATGCATCTCTAAAACTGGTTGCCACCCCCTTAGATTGTCAACTGCAAAAATTTCTCTTCTAGGCAGATAGTTTCTCATTTCCCTGTCAACAAATAGTTATCCAGTTAACATACACACCCTGTATTAGTCAGAGTAACTAATGGGAGCAGGCATAATAAACAGACCCTGAAATTTCAGTGGCATAGCAGATTTATATATTCATAAAGCTTGCTGTAGGTCTTCATCAGAAAGTGCAACAACTGAAGAGGCTGTCTTTTTTCCATTGGACATTCTTTTCTTCTTTGTCAAAGATTAGTTGACCATAGAGTTGAGGGTCTATTTCTGGGCTTTCTATTCTGTTCCATTGATCTATGTGTCTGTTTTTGTGCCAGTACCATGCTGTCTTAATGATGACAGCTTTGTAATAGAGCTTGAAGTCTGAAATTGTGATGCCACCAACTTTGGCTTTCCTTTTCAATATTCCTTTGGCTATTTGAGGTCTTTTCTGGTTCCATTTAAATTTTAGGATTATTTGTTCCATTTCTTTGAAAAAGATGAATGCTACTTTGATAGGAATTGCATTAAATGTGTAGATTGCTTTAGGTAACATAGACATTTTCACAATGTTTATTCTTCCAATCCAGGAGCATGGAATATTTTTCCATTTCTTTGTGTCTTCCTCAATTTCTTTCATGAGTACTTTATAGTTTTCTGAGTATAGATTCTTTGGTTAGGTTTATTCCTAGGTATCTTATAGTTTTGGGTGCAATTGTAAATGGGATTGACTACTTCTCTTTCTTCTGTCTTGTTGTTGGTATAGAGAAATGCAACTGATTTCTGTGCATTGATTTTATATCCCAACACTTTACTGAATTCCTGTACAAGTTCTAGCAGTTTTGGAGTGGAGTCTTTTGGGTTTTCCACATATAGTATCATATCATCTGCGAAGAGTGATAGTTTGACTTCTTCTTTGCCAATTTGGATGCCTTTAATTTCCTTTTGTTGTCTGATTTCTAAGGCTAGGACTTCTAGTACTATGTTGAATAGCCGTGGTGAAAATGGACATCCCTGCCGTGTTCCTGACCTTAGCGGAAAAGCTTTCAGTTTTTCTCCATTGAGAATGATATTTGCGGTGGGTTTTTCATAGATGGCTTTGATGATATTGAGGTATGTGCCCTCTATTCCTACACTTTGAAGAGTTTTGATCAGGAAGGGATGCTGTACTTTGTCAAATGCTTTTTCAGCATCTATTGAGAGTATCATATGGTTCTTGTTCTTTCTTTTATTGATGTGTTGTATCACATTGATTGATTTACAGATGTTGGTGTTGGGAAAATTGGACAGCCACATGCAGAAAAATGAAATTGGACCATTTCCTTACACCACTCACGAAAATAGACTCAAATGGATGAAGGACATCAATGTGAGAAAGGAATCCATCAAAATCCTTGAGGAGAACACAGGCAGCAACCTCTTTGACCTCAGCCTCAGCAACATCTTCCTAGGAACATCGCCAAAAGCAAAGGAAGCAAGGACAAAAATGAACTATTTTAATTTTATCAAGATCAAAACTTTTGCACAGCAAAGGAAACAGTTAACAAAACCAAAAGACAACTTACAGAATGGGAGAAGATATTTGCAAGTGACATATCAGATAAAGGACTAGTGTCCAAAATCTATAAAGAACTTAGCAAACTCAACACCCAATGAACAAATAATCCAATCAAGAAATGGGCAGAGGACATGAACAGACATTTCTGCAAAGAAGACATCCAGATGGCCAACAGACACATGAAAAAGTGCTCCATATCACTCGGCATCAGGGAACTACAAATCAAAACCACAATGAGATATCACCTCACACCAGTCAGAATGGCTAAAATTAACAAGTCAGGAAATGACAGATGCTGGCGAGGATGCGGAGAAAGGGGAACCCTCCTACACTTTTGGTGGGAATGCAAGCTGGTGCAACCACTCTGGAAAACAGCATGGAGGTTCCTCAAAATGTTGAAAACAGAACTGCCCTATGACCCAGCAATTGCACTACTGGGTATGTACCCTAAAGATACAAACGGAATGAACCGAAGGGGCACATGCACCCGAATGTTTATAGCAGCAATGTCCACAATAGCCAAACTGTGGAAAGAACCTAGATGTCCATCAACAGATGAATGGATAAAGAGATGTGGTATATATACACAATGGAATACTATGCAGCCATCAAAAGAAATAAAATCTTGCCGTTTGTGACAACATGGATGGAACTAGAGTGTATCATGCTTAGCGAAATAAGTCAAGCAGAGAAAGACAACTATCATATGATCTCCCTGATATGAGGAAGTAGTGATGAAACATGGGGGGTTTAAGGGGTAGGAGAAGAAGAAATGAAACAAGATGGGATTGGGAGGGAGACAAACCAAAAGTGACTCTTAATCTCACAAAACAAACTGAGGGTTGCTGGGGGGAGGGAGGGTTGGAAGAAGGGGGTTGGGGTTATGGACACTGGGGAGGGTATGTGCTATGGTGAGTGCTGTGAAGTGTGTAAGCCTGGCGATTTACAGACCTGTACCCTGGGGGATAAAAATATATTATATGATTATAAAAAATAAAAGAATTTTTTAAAAAGTGAAACAACTGGAATATCTGGCTTTTAAATTTTCCATGGAACTATAAGAACCAGATGAAGATTGCCTATCAAATTTCACTTCTTTTGCCCAGAAATAATGTATTTAATTAGTCTCTTATTCACCAGAAACAGTCACAGGACCCCTATCTAACTGCAAGGAAGACTGGAAGAATAAGGCCTATCATAGCAAATTCGCTGATAATTAAGTATTTTTGCCACAAATCCATTAACTATTCACCCTGCCACATGTATTTTTTTTTCAATATTTCAACCTTGTCTATGACAACAACAGGAAATAACATTTTCTATAAATTAGTATCACTTGACAATTCCCAACACTAGACTCTATAGACTCTCTTACAAGCAGTGAAATTCTGACTTTGGGGACTTCTAACTTTATAATATTTCTATGGCTAAGTTTTTCTGTGGTCTTCTCTTGTTTATCTCGTAGTGTCAAATCTTTGTCCTACATTTCACAATAGCAATCAAGTGTCTTCAAGAAGTTTGAGTATTTAGAACAAGGCAATATCTCCAATTTTCAATACAAATCACCAAATTTCTCTCAATTCTATTAAGACTATTAATCGCAATGAAGGCCCACAGATAGTTCCAGAAAAATTCATTTCCAGAAAACAATTTCTTGAAATGGTTTTTGGAGAGTTCTTTAATTCAATGAAGTCACATAATGTAAAGCCTAAGTTTCTGTTTGATTCATCTATAACTAAACTCTACTTTCCTTCACCTATTGCAATTTTTATCTAATCAATATCTACCATGTTCCTTTGATTTTAAGATGCTATAATTTAAACTCTGATTAATACTTCTAAATTCTTAGTGACTAAAAAAAATCTAGCTAGGTAACTTTACTGTATGTGTTTGGATATTCTTCCTGAAATTGTGGTCATGGTCACGTGTTTGCTTATCCCTGTGGTGGCCACTTAGCACATCACATATTCACTAAAGGAGGTAAGAAAAAAAAGAAAAGTTCCTCATTATTTGTATTAGAGGAATTCTATGGATGTTTCCACTGGCTCTATTCAGTTTGCTTGCTTAGACTATTTTATTTCCATGTGAATATAATTTTTATTCAAAATCTCCAAATTCTCATAAATTAGTTAGGTTTTGCTATATATTTAATTATTCAGAAATGAGTGAAATTCCTTATGAACCAGAAATACATACAATTGTTATTAGGTAACAATAACTGTGTAGTTTATGAGAAATCTGTCTTTGTGATCACAAGGTAATAAGAAAAGTATCATAACAGAATTAGACAAGATTAATCATATTTACATAAGTTAATCTATGCAATCTCTTGGATCGACATCTGTAAATTATATTTTTCACCACTATTAGATGCAATAAGCTTATTCTTATGAGACAACCGCCTCAAAAATATATATTACTTAAAAATAAATGAGCAATACATCTAAATTTATTTGTTTGGATAAATTAATGATTTCATATAATAGGGATAGGCAAAATTCCACCTCCAGACCAAATCTGGTCTGCTGCCTGTTTTTGAAATAAAGTTCTATTAAAACATAGACAAGTTCATTCATTTGCATATTGGCTATTGCTGGTTTTGTACTATAACATCAATAGTGACCATATGGCATGCCCAGTGGAAAATATTTGTTATCTGTCCTTTTGCTAAAAAAATTTGCTAAACCAGATTTTAGAGTAGCATATTCATTTTACAGGATAGATTTAGGAACTTATCTTTGACACATTTTCAAATGCTTAAAATGCTATTTTATTTTATTAATTTTTTAAATTATTTATTCATTTTAGAGAGAAAGAGAAGGAAAATGAGAAAGCGAGAATGGGCAGGGGGAGGGGCAGAAGGAGAAGTAGAGAAAGTTTCAAGCAGACTCCCCACTGAGTACGGAGCTTGATGCAGGTCTCCCTCCCAGGACCCTGAGATAATGACCACATCTGAAATCAAGAGTCTGATGCTTAACCCACTGAGCCACCCAGGTGCCTCTTTAAAATGCTATTTAAAAACATAATTTGTTTTTATGGTTAAAAATGTATTGCTTTTGTAATATTTCAAGAATGAGAATTACTGCAAAAAAAAAAAAGAGAAAGAATTGTAGTTATTTCAAAAGAGACACTGACTGAGAATTTTACTTTGTATAAGCATATAATATGCTATAAACATTGTACAAAACATATATTTCAAAAGCTAAAATAGAGTTGGGGGGTCATTTTATTTAATATCAGTGTGAGACTTCTCATCTAAACTCCAAGGCTTCAGATATGCATCTATGCATATAAATTTGAAGCACACATAGATACACATTCTGGCCTTCATATTGCTTTTGTGTTTTTCTATATGAATGTGTGTGGTATTGCAGGGTTATGTCCACATGTGTGTGAAAAGTACTCATTCTGTCCCTATGTACCATTATGTTAATATGAATCAGATATCTATGACTATAATCTCCTTATGAATTCTTATTCATATTTTTAAGTGATGTAATAGAATTTTAACAAAAAGCAATGAGGAGCCTTAAGTCATATTTGGGATAGGCTGTATGTGATAATGTGGTTGATTTCCCAGCATCCTTTTCACCATGTTCAGCAACCATGCTATTTCTATGACTCAAGTATAATTTCATTTTCGCACACTCAAATATAAATTCATTTTCACACACTCCTTCTTGCTGCAGTCATCAGCTCAGATACCCATGCCAAACTAACCAGTACAAAGCATTTTCCTGGATAAAATTATATGTTTAACAATGGGCATTTGAGTTCATTTGGATCAATAGATATGCGAGGCAGTTTTCTGGAAAAATAATGGTTATAAAATTTCTTCTCTTTCCTGAAATGGCTATAAGAAGCTAACATTTTCCTCTGTGATATACAGATGGGAAGCTGGGAACCACTGTACCCAGGGCAATATTTAGGATTACTAGGAAGCTGAGAGTATGGGATGTAGAGAGAGGTAAAATTGAGTTCTTGCTAAAATAAATAGATTGTACTCGCTAACATGAGAAGATTCCTACTTCATTAAAAATAAGTAGATCCCTTCATTAAAGGAAAAATTCCTTGTCTCTTCATCTTGAAGTTAAAGGAGCTAGCAAATATACATTTATGTTTTACAGTGTGATTTTTGTTGTGACTTTTGTTACCAAAGACTCTTAAGAGATACAGATATATTTCAATTCTCCAGCATAATTCAGGATTCATCAACTAATTCATTCATTTATTTAAAAAGAACTTCACAAACTACTTAAATATGATTTTCATGATTCTTGTTTTACATTTAATAATGCAGTACCTATATGGGGCCCCATGCTGTCATATGACGATGAATGGGAATACTTAAACAAACATGTTATTATTCCAATCTTTGGTAATAAACTTAAAATAAATTTAGGAGGAGTCAAGATGGCGGAGAAGTAGCAGGCTGAGACTGCTTCAGCTAGCCGGAGATCAGCTAGATAGCTTATCTAAAGATTGCAAACACCTGAAAATCCATCGGCAGATCGAAGAGAAGAAGAACAGAAATTCTGGAAACAGAAAAACAACCACTTTCTGAAAGGTAGGACCGGCGGAGAAGTGAATCCAAAGCGACGGGAAGATAGACCCCGGGGGGAGGGGCCGGCTCCCGGCAAGCGGCGGAGCAACTGCGCACAAAATCAGGACTTTTAAAAGTCTGTTCCGCTGAGGGACATCGCTCCAGAGGCTAAACCGGAGCGAAGCCCACGTGGGGTCAGCATGGCCTCAGGTCCCGCAGGGTCACAGAAGGATCGGGGGTGTCTGAGTGTTGCAGAGCTTGCGGGTATTGGAACGGGAAAGCCGGCTACAGAGACAGAGCCGACAGTAAGCTCGCAGCTCGGGGTTACCTTGAACCGGCCACAGGCTCGGTGAGCTCGGAGCGCGGCCGGAGGTCAGGCAGACGGGAGTAACCGGGCGCTGTTCTCTAAGGGCGCACTGAGGAGTGGGGCCCCGGGCTCTCGGCTCCTCCGGGCCAGAGACCAGGAGGCCGCCATTTGTATTCCCGTCCTCCGGAACTCTACGGAAAGCGCTCAGGGAACAAAAGCTCCTGAAAGCAAACCCGAGCGGATTACTCACCCCGGCCCCGGGTAAGGGCGGTGTAATTCTGCCTGGGGCAAAGACACTTGAGAATCACTACAACAGGCCCCTCCCCCAGAAGATCAACAAGAAATCCAGCCGAGACCAAGTTCACCTACCAAGGAGTGCGGTTTCAATACCAAGGAGAGCAGCAGAATTCCAGAGGAGGAGAAAGCCAAGCACGGAACTCATGGCTTTTTCCCTGTGATTTTTTTTTTAGTCTTGCAGTTAATTTAATTTTTTTCTTTTTCATTTTTTTTTTTTTTTCTCGCCTTCGGGTAAAATTTTTTTTTTTTTAACTGTTACATTATTCTTTTTTAACGATTTTTTACTAGTTTATCTAATATATATATTTTTTCTTTTTTACATTTTTCTTAGGTGTTTTCCTTTTTTTTTTTTTAATTCTTTTCTTTTCTTTTTTTTTTTCTTTTTTCTTTTTTTTTTCTTTCTTCCTTTTTGAACCTCTTTTTATCCCCTTTCTCCCCCCTCACGATTTTGGATCTCTTCTAATTTGGTTAAAGCATTTTTTCCTGGGGTTGTTGCCACCCTTTTAGTATTTTACTTGCCCCTTCATATACTCTTATCTGAACAAAATGACAAGACGGAAAAATTCAACACAAAAAAAAGAACAAGAGGCAGTACCGAAGGCTAGGGACCTAATCAATACAGACATTGGTAATATGTCAGATCTAGAGTTCAGAATGACAATTCTCAAGGTTCTAGCTGGGCTCGAAAAAGGCATGGAAGATATTAGAGAAACCCTCTCGAGAGATATAAAAGCCCTTTCTGGAGAAATAAAAGAACTAAAATCTAACCAAGTTGAAATAAAAAAAGCTATTAATGAAGTGCGATCAAAAATGGAGGTTCTCACTGCTAGGATAAATGAGGCAGAAGAAAGAATTAGTGATATAGAAGACCAAATGACAGAGAATAAAGAAGCTGAGCAAAAGAGGGACAAACAGCTACTGGACCACGAGGGGAGAATTCGAGAGATAAGTGACACCATAAGACGAAACAACATTAGAATAATTGGGATTCCAGAAGAAGAAGAAAGAGAGAGGGGAGCAGAAGGTATACTGGAGAGAATTATTGGGGAGAATTTCCCCAATATGGCAAAGGGAACGAGCATCAAAATTCAGGAGGTTCAGAGAACACCCCTCAAAATCAATAGGAATAGGCCCACACCCCGTCACCTAATAGTAAAATTTACAAGTCTCAGTGACAAAGAGAAAATCCTGAAAGCAGCCCGGGAAAAGAAGTCTGTAACATACAATGGTAAAAATATTAGATTGGCAGCTGACTTATCCACAGAGACCTGGCAGGCCAGAAAGAGCTGGCATGATATTTTCAGAGCACTAAACGAGAAAAACATGCAGCCAAGAATACTATATCCAGCTAGGCTATCATTGAAAATAGAAGGAGAGATTAAAAGCTTCCAGGACAAACAAAAACTGAAAGAATTTGCAAATACCAAACCAGCTCTACAGGAAATATTGAAAGGGGTCCTCTAAGCAAAGAGAGAGCCTACAAGTGGTAGATCAGAAAGGAACAGAGACCATATACAGTAACAGTCAACTTACAGGCAATACAATGGCACTAAATTCATATCTCTCAATAGTTACCCTGAATGTTAATGGGCTAAATGCCCCTGTCAAAAGACACAGGGTATCAGAATGGATAAAAAAACAAAACCCATCTATATGTTGCCTCCAAGAAACTCATTTTAAGCCCAAAGACACCTCCAGATTTAAAGTGAGGGGGTGGAAAAGAATTTACCATGCTAATGGACATCAGAAGAAAGCAGGAGTGGCAATCCTTATATCAGATCAATTAGATTTTAAGCCAAAGACTATAATAAGAGATGAGGAAGGACACTATATCATACTCAAAGGGTCTGTCCAACAAGAAGATTTAACAATTTTAAATATCTATGCCCCCAACGTGGGAGCAGCCAACTATATAAACCAATTAATAACAAAATCAAAGAAACACATCAACAATAATACAATAATAGTAGGGGACTTTAACACTCCCTTCACTGAAATGGACAGATCATCCAAACAAAAGATCAGCAAGGAAATAAAGGCCTTAAACGACACACTGGACCAGATGGACATCACAGATATTTTCAGAATATTTCATCCCAAAGCAACAGAATACACATTCTTCTCTAGTGCACATGGAACATTCTCCAGAATAGATCACATCCTCGGTCCTAAATCAGGACTCAACCGGTATCAAAAGATTGGGATCATTCCCTGCATATTTTCAGACCACAATGCTCTAAAGCTAGAACTCAACCACAAAAGGAAGTTTGGAAAGAACCCAAATACATGGAGACTAAACAGCATCCTTCTAAAGAATGAATGGGTCAACCGGGAAATTAAAGAAGAATTGAAAAAAATCATGGAAACAAATGATAATGAAAATACAACGGTTCAAAATCTGTGGGACACAAAAAAGGCAGTCCTGAGAGGAAAATATATAGCGGTACAAGCCTTTCTCAAGAAACAAGAAAGGTCTCAGGTACACAACCTAACCCTACACCTAAGGGAGCTGGAGAAAGAACAAGAAAGAAACCCTAAGCCCAGCAGGAGAAGAGAAATCATAAAGATCAGAGCAGAAATCAATGAAATAGAAACCAAAAAAACAATAGAACAAATCAACGAAACTAGGAGCTGGTTCTTTGAAAGAATTAATAAAATTGATAAACCCCTGGCCCGACTTATCAAAAAGAAAAGAGAAAGGACCCAAATAAATAAAATCATGAATGAAAGAGGAGAGATCACAACTAACACCAAAGAAATACAAACTATTATAAGAACATACTATGAGCAACTCTACGCCAATAGATTTGACAATCTGGAAGAAATGGATGCATTCCTAGAAACATATAAACTACCACAACTGAACCAGGAAGAAATAGAAAGCCTGAACAGACCCATAACCAGTAAGGAGATTGAAACAGTCATTAAAAATCTCCAAACAAACAAAAGCCCAGGGCCAGACGGCTTCCCGGGGGAATTCTACTAAACATTTAAAGAAGAACTAATTCCTATTCTCCTGAAACTGTTCCAAAAAATAGAAATGGAAGGAAAACTTCCAAACTCATTTTATGAGGCCAGCATCACCTTGATCCTAAAACCAGACAAGGATCCCACTAAAAAAGAGAGCTATAGACCGATATCCTTGATGAACACAGATGCGAAAATACTCAACAAAATACTAGCCAATAGGATTCAACAGTACATTAAAAAGATTATTCACCACGACCAAGTGGGATTTATTCCAGGGCTGCAAGGTTGGTTCAACATCCGCAAATCAGTCAATGTGATACAACACATCAATAAAAGAAAGAACAAGAACCATATGATACTCTCAATAGATGCTGAAAAAGCATTTGACAAAGTACAGCATCCCTTCCTGATCAAAACTCTTCAAAGTGTAGGGATAGAGGGCACATACCTCAATATCATCAAAGCCATCTATGAAAAACCCACCGCAAATATCATTCTCAATGGAGAAAAACTGAAAGCTTTTCCGCTAAGGTCAGGAACACGGCAGGGATGTCCATTATCACCACGGCTATTCAACATAGTACTAGAGGTCCTAGCCTCAGCAATCAGACAACAAAAGGAAATTAAAGGCATCCAAATCGGCAAAGAAGAAGTCAAATTATCACTCTTCGCAGATGATATGATACTATATGTGGAAAACCGAAAAGACTCCACTCCAAAACTGCTAGAACTTATACAGGAATTCAGTAAAGTGTCAGGATATAAAATCAATGCACAGAAATCAGTTGCATTTCTCTACACCAACAGCAAGACAGAAGAAAGAGAAATTAAGGAGTCAATCCCATTTACAATTGCACCCAAAACCATAAGATACCTAGGAATAAACCTAACCAAAGAGACACAGAATCTATACTCAGAAAAATATAAAGTACTCATGAAAGAAATTGAGGAAGACACAAAGAAATGGAAAAATGTTCCATGCTCCTGGATTGGAAGAATAAATATTATGAAAATGTCTATGCTACCTAAAGCAATCTACACATTTAATGCAATTCCTATCAAAGTACCATCCATCTTTTTCAAAGAAATGGAACAAATAATGCTAAAATTTATATGGAACCAGAAAAGACCTCGAATAGCCAAAGGGATATTGAAAAAGAAAGCCAACGTTGGTGGCATCACAATTCCGGACTTCAAGCTCTATTACAAAGCTGTCGTCATCAAGACAGCATGGTACTGGCACAAAAACAGACACATAGATCAATGGAACAGAATAGAGAGCCCAGAAATAGACCCTCAACTCTATGGTCAACTAATCTTCGACAAAGCAGGAAAGAATGTCCAATGGCAAAAAGACAGCCTCTTCAATAAATGGTGCTGGGAAAATTGGACAGCCACATGCAGAAAAATGAAATTGGACCATTTCCTTACACCACACACAAAAATAGACTCAAAATGGATGAAGGACCTCAATGTGCAAAAGGAATCCATCAAAATCCTTGAGGAGAACACAGGCAGCAACCTCTTTGACCTCAACCGCAGCAACATCTTCCTAGGAACAACGCAAAAGGCAAGGGAAGCAAGGGCAAAAATGAACTATTGGGATTTCATCAAGATCAAAAGCTTTTGCACAGCAAAGGAAACAGTTAACAAAATCAAAAGACAACTGACAGAATGGGAGAAGATATTTGCAAATGACATATCAGATAAAGGACTAGTGTCCAGAATCTATAAAGAACTTAGCAAACTCAACACCCAATGAACAAATAATCCAATCAAGAAATGGGCAGAGGACATGAACAGACATTTCTGCAAAGAAGACATCCAGATGGCCAACAGACACATGAAAAAGTGCTCCATATCACTCGGCATCAGGGAACTACAAATCAAAACCAC
The DNA here is from genome assembly GCF_009829155.1 of Mustela erminea. Classification (NCBI taxonomy): domain Eukaryota; kingdom Metazoa; phylum Chordata; class Mammalia; order Carnivora; family Mustelidae; genus Mustela; species Mustela erminea. Next base: position 85,410,425 of record NC_045615.1, read on the forward strand.
AATGAGATATCACCTCACACCAGTCAGAATGGCTAAAATCAACAAGTCAGGAAATGACAGATGCTGGCGAGGATGCGGAGAAAGGGGAACCCTCCTACACTGTTGGTGGGAATGCAAGCTGGTGCAGCCACTCTGGAAAACAGCATGGAGGTTCCTCAAAATGTTGAAAATAGAACTGCCCTATGACCCAGCAATTGCACTATTGGGTATTTACCCTAAGGATACAAACGTAGTGATCCAAAGGGGCACATGCACCCGAATGTTTATAGCAGCAATGTCCACAATAGCCAAACTATGGAAAGAACCTAGATGTCCATCAACAGATGAATGGCTCAAGAAGATGTGGTATATATACACAATGGAATACTATGCAGCCATCAAAAGAAATGAAATCTTGCCATTTGCGACAACATGGATGGAACTAGAGCGTATCATGCTTAGCGAAATAAGTCAAGCAGAGAAAGACAACTATCATATGATCTCCCTGATATGAGGAAGTGGTGATGCAACATGGGGGCTTAAGTGGGTAGGAGAAGAATAAATGAAACAAGATGGGATTGGGAGGGAGACAAACCATAAGTGACTTTTAATCTCACAAAACAAACTGAGGGTTGCTGGGGGGAGGGGGTTTGGGAGAAGGGGGTGGGATTATGGACATTGGGGAGGGTATGTGCTTTGGTGAGTGCTGTGAAGTGTGTAAACCTGGTGATTCACAGACCTGTACCCCTGGGGATAGAGTATTATGCCTCCATCAGAAAGGATGAATACCCAACTTTTGTAGCAACATGGACGGGACTGGAAGAGATTATGCTGAGTGAAATAAGTCAAGCAGAGAGAGTCAATTATCATATGGTTTCACTTATTTGTGGAGCATAACAAATAGCATGGAGGACATGGGGACTTAGAGTGGAGAAGGGAGTTGGGGGAAATTGGAAGCGGAGGTGAACCATGAGAGACTATGGACTCTGAAAAACAATCTGAGGGTTTTGAAGGGACGGGGGGGTGGGTGGTTGGGGTACCAGGTGGTGGGTATTATAGAGGGCACGGATTGCATGGAGCACGGGGTGTGGTGCAAAAATAATGAATACTGTTATGCTGGAAATAAAAAAAAAAAAGAAAAAATCCCCCAAAAAAAAATAAATTTAGTTTTCTACAGGTACATTGGCCAAAACGTAATTCTATGAAGTAGAAACTATAGATGTACATACGCTTAAAGAAGCATTTAATATTTCTTAATCATATTCTTTTAACAAATCAATGTGTCCCTGAAGGAAATCCTCTGGAAAGTAAATAATATTCTATTCATCTATGGGCCGTGATCAAACAATTGTTCTGTAGGCTGTTTGAGGAGGAAGCATATCACTTCTAGCTTGACTGGCAAGGGCTTAATTTGATTGGTCTGGGGGTGCCTGGGTGGATTAGTCAGTTAAGTGGCTGCCTTCAGCTCAGGTCATGATCCCAGCATCCTGGGATCAGCCCCGAACTGGGCTTTCTGCTCAGCGGGAAGCCTGCTTCTCTCTCTTCCTCTCCCTCTGTCTGCCTCTCCTCCTGCTTGTGCTCTCTCTCTCTCCCTTTTCACTCTCTCTCTCAAGTAAATAAATAAAATCTAAATATATATATATATATATTGATTGGTATGATTTTGCTGCTTGCTGGACCCTTTGGAAAATGAGAGGAAAAACTCCACCTCCATGTATTAAAGAAAAGATAGATTAAACAGAAATGATTAAATACATCAAAAATGTAACATATTTAAGCTGTAGAGAGGCAATATTGACAATTCCAAGTGGGTGCTCTGGTCTTCCCCAGCACACAGTCCTCTTTTTCAATCCTGACATCAGTGACTTACTCTCAGAGGTCATCACGCCCTTCTGCTTCCTAAAGTGTTAAATACTTTTGAGTTAAGGGCTTTCCAATCCTAAAGTATTTGCATTTTAATAAGGAACTACTGAAGATTGAAAAACCTTTAGGACTTAAAGGAAAACAATTCTAATATTGCAAGGTGAGGCACTTGCAATTTAATTCACAGTAAAACAAAATTCTCAATGTGGTTAGGTGCATAATTTAACCTTGTGCAATGCCAATCCTGTTTGAGTAAAAGGCAAATGAAAGACTTGATAATATTTCAAAGTTGCTTTTATTTCAGTCTCTATAAATGGCTTAGATCAAGTATTGGGAAAATTTTCTTTCCCAAGCCATTTTATTAAAATTTTACTCCAGCCCAGTTTTCCATCTTAAATTATATACTTGTAAACACAGGAACTAACAATCATGTACCCGCATGGAGTAAATCATGCTCTTATTTTCTCTCTGATGTCTGAGTGCATAGACTGTTTGGTGCCCTGTCAGGAATCTGTCCAAATACCACAATATGTAAACTGGCAATATGCACCTTGGTGCAGACTTGTCTTTCAAATAGAGATTACTAATTGTCTGGAAGGAACAATACCTGCCATTATCTTTCCTGAAAAATATTTCAAGCACTAAATAATTCAAATATAAATGCCTTCCTTATGCTTGCTCTAGTCTTTAAAAATGACATGCTTTTATAAGTTCCACTAAAGTTTAGGGAGATGAAACAGATAACAAGTATTAAAGAGGAACTTTATTAAGCTCAACATAGAAGGAGAAAACATAGAAGAAGAAACAGAATTCCAAGTAAGTATATTGTAAATTAAAGGACAGTACTTTTAAAAGAAATGAAGATGAATAGCAATAATAAAAAAGGGACATAAGTAGAAAAGGCAAATTCTACAATGTTTTGTAAAGACCGCATATAAAAGGATGAGAAAACTATTGAAGCATAGAACAATCGTATTTGTGTAACATATAATTTAATTTCATTGCTTAAACAATTAAACAAGATATTTAATGTGCATTAATGAAGGTGATCCAATTATTGTTTAGACAATGGATTTCATAAAAATAATATCATATAAGATCCAGATGTGATACCAATCTCCTTGGGAAAAAAAATTGATATTTATGTGCTCTAAATCCAGCTTTGCTAAATATTATGAATGTTAAGAATTACATTATTTGGAAATGCTTAAATTAAAAAAAAATCATTTAGATGAAAAAAAGTTGAAATTTTCCTTAGAAACAAACCAGGACCAAGCCAGGACCTACCAGGAAATCATGGAGGAGCAGCTTTGGTGGGATTGGCTTTATGCAAGCCACAAGGTACAAGATGACTTTAGAAAACTATGAGATTTACTCAGTGCCCTTCCAGTGAATTAGGATGATATTCTTTTCATGGAAAACTGTAAAAATAATTGTTGAATGACTTTTCATATTTCTACCTAAGGCAATGTGACATCAGACAACATCTGTATATAAGTTTTAAAACTGATGTAGAGCTAAAAGCACAAAACTAAAAGAGAGATTTTTAGCCATTTCCAAACTTAATCCATTTTATATGCTTACCTACTGAAAGTACAGGAACTTAACTTTTCTTAGCATATTGTATGATTTGTGGTTACCAGTAAAATCAGATGTTTTTAAATATAGGTTATTATTAATAAGAAATTCCAAATGGTGAAGATAAGTTATTTCAATTAATGTTCATCTGAAAAGCTTTTTACTTTTGAAAATATTTTTGTTTATGTAAATGAGACTACAATTTCATTTTATTTTATTTTTTAATTTTTTTTTATTTTTTATTTTTTTTTTTATTTCCAGCATAACAGTATTCATTATTCTTTTTTTTTTTATTTTTTTTTTTTTATTTTTTTTTTTTTTTGCATTTTTTTTTTAAATTTTTTTTTTATTTCCAGCATAACAGTATTCATTATTTTTGCACCACACCCCGTGCTCCATGCAATCCGTGCCCTCTATAATACCCACCACCTGGTACCCCAACCTCCCACCCCCCGTCCCTTCAAAACCCTCAGATTGTTTTTCAGAGTCCATAGTCTCTCATGGTTCACCTCCCCTTCCAATTTCCCCCAACTCCCTTCTCCACTCTAAGTCCCCATGTCCTCCATGCTATTTGTTATGCTCCACAAATAAGTGAAACCATATGATAATTGACTCTCTCTGCTTGACTTATTTCACTCAGCATAATCTCTTCCAGTCCCGTCCATGTTGCTACAAAAGTTGGGTATTCATCCTTTCTGATGGAGGCATAATACTCTATCCCCAGGGGTACAGGTCTGTGAATCACCAGGTTTACACATTTTATTTTAAAATTCTAAGGAAAACGACAATGAACAATAGTGACTACCATTTTTGCCTGGACATTTATAAGCAAACTTTATCATCTCGACCTTTAGAATTATTTCCTTATGAAAGGGAGCTAATACTATTTTCATCTACAGTTGGCCCTTGAATAATGCAGGAGTTTGGGGGCACTGACCTCTCATGCAGTTGAAAATCCACGTACAACTCTGAACCCCAGAATGACTTTTAATACCCTACTGTTGACCATTAGCCTTACTGGTAACATAAACAGTCAATTAACTCGTGTTTTTTATGTTGTATGTATTATACACTATATTCTTACAAATAAGTTAAGCTAGAGAAAAGAAATTGTCATTACGAAATTCATAAAAAAGGGAAAATACGTCTTGTATTTATTTTTTTTAAATCCACGCATGAGTAGACCCACAGAGTTCAAACCTGTGTTGTTCAAGTGTCAGCTATATATCTCTTTCAAGTATTTCTTTATGAATCTTATAGTCAACAGTATTTGCCAGTTTTACTAAAGGAACAGTATTGTGTATTACAAGACATCTATTGCTTTACTAAGTGAACTGTGACAAAAAAGAATTCCTCACAGGACATTTGATTTAAAATCCTGGGTTCAATCACATTACTGACCAGATGACAGTGCCCTGAACCAATCCATTATTTAATTAAGCTTCTATGCTGCCCAGGTCTTCTGTCAGTGTCTGCACTACCCTCAGGTTCTTGAAAATCAGCCAGATTGAGAAAAAAGAACTTTGTATTAGTTTAACTATGGCACTTATCTATCTGGATTTTAATTGTTTGGTTGTTTCCCAGAGTTCCTTATAAAACTTGTCCAGTGGGTAACCAATTATTTCATCTTGTTGTCCATTCGATCTATTCTACTCGCTATTGAAACTGACACATAGCAGGTGTCCAATAAGTCTTTGTTAAGTAAACAAAGTATTTTCCCCCAACATAGCAAAAGATAAAAAAAGAAGGGTTTCCTATCTATTAAAACAAGCACTTTCAACCACATGCATGCAGATAGGCTAGGAGTAACAGAAAACCACAGAAATGCTAAGTAAACAAGTTACAAAAATATTACCTGCATGAAGGTCACTCTAATGGCAACTGCTAAAAAAATAATATATTTTCAGAGTGAAAATTTTTTTCAAAGTTAAATTTTAAATTTAGCATAGGAGAGATGTGTACAGGGAGCTTCAAGGTTGTTGATAATGTTTAATTCTTCATTTGGATGGTGGGTATTTGGTTACTATGATTTTGCGTAATATACATATGTGCAACTTAAATTATTTGTGTGTAACAGTACAGATAATTATTTAAAGACACTGTAAGATATTCTAATCTTCTATGCTTTAAAAGTATTAATGATACCAAAAACATATCAGCAATGTATACCCCATTTAGACCAGAAATTTTTCTGATCCGGGAGAAACTCATTGTCAGAAGGTGGCAGTGTAGCACTTTCTTTTCCAAAAGAAATAGTTTTTAAAATACCAAAGGTAGTCCTTTCCAGATGCAGGCCTTACAGCTATGTTCAGTCCTGCAACTTACATCACATTGCTGGGGTTGTCTCATTAGGAGATCAACTGTTTAAAATGGAATGCTAATGTGAAAGTTCTAACTGGGAAATCCTATGCATGTTAAATTAATCTTAAATAGTTTTATCTGGGATTTGTTTCCTTTCTATGCTTGGCATTTCCAAATGTTGCACGCTATTCTATCTGTAGAAAATAAATTGTGTGTGGGATAATAATGCACTTTAATATTTTAGATATGCAAGTTTCCTTTGCTATCCAAAAGTAGAGCTTTCCTATTAAAACGCTGTTTAGCCAAAATGCCGTAAAGTGAAAAACCAATTACAATTAATTTATATGGAAAAATTTTTGAGCACTTCCAGATGCAACGAGTCACCTCTCTTAGGCTTTTCTGGTACCTTAGGACTATCTTGCTAACGGAGGCCCAAAATAAATCGAGATAAAGCACAGACATACTTCGAATCTATGGCCACTTGATGTGAGATGCTGAGTGTAGTTCCCAGGGAAAGAGCATGGCGGCGCCACTCTTCCCTCTCTGCTCACTGTAAATCAACCACGGCCATATTTCCACTTTTTAGTCCTCCCAACCCCTTAAAAGCAAAAAGTCTCTTTGAATTTCTTTCAGTTAGCGAAAACAGATGCTACTGTGGGTCTTTCATAAAAGTAAAATGACTTTGCACGGGCTTTCAAAAAGCAAGGGAGACCTATATATTAAAATGCTGTTCAAGTTTCTTTGTAATCATTTAATGCATTGCGTTAGTATAAAAATCTATATCCTTGGTAACAGTTTTGGCCAATATTAAAGTATAATTGATTATGGAAAATAAACCTATATGGAAGAGAATGAGAAGTAAAATCTGGCCCACTAGAAGGAAAGGAATGAGACCTATCTGGTGGTAACATTTATCAGAAGGAAAAATAACTTAAGCTTTTATACAGGACTTAGCATTGCACATTAATAGAAAACTATCAGTAAAAAGTAAGACTTTAAAATGGAGTAATATCATGCCATAATATTTATTAAAATGATTAGTCTCTTTGTTGATAATGTATGAGGGCATAGAGACATGACTAGGAATTGTGATTTTTAAATTTTTTATTAAGTCATCATTTTAATGTATTTAATTATTGTGTACACACATTTGAAAAACTGGTCCCTCTTCAACCAATGAGCACACTAATCTTTAAAACTGTAAAAGCAGTTTTGTTTTAAATGACATTAGCCGTCTTAAAGATGTATAAAGATGTATATTTTATAATTGTATAAGTATGATTTTGGCCACCTTAAAAGGATGTGTATTTTATAATTATATAAGTATGATTTTGTTGACATTAAGAATATGCATTTCATAAAAGAGCAGTTTAATCACACTCATATTTGTGTTTGTTAAAGTTGCAGTCATAGGAGATTTTCACTTAAACTGTTCTTAATGTAAGTCATTAACATTTTTTAAAAATGCAAATTGTATACACCAAAAAACTTGGACTTACAAAATATTTGTACTGGTCAAATTTTACATGCTCCTGTATAATAGATGAAAATGGAAGGCTACTACTTCTACTACTTTATTTCATATTATAGTTCTATTAATAGGCCATTTTTATGAAGGTGATCAAGGATAACATAAGCATGTGATCAAGGATAACATCAAGTCCATGCCCTCTAAGAGTAATGTTTATGAAATGATTAGCAAACAGAACAAAACAGGTAATTATGGACTAGTCTTAGTTCTACCTACATGATCTATGGGAAATATAGGAACAATAAAAAATGAGTCAAGAGAGACATATATATGAATTATGGAACTTCAATTTCAACATTGGTAAAGTCATCTCTTTTCAATGCAAAATATTACAAAATGTTTATAGGTTATAGTTATTACCCTGTGGGCCAGAGACCAAAAATCACAATATTTATTCCCAGATATAATATCATTTGAACTAGAAACAACCAGAACCTCTGCTTTCATGTCTGCTCTGCGAAGGTCTCTTGTCTGATGTTGAGCTCTTTATTTTTTCTAACATAGCAGGACATGCCGCGTCAACCATGGTGACATCGATATGCAAGGTGTAGCCTGGCACCTAGTGATACATGACAAACAAGACAGCAAAGTCTGTCTTCCAAAAAGTTCTCTAAATTGACCCAGGATACAGCTTTCTCTACTGTAAACAGAAAAGCATGCAAAATCTTCTAACTTCTGTTTTAAACTCCACCTGCTGCCTGCTAGGAATCATTCAAGAATCTCATAAATTGGGGTGCCTGGATGGCTCAGTGGGTTGAGCCTCTGCCTTCGACTCCGGTCATGATCTCAGGGTCCTGGGATGGAGCCCCGTATCGAGCCCCATATCGAGCTCTCTGTTCAGCGGGGAGCCTGCTTCCTCCTCTCTCTCTGCCTGTATCTCTGTCTACTTGTGATCTCTGTCTGTCAAATAAATAAATAAAATCTTAAAAAAAAAAAAAGAATCTCATAAACTATTTTTTTTCACTCATATTGATTTGTAAGACCATTTTCCAGAAGCACATGTATCTACATTACAGAACAATGGACAGTTTAAAGGCATATACAATACTCATTTTAAATAGTGGGGTATAATTTGCTCTTTTCCTTAACGTTTTGGAATATTGGTCTAAAGAAAATAGAGGAAATATTCTTTTAGCAAATATAAGCAATTCCAGAGAAAGATTTCATCCCTTGGTGATGAGAATATTATATTCATGCTTTATATTCATGCCTATCTGTTCATGGACTTACAGACTCGCAGTTCTCCGGAGGTGATTACAGATCTATAAAATGTCCCTAAGGGCTAGATTTTGTCAACTGCTACAGTTGCATGTTCCAAGAAACTCAGACTCAGACCCACCCATATGACAGCATTGCTGCACAGCACTGAGAAGCATAAATTCATTCAGTTCAGGTCAATATTACTTATGCTCAAAATTCAGAGTATTGCTGTTTATTAAGTCTCATCTTGATAATAAAGTTTCCTCACCCATTTTGAGGTTTTGCTCCAATATTATGTATAGATATAATGCTGAGAAGTCATAGAAACCTTTTTAGTAATTTTACAACATATTTGTATTGAAATGTGGCTCATTGAAAAGGTGGCTTTTCTTCACTTTCTTTTCTTCAGATGATTTTGAACGAAGAATCTACCATTCCCCTAGTAAGTACAGAATTAGGCTGTAGTGAATTTTTTAGAAACATTGCTCCATTTTCATTTTGGAGGTGGGGTCTGGTTATAACAGCCAGAATAATGATGTTCTTCACCAATTGCATTATTAGGATGACTTGTGTAAAAGGCTTATTGGAATGATCTCTGCTTAAAAAGAGATTGCATGTATTAATGGCTGTTTTATATAACTACTCTTTAAAAAAAAAGGAGTGCATCCTTTCTTGTCACTTATTTCATAGACATCTCAAACTAAAATTCAAATTTTATTAAGTAAACTTGAATTATGAATTCACTCAAGCTTTTTTTTTTATCTCAAGTACTAGAACTTTTTTTTTTTTTTTTTTTCCCCACGATTACACAGATTTTAGATTCTGGCTTCTAAGAGAATAAAAGAACTAAGATCTACATCTCCTTTGGAAATCCTTTGGAGGGACACCAGGGTGTCTTAGTCATTAAACCTCTGCCTTCTGTTCAGGTCATGATCCAAGTGTCCTGGGACTGAGCCCCACATTGGGCTTCCTGCTCAGCCAGCAGCCTGCTTCTCCCTCTCCCACTTTCCCTGCTTGTGTTCCTTCTCTTACTGTCTCTCTCTCTGTCAAATAAATAAATAAAATCTTAAAAGAAAAAAAAAAAGGGAATCCTTTGGCTATATGACAACATTTGTGAAAATACTTTTAACTCTAATGACCTTTCAATATTTATTTGCTATTGTGAAATATTTTTACACTATTTTGAAATACATTTAAATTACCTGAGAATTCCTGAGTGGTATCTTTGATGACATTATTACCTAGATAAATTTATAATCACAGGATATTTTAATCCAGTTTAAAAATATGGAATGATTTTGGTTTCACTTGTATTTGTATAAAATTTCAGTCATACCATATCAAGAGTAGTGGCATGACTCTCATCTCAAGAAGAGTCATAAGTTTCAAACTAAGGCTTAATGACCACTAGAGTAGCTGAATAATGTTGAAGATGTCCATGTCCTAATCTCCAGAATCTGTGAATATGTCACAGAACATAGCAAAAGGGACTCTGAAGATGTAATTCAGTTAAAGACCTGAGCTGGGGAGATTAAGTTGGATTATTTGGGCAGGTCCTGTATAATCGCAAGGGTCATTACAAGAGGTGAGCAGAAATGTTATAGTTAGAGAAGGAGATATAATGAGGGAAGCAAAATTTTAGAGTGAAGCTGCTAGGACCCAAAGAATGCAGGTGACTTCTAGAAGTTGAAAAAATAAGAAATAAATTTTCCCCTAGAGCTTCTAGAAGATACGCACCCCTTCTGGTACTTGATTTCAGCATGCTGAGATCATTATCATCTACAGATATCTAGAACTTTAATATAATAATTTTGTGTTCTTTTAATCCACTATATTTGTGGTAATTTGTTATAGCAACAATATGAAACTAATACAGTTACCTTCAAATTCAATTTTATGAATGAAATGTAGCCATATATCACCCCTTCTTTTCTAATCTTGTAAATATTTAATTCTGATACTAAAGTCGGATAATAAATTATTCTGTGGTTGCTATAGCTGACAGAGTCTTAGACATGGAACTATCCTAGCATACTCCTTGTCCGTCAGTAACAAAGTGACAGACAAAGTATCATGAGTCACTAATAATTATGTGAATATACTGTGATTTTACCCATTACATTTACAGATAAAATTCTCTCAGTTGTTCATGACAGTTTAAAGATACTGCATGTTAACAGAGGAACGGATATAGTTAAATTTGTTTCTATGTGTTTAAGTTTTTGTTTAAATTCTAGTTGGTTAACATATAGTGTAATATTGGTTTCAGGAGTAGAATTTAGTGATTCATCACTTATACATAACAACCAGCTCTCCTCACACCAAGTGAAATCTGTTTTTAATATGTGGAAGTATATTAAGCCTTCCAAAAGATAATGGGTGCATGCATATCTCATCTGATACTCTTATCTTAACTCACTCTCTAAAAGGAACCATGAAACATACAAATTCAACCATTAACCCTGTCCATGTCATGCGCCTCAACTTTGAGCATTGTAGAAAATCAATTCATTATTTACAAAATTTTCCCTTCAGTTGGAAGTTTCCTTCCTTCCCACACCATGACTTTAGAGGTTTGGGACTGCTCCTTTTACAAAGACAAAGACAAATCCACCAAAGTAACTTAGAGATTATAGTAGAGATAATCATACAATTAAACTCAGCAAAACATTTGATAACCAAAAGATATGAAAGTGTATCTATAAGTAGTGAGATGAAGGAAATAATCTTTAAGGTAAAATATTTATAAGATACTATAATTTCCAAGAGGATTCCTCAAAGTTCTCTGGTTGGCATGATTTTTTTGTTTTGTTCAGATTTTTGTTTTATTCTCCTATTTTATTACTTATAATATAGACATATAAATGATGTAAGAAGATTACAATGTAAGATTAAACAAGCTTGAATATTACTTCTTCTCGTCCTGTTGGCTATTCCTAGTGTGAACTTTTGTAGTTATAAATGCTAAACAACATTATGGGGACTATAGCCTCGTTTATTTAGCAATTCACCCAAAAGGTTCTACTATCTCCATGAGATTGTCTCTCAACTCCCATAACAACAAAAGCAACAAAAATCTAAAACGTACAAATAAAAAGAAAAATTCTACTTTCACCTCTACGTGGTGTATTCATGCTCTGGAATTTACCTGTGCATGAAGATGAATTCTAAATTGGCAGATGCTCCCCAGATGTCCTATTGGGATTTCCTTTGGGATAATCCCATGTTTTCTTGTTTATAGAAATAAACAATTAGTAAATGCACCCACAATCATCAGTTCATTCCCAAATTCTACCTTTGTCCTCCAAACATTTTAGTGCTCTCGCATTCCCTAGTTTTGTTAATAGCATCCTATATTTTCACACTTATCCTCACTGTCCACTTAAATCTATCTGTTCTCTGGATGTGCAACATTCAGTATTTTTCTGCCTTTAGCAAAATACTTCTAATATCTTCCTTCTCATTTTATTTGTGCCCTCAATAATTTTATCAAGTCTCATATCTTCAGATAAGTTCTCTATGCTGATGACACCCACATTTTATCTTAAGACCCTAATGTATCAATGAAGTCATGCATCCAACTTCCTACTTGCCAATTCCATTTCATTTTTTAATAAATATATCAAAGTTAATGAGATAAAACAGAATATTTGGTTTTCCTTTCAAATCTGCTTCTGTCCCTGTTTACCATCTCACTAAATGTCATCACTGTTCACCTGATTGCTCAGGCCCAAATCCTAAGATTTATTATTGATCCATCCTTTTAATCATACTCTACATCCTTTATACCAGCACATCTTCTTGGGTTAACCCAACAGCCTTATTGCTTCTCATCACTTCCTCACTGTTCCTCTGGTTCAAGCCACTGTAGTCTTTCACCTAGACTTCAGTAATGACCTCCCCTCTGGTGCTCCTTCCTCTACACTGCTTTCATACACTGTCCACATAGCAGTCAGCATTTTTTATCTATTTAAATAAAGTCATATCATACTCCTGTTTACAACTCTTAAATGAATTCTGATCACTCAAAATCAAATTAAAATGCCTAACATGGCTAATGGGCTTATGTGATCTGGCTCCCATGTATTTCTCAAACATTTCCACCCTCACTCTCTTTCATTTAGCTCTACTCTCCCTCACTCTAGTACTCATTTCCACTTCAAGGCATTTGCTATTGCTGATTCTCCTGCTAGGAGCTCTCTTCCTGCTGATACATACCTGACATTTCCCACTCCCCCATTTTGTTCTTTGATTAATGGACAGCTCCTCAGAGAAACCTTCCTTTACCATTCAACCTAAAATATCTACTGCATCTTTTCATCACTTAGGGTGCATTCATATATAATCCAGCTTCCCTGCAAGAACGTAAACACTGTAAGATCAAGGATTCTACATATTTCACCTCTGCATTTCAGCACCAGGAGCAATGTCTGGAAACTGAAAGACACACAGTTAATTATTTTGCACAAGATTAGGAAAATTTATGTTGAATTAACTAAGTAACTAGAAAATTTGTGTGTTACTCCTAATAATATTTAAATCTTGCCTATTTTTTATCTTGTCTATTTTTTCTTAAAGATTTTATTTATTTATTTGATAGACAGGGAACACAAGTAGGCAGGGAAGCAGGCAGAAAGAGAGGAGGAAGCAGGGCCCCCACTGAGCAGAGAGCCCAACGTGGGGCTCAATCCTAGGACCCCGGGATCAAGACCTGAGCCGAAGGCAGAGGCTTTAACCCACTGAGACACCCAGGCGCCCCATCTTGTCTATTTTTTATTCTAGGTTTCTTTCTGACTCAGAAATATGTCCTTTGAGTAAAGTTATACAATAGAAGGGAGGGCTATGAACAAAAATATTCATCTATCATGCAGGAATTATATCCCATTTTGAATCAATGCATTGATATAAGAATTGGTATCTTGAGAGTATGATCATTCATAGATGGACTGATAAAATTATGGGTCTAGAACTTCAAAGTTGAGGAGTAGACATAATTCACAATTAAGGGTCCAGTCTGAGTAGCAAACTATCTCTCAAATAAAATACACTTCAACTGAACTGAAAGAAAATAGATGAAGATAGTTTTTACAGTATGGCTAAACAAAGGATAGATGTTATATACTTCAGAATTGGTATATATGTATGCTATCATAAGCTTATGACTATCTTTGATTGAGTTTAGTCACAATAACATAGTAAATCTGAACATAGAAAAATATCCACTGGGGACACCTGGGTGGCTCAGTTGGTTAAGAGCCTGCTGCATCATCCCAGAGTCCTGGGATCAAGGCCAGTATCCAGGCTCCCTGCTCTCCAGGGAGTCTGCTTCTCCCTCTCCCCCTCTCGCTGCTTGTACTCTCACTCTCTGTCAAATCAATCAATCAATCAATCAATCAATCTTAAAAGTATATATCCACTGTTATTCATCAATACAAAAAGATCTGGTTAGCTATGTTTCTAACATAGAAACGAAAAATGACTTTAGAGAAAGCAGTTGGATTAGAAGATTATATTAGAGTTTGCATTGTTTTCAATCCTTTTTTGGCTTAGCTCTAGTTCAATTCAACTTCAAATTCTTAACTATTTTATATTGATGCTTTTAGTCACTTGATTAAAAAAATGTAAAATATTCCACTTAATGTCACAAATCAATGAATGTTAAATGCTTCCAATGGGCAAATATTCATAAATTCAAAACATATTTATGAATAATAACAAATGAACATTATACAAAGAAGTTGGACATTAAAATTTTCATCATAATTGAAAACAGACTTAGCATATCTATGTTATGAATAGCAAACTATTATTTATTAGTTAGCTATACTATTATGCATATTAAAAAGAAGTTTAACTCAGAGAAGCATGTATTATCATGAATGATTGATAGGTTATTAGGGCAATTTTTCACTTTATTTCATCCTTCTTCATCAGAAGCATTTTGAAGTTCAGTCCAGAATAAATATCCATTTGATTGTCATGACTTGTTCTTATATGACTTAAACCTTTGTTCTCTCACTCAGGTACATTCTCTTCCTGGTTTACTTAAAAGTATCCAGTTTTACCATCATTTAGCAATTTAGGTAATCAAATCCTCCCTGTAACATGATGTACTTTGTTGGGCATCAGAGTGGGGCACTTGGAAAAATATGAAGAGACAAAACAAAATATTTTGCAGTAAGGAGGGGAAAAGGAATCTGAGAAGTTTCAAAATAAGTCACACATAGATCTAGGAACATAATTTGTTCATAAGACATATTTTAAATGAAGCCAGCATCCATATCTTTTACTGAACTGTATAAAAGGCAATATATTTTATTAGTTAAGAGACCAGGGTTTAAAACCATTACACTCCTTGAAATCCTGACTATACCAAATAAAATGTTGGGCAATTGATTTTTGTGCTTCAGTTTCCTTATCTGTAAAATGGGGCTAGTAACCATAACTACTTCATGCAGTTATTAGTATTTTAATTATGTAAGTTAGTATGAAAACATCTTAGAAAATTGTTTGGCATGTAATATGTTCTTAGCAGTTATCTGCAAACAGTATGTATTCCTTCCAGCATGTATAGAGTACTTTAATTTTAAAAATGTTTATAAATTTTGCCGTGACCCTTATTTTTTCTTGTTCATCTCTATTCTCTATTTTTATATTCCTAAGAATTATTCTGAAACTATAGCTGCAAGAGGAGTCCCAGATGGATTCTCAGTGCTGGTACTCCCTTGGATACCATTTACACTGAAATCTTTCTTGATGGATCTTGGTTGTTTTCATAAGGAAAGGACCTAATAACAAAACTCACCATGCAGTATTTACTCTGCATTGAACTGAATATGTGACTATGCCGATACCTGGTTAGGGTCCTCTCTAAAGGCAGCCATACCCTATTCCTAAACATATGCAATCCAAAGAACATTTATGTATACCAATGCATTGAATCAAGGAAAATATGGGGGGGAAAGACCCTAATTCAAAATATATATTATTTTTTCCAGCAATATGGAACAAAGTACAATATAGCACTTGATTAAATTCAGTTAAGTGTAAAATACATAATCTGAAGTTTATTGTCTAAAGTCAGTTATTATCTGCTTTAATACTCTCTGAAAATATGATATTCTAGGTATCACTTCCTTCCCAGGTCTAAGATCAATTATTTTCTAGTTAGTTTCTGATTATTTATTCTTTCCTCATTACTTATTATGCGTATGTTTTCTGAAACAGAAATGTGTACTCTGGATTCTTCTAGACTTTGGCCTGTATCTCAAAGAGAAAGTCCAGATGTCCTTTTACATTTTCCCTTTTATATGTAATTATATTAGTGTATAAGATTCTTCCATAGTTTTACATGATTCAGCAATGCTGTACTGTTATTTTGTATTGAGTCAAATTAATCACACTTGAACAACTTTTAAAAACTATGGCTCAAGAGGTGTCAAACTATTAAATATTTTTCTATTATAAGGACAGAGAATTGTTCACTGCAGAGAATAAAGTGCCACTTTTGCATATATTACACAAACATTTTATGCTTCATGAAACCACAATAAATTTTCTTGCTGATTACTCGTGTAATCTAAGGATCTCCTGCTGTTTTATAGAGAGTCTTATTAATTTCACTCAAGTAGTAAAATTAGCACCTGTAGAGAACTCTTTAAGATTTTTTTTAACTTTTATCATATTAGTAATAACCTATTTCATTTTTCATAGAACAGTTGTTTTACTCTGTCTCCCAATCTATTTAGCTTTGGTGTTCTTTGACTTTATAATTATAATTTTTTTAAAAGAAGACAGAATTTGATACAGAATAGTATGGTAAGGAAATCTCAGCCTTCGGTTCAATCAAATTTAAATGAATCAGTCTCTGAAGTTGGCTAAGTGTCCCAGACTTAAAAAAAAAAAAAAAGGAAGTTTACCTGTACTTTGATGGATAACAATCTTAGATACAACTTAACACAATTATGGAATGATTTATTGAGTAGTATGCTCTTGGACTGAGAGAGTTAATAGCCTTTCTTTTTGCCATCATGTGAAACAGAAGCACTACAAAATAATATTCACTTTCAGCAGTATTTCATACCCAATACATTTGTATTTTTGGGGCTGCACACATATTTGAAATGAACCAAAATATTTTCTAAGATTTCTTTGCTCCTTACTGGATCCTGCATTCCAACACAGGAAGAGCTACCACAGAGGCAAGAGGAACATTTCAGTGGTGCAGCCTGAGTCAGTGAGGGACACTGACGGAAGGTTCAGGAATAAATGAATTTGGGTAGAGAATGGTTTTCAGGGTAGATAATAAAACAAACTCTTCCTGAATTCCTATTGTCAGACTATATTCTGGATTACTCCATCTTCATCCTGAATATCACTGAAGTCTAAGGAACATGGCTTGGTTCAGCTTGTCTTCTTCAAAGGCAGTATTCACACAAGGTAGTCAGAACAAAAAGTGGCCTGAAGCCTAAACTCAAGCTTTTTCTTGTACAATAACATATTGTTTCTGGAGAAGGTGGAAATTGCCTCAGAGAAAACTAATATGAAGTTGCATTTATTTTATGTGATCTCCCGGATAAAAGGTTGGATTGTTTCCTTTCTTTCTTCTTTCCTCCCTTTTTTCCCTCTATTCTCCTTTTTTTTTAAATTTATTTTTTATTTATTTTCAGCATAACAGTATTCATTATTTTTGCACCACACCCAGTGCTCCATGCAATCAGTGCCCTCTATAATACCCACCACCTGGTACCCCGACCTCCCACCCCCCACCCCTTCAAAACCCTCAGATTGTTTTTAAGAGTCCATAGTCTCTCATGGTTTTCCTATCTTTTTACCTTGCTTTGACTTTTTATTTGATCTCAAACTCCCTTATTTCTTTGTACTGAAGTTTAGTGATATGCACATGGAATATACCCGAGGTTCTACAACTGTTTTAAATATGTAGTTTTAACTTTAAATATAAAGTTTTAAATATATAACGGAGCATGGAACCCAGAGTCAGAATATTTGGGTTTAAATTAGTTTTTCTTTCTTAGCTTTATTACTTAGTTAAAGCCTTAGTTTTTACTCTTTCATGAATGTGGACACCATATAGTACCTCTTCACCAATACTTTACTGTAAGATGAGGATTGGGGTGCTTGGTGGCTCAATAGGTTAAGCATCCATCTCTTGATTTCAGTTTAGGTCATGATCTGATCTCTTTCATTGCAACTAGAGAAATGAAATAACAAATGATCACACACTATGGTGGTTGTATGGCTTTTACTTACTCTGAGAAGTAAAGAAAGAATTAAAGAAGGAAGTAATGTATGAAAAAACTGAAAAGGGAAAACTTGGAGATACTGGAGGATTTTGAAATTCTCACTAAGTGAGATTATGACTGAGGTGTGGGGTGGGGGTGCTAAGTAGCGACTAAGGATCAGCTCCTATTAATAGTTGTGACAGAGGATCTGATTAGTTCTGATCTTCTCTGGTAGGAATGTTCTCTATCAGTAACCATCAGTCCAGTGGCTGACCAAGTGAAGGTAAAGTTTCCTTCATTCAGATATTAATGATGCCAGGTTCATGTAGTTAAAGCTTAATGGGGAAAACTGGTATAATGTAAATAGGGTCAATTTAAATTTTTCAATCTTAGTTTTTCTTTTTCTAATACTTTCATTGAAACAGTATTATTTCCCATGTTTTGGATTTCTATTCTATTTCAACTAAATGTTACATTAGTAATTTTTGCAGAAGAATTTTTCTAACTACTATTGCTGTTTAATAAAATGCCCCTACAACTTAATGGCATAAAATAACTCTTTTATAAAGCACATGAATTATGTAGGTTAATAATTTAACCAGGGGACTATAAAAGAAAAAAAAAACTGCACTCAACACTTGT
Source organism: Mustela erminea (assembly GCF_009829155.1). NCBI lineage: Eukaryota > Metazoa > Chordata > Mammalia > Carnivora > Mustelidae > Mustela > Mustela erminea. The sequence goes on from NC_045615.1 coordinate 85,428,761, forward strand.
TAAAAATGGCAACGAATATTTCATTTGAGACTATTACAATGGGAGTCAAGACTATTGCAATTGTCTTGCAATAGGGGAGAGATATTAAACACAACTCCACTGAAACAAAAGGCAGGGGATTTTCAAATGCTGTGAAGAGTACTGGAGGACATCGGAGGAAGGGTGGTCAATGTGATTAAGCCATATGTGTTTGGTAATTGCAGTTGATTGAGGTAAGGCTCCTACCCTCCCACAAAGAATCAGAGATATAGGTAATATCTCTTTCAATAATTGTATTTCAAAAGATGGCTCCCAGGACCTTGACAGAGACATTCCTGGGTTATAGAAGATTTACTTCTCAAAGAAGCAGGAAAGGAATCTATAATTGCAAGTTTTCTAAAGTAAATGCTTGAAACAAAGGGAAGTCTGGGGCTTCTAGTTAGAAAGAAGTTTGGCTTAAGCTTAGTCAAGCTGCAGGGAACTTTAAGGCCTTTCTTGGTGATCAAGGTGGTGAGCTTATTTCTTTTGCAGAAGTAATGTGGATATATGTATCCAGACATAAGTATGTATTAACAACTGATTTGGGGAAAGCAGGTGGAAAACTATGAGCAGGAGTCAATATACAGAGACCCTACTTGTCTTTGAGATAGGTACAATCCACATCATAACAGAAATCATCTGTCAAAGCCTGATAATAGTAAACTACCACATATACTTTTTAGTTGTGCAGATTTAATAAGTTATTCATAATACGGTAGGAGAATCCAACTCTCAGATCATAACAAGCCTTACTTTATCAGGAACTATATGTAAAGTTTAACATTGTATGCCCCAGATGTATACTAACAATTCAAATTTCATAAATTTTGATAAAACTTATCACGTATTTGTGAAATATTTTAAATTTACAAGGAATAATTTTAGATTTTCAGAAATGTCAGTTAAACCATCCTTAAAAATCTATGTATGGGAGTCTAAATTTATACTTAAAAGTCAACTTTATGGTCTTCTTTTGAGACAGTTAGATTTAGCCACACATTTTCCAATCCCTATGCAATTATAATATAAAGAGTGAATTACTGCACTGCATGAATGAGTTGAAAAGCTTGATCCTATTCCCTAGGTTCTGTAGTGTCATGGTGGAATGGATGCTCATAATTGCTTTTGATGAAAGTCAAGGTTTTGTAATTCACAAACCAGAATTTTGATGGAAAGAACTAATAGAAACTTGAAATTTCTGTAGATAATTAATATCTTCTTGTTCAATATGTTGCATTTGCAGCTTTGCTTTGGTCTGGATAACCTTATGAGCTGCATGTTTTGCTACACTTGGCACAAAGAGAGTTCAGATATAGTACTTTGAGGGTGCAAAATAAAAACAAATAAAAACTTTATATCTGATTAAAATATACTTGGGTAGAAGCTTTCTCCAGAAAATCTCAAGCACATGAGATGTCACGATATTGTGATAGTGGGGAGAAAAATAAATACTGATTATTTTTTAAGGACAAAAATTATCTTTCTTAGTTTGCAAACTAATCAGTCTTAATTCCAGATTAAGTCTGCCAGCAGGTAGTCTGTCTTTATTTCTTTGTAAAATGGAAAGCTGCATAGGACTGAAACTATATTTGTATATGTGAAATAATCTCAGTGAATTGGCATTTCAATTTTTTTGACCCTTATCATAAATGTCAGAATGATCTGACTTTCACATAAGAAATAAAAACATCCAGATATCAATATAATTATACATAAATATGTATTATCTTCCCACTTCTTACTATATATAAATGTAATATTTTATACAGGTGTTACAAAAATTGATATCATGTTATCTCTCCAGTGACATATAGCATAACTTCATATTTCACTTATGACAAGTGAAGGAAAAAACTATGAAACTCATTTAAAAATAATACAGTAAAATTGAGGTGTGGGACATAGTGCTGGAAACAAGTTAGCTTAATAATAGACTAGCTTTTCCATTTCCTTTGCATACACATTTATAAACTGTGAACCACTAAGGCAGAATCTGTGTATGCAAGGTGAAGTAAATATTCATTGGTTTAAAAAGAAAACACAAACTGGAAAATCTCATATATCAAAACAGTTCATTGAGATGTGAATCTTGAATAATCTTCTATACTAAAAAAAAATTCTCTAATTCTTAGTGTTAACTTAATGTATGTTGTATAAATTTAGTGTTCAATGCACTGAGAGCTAAGTGATGTCTTTTAAATCATCTTAATCTCTTATAGCTGTTCTTTCTTTCTCCTCCTACTTCCCACTATCCTCTTTAGCCTCATCCTCCTCCCCTTCATCTTCCTCCTCCTTTGTGATCTTTTTCTTTTCATTATTCAAAAAGTGAATGTAACATTATGTCTATGTATGATAAGAAAGGTTGATCAGCTTAACAATGATAAAATCAAGTACAGTTAAAATGTTCCATTTTGTTTAAACTTGCCTGAGAAATGATAAACACATTTCATTTTATTATATCAACACTGAATATATCAATAGTTAGGGGCACTGAGCCAGTTTTAAAACAAAATTAACTTTAACTTAACTTCAAATAAAGCTTGCTTATCCTGATGGTTTCTTGTAATAAATGGTTTTGAATAAACTAGCCAATAAACTTTCAAAAGATGCCTTTAGAAGCAATTAACATATATTTTTCCTGGCCAGAAATAAATCAAACTTTTCCCCATTACCATATAACAATATTGCATGATACATTTTCAGATTTTAATCAAAACTAAAACATGAAAGTCTCTATACTCCTAAAAGTATTACTGTATGAGGCATTATATCATAATGTGTTGGCAGAGGTTTGAGCTGATGCAGACTTGTTAAAACAGGAACAGGAGTTCAGAAAACTGAGGGAGCTTTGTATACTTCTTATCAAATATAGTCAGTATAATTTAGTAGCTGCAAAGAGTAAATCTATTTCTGTGGGTATTTTGTTTGTTTGTTTGTTTGGTCATACAATAGTAATTTCAGCCTTACATGAAATGCGTCTTTAGGTTCCATCTATATATGGTATGTCAAAGGTAGAATTGAAGTCTATGCAATTAACAAAAATTTCCCCATCAAAAATAAAAGTAAATCTGTTTACCTGAACTATCCAGAAAAGTGGATGCAAAACATTTTGCTCTTTTCTGTAGAATGTTACATTTCTTTTACTTATCAGAAAGTGTTCAGAAATCAAATTGCAGTGATGTCTGAATTACCAGGTATCTTTAAAAAAAATTAAAAAAATGTTTTCAGGATGCCAAATTACTTAGAATATGAAATAAAATATGTACGTAGAGACAAGAAATAAATTACATAAGAGGTAATTAGTAACTTTTTAATCCCATCATTATTTAAATCTTTCAATCTGTTATTCTTGTGTTTTTCTATTTTAATTACTCTGCATTGCATTTTGGGTTTCATGGAAGGCAGAAGTATGAGTTGTCTCAGCTTCTTCTGTAATACACAATTTACACCTCAATGGAAATATGTAAATATAATTTAATAAATTTATGGACCTGAATCTTTGGGTGAGCAAATTTATTGCACACAGTAAATTACCCCTCTGATTTATAGAATTATATGGCTAGAGAGTGAATTAAAGCCACTATAAAATGGCTTACTTTGGTACTCTTTGTTGCTAGGATAAGACCTCCTCTTCGTCCAAGGAGACATTTAGGGGGGCGCCTGGGTGGCTCAGTGGTTTAAGCCTCTGCCTTCAGCTCAGGTCATGACCTCAGGGTCCTGGGATTGAGCCCCACATCGGGCTCTCTGCTCAGCGGGGAGCCTGCTTCCCCCTTTCTCTCTCTCTGCCTACTTGTGATCTCTGTCTGTCAAATAAATAAATAAAATCTTAAAAAAAAAAAAACCATGTCCTCCGTGCTTGGCTTTCTCCTCCTCTGGAATTCTGCTGCTCTCCTTGGTAAAAAAAATAATAATAAAATAAAAAAATTTAAAAAATAAATAAATAAATAAAAAACTTAAAAAAAAAAAAAAAAAAAAAAACCAAAAACACACTTGCAAGGAGACATTTAGGCCATCTTTTTTGCACACCAGCTAGCATGTTAATAATGAACAATCATCTAAGAAGTCAATTTTTACTTGTTAGTGCTCTGTAAATAAAATGGTGGTCTGTTTGGATTATGCTATAATATTGAGTAAGAATAAACACAAGGTTTCCTCCAATGGCATGTATTTCCCAAATTTCACTAATTATTATCTTCTCTAGTGGGAAAAATGTCATTAACATTGAAAAATGTTAACACATGAAAAATGTCATTAACACATTCAGTTGAGATATTAAGCTAAATAAAGTTATTATAAATAATAATTTATATGTTGGATTAAACATACAAAGCAAAGCCTTTAAGAATTAAAGTTATTAAGAATTTTCTTTTGTACTTTGGATATCGGCATAAATCAAATCTGTTACTACACAGAAAGTGTTGAAGTAGGAGCTGGAGTTACCAACATCATGGCCTTTAAGGCATCCCTTTTTTCTTATGAACTTATTAATAAATTTTCTTAATATCCTTTTAAAGTAGTAAGAAAATGCATAACACCAGTTGTCCCTACACTTATATTCACGCTTCCTCTATTCTTATATAATTAAATATGATGCTGTTTACTTTGTTCAAAGAAAAAATACACTGATATATTGAAACAAATTCTATTTTCTAAATTAATATTATTTAATAATTATTTTCTAAATTAATAAGAATCTTAATTGTATCACATTTCCAGACCATATCTATATCTATATCTATATATCCTATATATATATAGATATCCTATATATTGATATAGGATATCTATATCTATCTATCTATCTATCTATATATATATATTTTTTTTTGATGAGCGAAGCAATAGAAATTTATTAAGTGAAGATGCAGAAAAAGCTCTCAAGAGTGAGAGGGATCTCGACAGGGCTGCCAATGAGGGCCTTTAGTGTTGGTCTTTTATAGATAGTTAATGTGGAGGGGGGCACCTGGGTAGCTCAGTGGGTTAAACCTCTGACTTTGGCTTAGGTCAAGATCTCAGGGTGCTGGGATCAAGCCCCGCATCAGGCTCTCTGCTTGGCGGGAAGCCTGCTTTCCCCTCTCCCTCTCTGTCTGCCCCTCTGCCTACTTGTGATCCCTCTCTGTCAAATAAAAAAGAAAAAATTAAAAAGATAGCTAACAGGGGGAATGTGAATCCTTTTAACATCTCTATTGGTTACATCTTCAGAGGCTTACTTCCTTTTTAGGGGCTGGTTAGTCTTTGTTGGCCACAGGTGGTTATTTTAATGACACCCACCCCACAGGACCCATCCCACCTGTCTAGGGCAGGGTGGCCCTCCACCCTTAAGAAGGGTTGAGGGGAGTTGAGAGGAGTGTTGAGAGGAGCACTGGGTGTTTTATGCAACTAATGAATCACTGAACACTACATCTAAAACTAATGATGTAATATACAGTGGCTAACTGAACATAATAATAATAAAAAAAGAAAATCTATGAACTTGCAGGGGCACCTGGGTGGTTCAGTCAGTTAAGCATTAGACTCTGAGTTTCAGCTCAGGTCATGATCTCCCACACGTGCTGGGCATATAGCCTGCTTGATAGTCTCTCTCCCTCTGACCCTCCCTCCTCTCTCTAAAAAGAAGATATATGAACATATATGAACATATGAACATAAGAAAATATAAACAAATGAACTTACTGGTAAATATCAATGCCCTAACAGTCATGTTAAGAACAATGTTGGAGGGGCACCTGGGTGGATCAATGGGTTAAAGCCTCTGCCTTTGGCTCAGGTCATGGTCTCAGGGTCCTGGGATCAAGCCCTACATCGGGCTCTCTGCTCGGCGGGGAGTCTGCTTTCTCCTCTCTCTCCGCCTGCCTCTCTGCCTACTTGTGATCTCTCTCTCTCTCTGTCAAATATATAAATAGATTAAAAAAAAAAAAGAAGAAGAAGAAGAAGAACAATGTTGGAAGGGAATTTCTTAAATTTAAAACACGTGCCCTTTGGACCTCACTCTTCCTGCGGCACCGAGATTCTACTAACACTAACTCTATTTTAAATCATGGAGAGAAAAACTTGTCTAAATTTTCACCCCAATACCATTGTTATTCTTCTATATGTTAGTAGTCACTCACTCTGTTTCACAAAGAAATGTTGGTAAGCTGACCCTCCTCAAAGTATTCCACAATTCACTTAGATTAATTGGGAAGATTCAACTTCTTACTTGAAAAATGGGTATCAAAAATAAATTACAGTTTACTGAGTTTGAGGATTAAAAGAGCCACTTTTCTAAAAAGTCTCAGATTAATTGTAGAGTCTCAACAGTGTCAGGGATTCATATTTCAACCACTGTTAGAAATTAGACTTGGGTTTTGATTATTAATGGCCTCTGACACAGGAATGTCCACATCTTCTCTGAAAAATATATACTCCTAGTGTGGTTCTTCAGGGAGATAATAGGCAAGAAAAAGAAAACAAATGAGAAATGAGATGCTGTTTTATAATCTTTGAGGTGTCATTATTTTTTTAGGAAGAATTCAGTGTGAAGCTTCTTAAAGTTGAGTTAGCCATGAGCCTGAGACCAAAGGCTCAGGCATGATCTTTGACGCTAAAGCTACAGTCCAAAAATGAAGACAAAATAAAGACACTTTCAAACTTTATTAAATTGCCTGCCCAGCATTACTTTTTCTCCCTTTCTTGATATTTAAGATTAATTGCATTAATATTCCCATTTTTCCAGCAACTCCTCCATCCATGACTTTCGCACTGTGACTTTGAATCTCCTTCAATCAAAAGACAAAAATTCTCCAATCTTGAATGAAGGCCTGGCCAATAGAATGCAATATATCTGACAAGTCAATTCTGAACCTATATCTCAAGAGTCTCATGTGCTTCCCACTCTCAAACTTTTAAACTCCTGCCTCTGCCATGAGAACAAATTCAGACTATTGGAAGACAAGATACAACATGAAGCAGAACCAAGTCCTGACACCTAAGGCCATCTTACATGACCCAGCTCCACTCAATTTAACCAGTAAGTGCAGACATAATAAAACACTTAGTTAAGATGGCTGAATCCAGGGCCACCTCGGTGGCTCTGTTGGTTAAGCACCTGCTTTCAGCTCAGGTCATTGGGATCAATCCCCACATCGGGCTCCCTGCTTGGGAGGAAGCCTGATTCTACCTCTCCCACTCTGCCTGCTTGTGTTGTCTCTCTCTGTCAAATAAATAAATGAAATCTTAAAAAAAAAAAAAAAAAACAGCTGAATGGAGCCAAGACTAGTAGAGTCACCTAAATATCCATACCCTTGTAAGAAATAATATATAATATTTTTATGATGCTAGGTATTCAAGTGCTTTATTAAACAGAAATAATTAAATGATACAATTGGATGCTTAATTCCTCGTTCATTTGTCCTACTTATCGCACAAGATATGGCTGAGGCTGTACTATATGACATTTAGTGAAATGGTGGACATCACATCTAGGCATGGTCAACCATAGTAGCCTAACGCCCAGTGTAAGTGCTTTAGAAATGGACCAAAGCTGGGCCAGCATTTTACCAGAGACTTTTCACCACAGTTTTTAAAAAAGCCTTTCTCTTTTTGATGGGCTCATTAACCAAACTGAGAGTGCCATCTAGGAAACAAGGAGATAATGTATCCATGACAGAACTCTTAGAACATTATTGGGACTTTGGACTTACTGTATCTAAAAGCACTATTTTTTGCTACATAAACCAATAAATTCTTTTGTTATTTTTTTTTAACTGAAGCAAGTACTGTTTGGATTTCCATTATGACAAATAATTTCCAAGGATTTTATCACCATCCAGCTAGTCATATAGGAAAAAGAACTTTCAGAGACTGCCAGAGAGCTACTGTGGTCAGCCAGTCCCTCAACAGTAGGTAAGAGAAAGTAGAATATCGGGGTGCCTAGGTGGCTCAGTGGGTTAAGCCTCTGCCTTCAGCTCAGGTCATGGTCCCATGGTCCCAGGGTCCTGGGATTGAGCCCTGCAGCAGACTCCTTGTTCAGCAGGGAGCCTGCTTCCTTTCCTCTCTCTCTGCCTGCTGCTCTGCCTACTTGTGGTCTCTCTCTCTCTCTCTCCGTCAAAAGGATAAATAAAATATTTTTAAAAAGTAGAAGATCAAACAAAGGACTGGCACATTGTATATTTGAATACATAGTGCCTCATTGGAGTGAACATGTCTCAAGTCACTTCTCTGAATTTAAACTCTCATATTGTAAATCCCAATTTTCTTTGAAGCAGGAGCTAAGATTCCAAGTAGGAGGATAAGATAAAATGCTGTTATGACAAAATAAATAAAGGCTGAAAGTATTATCCCCTCTTCCACCCCTATTACTAGGACTAAGTTGGAATGATTGGATTGCATAAATCTTTCATTTGCAAACAGTCAAAAGATGTCTCAGGATTCTACTTTCAGTTATGGTACATTCTAGAATGGAGTGAGAAGAAATGTCAGACTGGTAATTTTCTAGGTTGTTTACAATTATAACTACTATTCTGCCTTCCCAGGTGCCTTCATTTGTTTGGGTGTGTATGCATTCAGGAGGGAAGCATCTTCTATTTAAATCCACAGAATGGGAAAAGATATCCATAAATGACACTACAGACAAAGGGCTATCCAAGATCTATAAAGAACTTCTCAGACTCAGCACACAAAAAACAGATAATCACCTCAAAAAATGGGCTGAAGACATGAACACACACTTCTCCAAAGAAGACATACAAATGGCTAACAGACACGTGAAAACATGTTCATCATCATTAGCCATCAGGGAGATTCAAATCAAAAACACATTGAAATACCACCTTACACCAGTTAGAATGGCCAAAATTAACAAGACAGTAAACAACAAGTGTTTGAAAGGATGTGGAGAGAGGGGAACCCTGTTACACTGTTGGTAGGAATGCCAGTTGGTGCAGCCACTTTGGAAAACAGTGTCGAGATTCCTTAAGAAATTAAAAATAGAACTACCCTATGATCCTGCAATTGCACTACTGGGTATTTACCCCAAAGATATAGATATAGTGAAAAGAAGACCCATCTTTACCCCAAGGTTCATAGCAGCAATGGCCATAGTCACCAAACTGGAAAGAACCAAGGTGGCCTTCAACAGATGAATGGATAAAGAAAATATGGTTCATATATACAATGGGTTATAATGCCTCTAACAGAAAGGATGAATACCCAACTTTTATATTAACATGAATAGTACTGGAAAAGACTATACTGAGTGAAATAAGTCAAGCAGAGAGAGTCAATTATCATATGGTTTCACTTACTTGTGGAGCATAAAGAATAACACGGAAGACATTGGGAGATGGAAAGGAGAGGTGAGATAAGGGAAATTGGAGGGGGAGACAAACCATGAGATACTGTGGACTCTGATAAACAAACTGAGGGTTTTGGAGGGGTGGGAGTGGGGTCTTGGATGAGCCTGGTGGTGGATATTAAGAAGGGCATGTATTGCATGGAGCACTGGGTGTGGTGTATAAACAATGAATTTTGGAACACTGAAGAAAATTAAATTAAATTAAAAAATGAAAAAAGAAAAAAAATGAAGCCACTAGACAAATCAGGCAACTTTCAACTTCCTTTCTTGTCAATTGTCAAAAATTAAGATCACTATTTTATTTTAATGTTATTTGGCAAAATTTACTTATATAAAGTTATCTTTAAATATATGATGCTTAAATTTTTGGGTTCCCAAATGGAATACATTGTGCCTTGTTTGAAATTTGGGGCAAAAATATCAGTTAAAAGTAGACAGGAAATAAGAAATACAGGAAATAATTTGCCAATTATCTTTGGTTAAAATAGCTATTATAAATTCAGGAAGGTAACAGTTGAGAAGTTTTAGATGAATTAGAAAACTATGTTTTAATGATGAAAAACTTTTATGTTCAGAATGGAAAAGTGCAAACAGTAAAATTAGCCCTAGAGAAATAGGATGTGAAGTTAACTTACGGTCATCAGCTTTTGCTTTAGTGTGAATCTGGAATCATAGTAATTTACTCAATATAAGCAAAAGCCAGAAAGTTTGGCTATCTGTCCCACAATATTTTTAATAAAACAAAGAGGAGATAGTACATGTTGTTGAATTTAGCCATGCCAAATGTATTTGTTAAAGAATTAACAATGAAAATAGTTGGTCTCTGTCTATATCACAGATGCCGTGCCTAAGTCTGTCTGTACTTGGCATACATTGCCACTAGATGCCATCCACATTAGAGAGGGAAGACCAGGAATAAGGTTACTTTAATTATGCCTGTTATGAAATAAGCAATTATATTAACATTCAATGGGATCTTCTCCAATAGGACTAATTTCCTTCCTTAACACTCTGGGTATTTAGTGCCTATCCATGTTAGGAATGGATGTAAGTAAATAAAATACATGAAACTGTGTTGAATGAGGATTCACTAATTATGTAGTTGCTAGTTTTCTATTGGATACCCTTCACTGTAAACTTTTTTTCCAATATTACATTCATTTTCAAGTCTAATTGAAAATATATAGCTTCAAGAAAAGAAAGAAACTTTTCTCTTTTAAAGGCAAGGGAAGCATTATTTTAAATGGAAATTAAACTGGTATTTAGCATATTCCCACTTTCAGTTCAGCAATCATTATTCTCAGATACATAAACTTGTCAGATCTTAACAGTGAATGATAGAACACAGCATAGTGTTGGAATTTTAATTGGTAGGAAAAAAAAGTGAATGAAAAAAAGTCCCAAATACAGGGACACCTGGGTGGCTCAGTCAGTTAAGTGTCTGCCTTTGGCTCAGGTCATGATCCCAGGGTTCTGGGATAGAGCCCCACAATCAGCTCCTTTCTCAGCAGGGAGCTTGCTGCTCCCTCTGCCTGCTGCTTCCCTGCTTGTGCTCTCTCTCTCTCTTTGACAAATAAATAAAATCTTAAAAAAAAAAAAAAGATGAGAGAAAGAAAGAAGAAAAAGAAGAAAGGAAAAGAAAAAAGAAAGAAAGAGAGAAAGAAAGAAAAGAAAGAAAAGTAAAGAAGAATATAACAAGATAGAGAAGGAAGGAGAAAGGGAAGAAGGGAGTAAAGCTGTGTTAATAATCCAGACACTCCGTTTGGCCCTGGACATAAATAATGGCATCATTATTTACTGGATTAAAATTATACTGAAGCAGTACTTGGACTTTAGTCAATAAATGCGCTTTTCCATTGTTTCTGAGAATGTACCTGTTTCACATGTTAAATTTAGAAATGTGTGACTATAATAATATGATAATGTTTCTTAAATTTTTAATATAATTTAATATTTTCAAAATATCTGTTCACAAATTATTATATGTGTTTACTATAACATAATAAAAAATTTATGCAGTATGCAGTTTGATAGATTTTATAGAAACAAAATGATGATTCTGAGAAATCTAATGATAGATGCAGAACAGAACCTTCTCATTCCTCACCAGTGCAGCACCTATTATACCTCATAGCCTTCTTAGCAGTTGTCCAGCTCAAATTCCTACAGCACTTGGTGAAATTTTAAGAAATATATACAAATTAATGTTTAAAGTAAGTTACATGGAAGTTCTTAAAAATATTCTTAAATAAATTTTTGAATCAAAAGAAATTGACTATAATGTCTTCTTAAATATTTTATGAATTCTATCCAAAATTACCATGGAATTTTGGATAATAAGCATTCAGATTAGTATTAAGTTCTAGTTAGAGCAGTCTTTATGAAGTTTTTATGAGCTTTGGTGATAAGTAATCAAATCCATCTATGGAAGTGGTTTTATGTGGCATATATCAAGTAGCTTGTGCATGTGTTTTCATTGATGTGTATGTGTGTGTGTGTGTCTGAGGACACACAGTAAATCATGACTGTCCCTGTGAATGAGGGTAACTGTTCCTAAAAATGTATTTGTTTTGCACATCCTTATAATATGAACATATTGATTAGATATTAAAATCAGGTAGTTAGAAAAATCAAAACTAAGATACAGAAAAACTTGTCAGAAAAATATTCTCTTTAATAATAATTTAAGCACAATTTGATAAAACTTTGTATAAAGTGTGAGCACAGAGGGTTTTTAAATTTCAGTCATTCCTGATATGAATCATTTTCTAAAATTAATTTATTAATTACAGCAGTTAAGTGTAATTATTCTACCTATTCAAGATTTTTATTATTACTTTTTAACACTAAGATAAATTCAGTGGAGAATAATTACCATAACAATAATTCAGCACACATTTTCCAATCTGCTTGGTATTACAATATGTTCTCCAGAGTACCAGCTTCTACATTAATCAGTCATTCATGAACTTACCTCCCTGTTCAGTGAGGCCTTCTAGATGTAATTTAAAGTATAATAATTTTTTTCCAAAAGGAATTGGCAGAGGAGATGTCCTTGTCCTGATTTCTGTTTTGGTTTTAATAAAAGCTTAAAATAAATTAAGGGAAAAAAATAGAAAAGTAGAAGGAAAAAGTTTATCAAATAATCCTGGGTACTAAACACACACACGTAAGATAAAGATTGAACATGTATTATATTAGAAAAGAAAGGGCTCCAAAACCACGTGTCTTCCAAAGAAGAAAGTCTCAAGTCTAAGGCAGATACCTTTATTACACACATTTTCCCAAAAATGTCAATGCACCACTGAAAACATTGCATCCAATTAGCACTGCACTGGGCACCCTGTTATCACATTCAGTGATCCATTAAGTGAAAACTAGAAAAGCACAACATGGTTATGGTGCCTTCTTGCTAGAGGGTCTAACTGCTCATAATTACATAGCTGAGTTTGTAGAATGTTTAGCACAACACTTCAAAATCACACTTCTGTGTTTCCACCTCTGGTCCAATTGTATTTCTAATACAAATGGATTGTATAAGCTTTGTTTCAGAAGCAGCAGAAGTTAGTATGCACTCATATTACACAAATGGAATCCTAAAGAGAGATTTTTTAAAAAACATTTGAGGGTTATAACTATTTCTGAATCTGATGAAATAATGGACGCTAGTCCCATAAAACTATTAGTATCCAAATATTCTTTTTAAATGCAAGCTATTTCATGGAACCTTATTATGTACTGTAAGTTAAGACTACATGCTCTGTCATTTTTCTAAATTATTTCTTTTACCCCATCATATCTTGCAAGTGCAGTGACAAAGACAAACAGAGATTCTGGCCTTTCTATATCTTTAACAACTGACTTAATTTTTTTTTTTTACCTTTTTTTTTTTTTTTTAAGTTTACTTGTCAGAAAGAAAGCACAAGCATGGGAAATGGCAGGCAGAGGGAGAAGCAGGCTTCTTGCTGAGCAAGGAGTCCAGTGTGGGGCTCAATCCCAGGACTCTAAGATCATGACCTGAGCTGAAGGCAGACATTTAACTAACTGAGCCATCCAGACATCTCTGACTTAAAATTTTTTAGTAATTTTGTTGAAGTAGAAGATTTTGTTTTTCTATTTAATTCAAATTCAGTGGGAAGGATAAGGACACCGTATCCCTGGTTATATACTGCTCTTTTTTTATTCTAAATTGATTTTAATAAATGTTACTTACAATGTGAAATTTATTGACAGTGTTGAAAATAAAAGTTATTGAAACTTTAAACCAAGCAATATGAACAAAAATATGGCCTTAGAGTTTTATACAAGACAGTGTGGAAGCATTTCCTTACTGACTGACATGATCAAGATCCCATATAGAGCTAGCAAATGCAAAATTATTATAGACATGTATACACAGCTCTTTTAATCCATCTCCATGACCAGCTGGATTGCAATACATGAAATAGACTTATAGAATTCACTAAATGTTCACAAACTCTGTTCAAACACATTTGTTTCAAGCCATTCTTTATACAGGATTTTGACCATTTCCTAGCATCCAAGTTTTGCTCTAGCTGTGAGATGAGTTCGATGAAATTTTTCTCATGTTAAGGAAGTATAAAATTATCTAATCTTAAAATGATTCGGGGGATTTAACAAACATGAAACTTTCTAAATACAACCAAATACATAATGAATAAAAATAAATAATTTGGGAGCTGTGTAACTGAATATGGAAAGCTCTTTGGATGGGCACTGAATCCATTCTTATATGGAAATAAACAGAATAAGCATACTAAATATAAAGAAATTAAAGTCATGATTATATTAACACCAGTTGAGTACTTAGTGAGAAGATAAATGGGAATGTCAGCCCTAGCATCTCTAAAAATTTCCAGCATGGAGCCATAAATAAAATTATCTCAAACTGAAAAACAAAGAAATAGAGATTAAAAGGACTATATACATTTACCAAGAAAAGTATCAGAATGCCTATATATCAGAAGGAACAAAATGATCAAAATTATAAAAGCACTCACGGAGAATATTATAAAAGATGAAAAATAAAGTAGCATGGTTATTAAATATCAAAATTTCATGTGTAATATTATAAAATTTAGTAAACATAATTACAAAATTAACACTAAAAAGGTCTGATGTAACAATAAATATAAATGTGATAACTGATCTACAGAAATAAACGTTATCATTTTCTCCCTCCTTTTTTGATCATATTGTTACTTATTTGAAAGTATATGTTTAATTACACAAATATCTGAGCCACCTTTGGTTATGTTTTCATTTTCTGTTTAATTTCTATTTTTGATTATTTGGTCATGTATTTTAATAAGAATTGTAGGTTTGAGGAATCTGCATAAATGAAATTTATGTTGAGTCTGGATAACATTATCATCTTCACAGACAATTAAGTTTATTTGTTTCTTTTTTTCTGGCAGGCAGAGTTTCTAGGTGGATTGGTTTGACACTATTTAGTTTTGCTTTAGACTTGCTTAGGGCTAGTCATTTTTGTCCTTAGTCTAGTGCTATGGTTCTTCTACACACAATATGAAGCTTCTGGAATTTCAGAGGAAAACCTGTTTTGTTCATAAAAGTCATTCTATTTTGGAAGACCTTGATATCCATCCACTACCTCACCTGTGTTGTTTAGCAACAAAAATATCTACTCTCGTCTTAAGTCTCCAAAAGTTCACCTTTGGCTGGGTTTCTTGAAGTTCCATCCTACAAATGAACAGATTTCACTTGATATAAACTTCAAAAAGAAACTTTAAGTGGATTTTGGCCTTCTCTGTGAATTACAGCCACAAGTAGATATTTACATATTATTCTTCTTCTGCATATTTGTCATTCTCTACAACCTCTGAAATTAGCGATAGTGGCAACTGGAACAACAACCTGGGAGTCAGAGATGAAAGCCATATACTGAGGAAAACACAACTTTTCTGTCTTCTTTGATTGCTTGTCTCTGAAGTGTTACAGGAGAGAGAAAATAGATGAATCTGGTTTAAGCTTGTGTATTTGGTTTTTTTTCATTCTTGTTGCAGCAGCTTATCTTTTACCCAAAGCCATGCAAGTCACACTCTATTATTTTATCTGTTTATATGACTACTTCTTCCACCAGTATATTAGAGAATCAAGGATTCAAAACTGATTTTATATGAATGCTCTATTCATCTCTTATCATAACATCTTACATGGAGAAATTATATTATGGGGTGATTTACACTGGCAGATTATGTATATATATTCATATTACTTTGTAAAGATGAAATAAGTTCATTCTTAGATGTTTGATGTTAGTCTTTATGTATTTGAGATAGATACAGATACAGACATAGATTGATATAAAGAACAAGGTAGATAATTTGACAGCTGGTTGATATAATTTTGAAAAAAAAAAAACCCAAAATTTATGAACAAATATTGAGAAACAATTATCTCTGTGATTTTAAGATTATATTTTTAAGGTTTTTTTTAAAGATTTATTTATTTGTTTATTATTTTTTTTGGACAAACAGAGATCACAAGTAGGCAGAGAGGCAGACAGAGAGAGAGGAGGAAGCAGGCTCCCTGCTGAGCAGAGAGCCCAATGTGGGGCTCGATCCCAGGACCCTGGGATCAGGACCTGAGCTGAAGGCAGAGGCTTTAACCCACTGAGCCATCCAGGCACCCCAAGATTTTTTTTTTTTTTATTCAAGAGAGAGTGAGAGAGAGAGAACACAAGTGGGAGTAAGGAGGGGCAGAGAGAGAGAGAGAGAGAGAAGCAGACTCCCTGCTGAGCAGGGACCCCCAATGCAGGGCTCTATCATAGGACTCTGGGATCATGACCTGAGCTGAAGACTGATGCTTAATCAACTGAGCCACCCAGGTGCCCCTGTGATTTTAGCATTATAAATTGAAACAAATGTACTTCTGCAGATATAACTGAAAGATCTGATATATTCAATGTCATAGGCAAATATATAATTAACGTTCAAAAGTTTAAAGTATAGTGAAAGTTAAGATACTGTATCATATAGAAATCAGGGATTTATTTGTCAATGACAATTAGTAATTTCTAGCCATGATTCAGATAAATTTATTAATTAGAACATATATATTTTTCAAGATTTTTATGGGTGAATCTGTGTATTTGCTAGCATTTACATTGTCTTTTACATTTTGACATAAGAATACATCTCTGTAAAGTACTAAATAAAAGAAACAAAATAGAATTAAATTATAGTAGTTTATATTCTGCAAGTGTGCACTAACTTTATTTTCATGATAGTCAACCCAAGGATATATGCTAATTATAATGCACTAATCATTTTACCCAAGGAAATGAAGCTGTTAAAATATTCAAAATGACTTAAAAAAAAAAGTTTTATTTGCACTGAGTTTTTACCAGGAGAAATTTGACAGAAGAACGTGTTCTGGGCAATCAATCATGGTTGTCTACAATGGTATTAATCACCTCGTGGGCCAGGATGTTTGTCTTCTCATCTTTGAGGCTTAGATATTTAAAAACTTTCTGCCAAGATGCTCTTCATGTAAATGAACCATATGTTAGAAGTTTACAATCTTGCCAAGGTGTTGTTAAGACTTGTTCAAGGTAGAAAGTTTTGCTCATTAGGTTTATATTTATTACTGTAGAAAACTTCCTCTAAGTCCTTAATAGGACAGTCCAAACGTTCAAAGTTTGGAAAATGAAAATAACATTGATATATTATCATTATAGCTTCTTTCTTACATATGGTTTATCAGCACAGGTATAACAAAGAACGATTTGGGGGGGATTTTTTTTTTCCCTAGTTCTCAGAGGGAATAAATATATCACATACATGATATCAGTATTAGGTTTTTTCCTTCTGGGAAAATCTGACATCTATTGAATTAGTTGTAATTAGATAACTTGATATTATTTTTACTAATATCAAGTGATTTTTATCTATAAATTGGTTTTTAAATGTTTTACTATTCATTTAATCATTGAAATATTTTCATTTTATTTCCAAAATAATATTAGGAATTCTTTTCTCAGAATATAGTTTACTACCACCATTCAGTTTCAGTTACAGGAGGCTCAAAAAGCAATTGACAAGTAAACATCAGCAATTACTAATTCATATTTACAAATTAGAGCCTGTATTAAGTGATACATAGTTGACAACATAAAAGACCTAGTTCAATTCATGATAAATAAAGTCACTACAATTTAGAGATAATTTCTAAATAAATAATTGTGAGGCAAATGAATATATAAAATAGAGTCTCTTAAAAAGGAATATACAGGGGCGCCTCGGTGGCTCAGTGCATTAAGTGATTGATTCTTGTTTTTGGCTGGGGTCCTGATCTCCCTGTTCTGGGATCAAGACCCACGGTCTCCGTGTTCAATGCAGAGTCTGCTTCAGATTCTTTCTCTCTCTCCTTCAGCTAACACTCTCTCTCAAATAAAATCTTTTAAAAAGTAATTTAAAAATTTAAAAAGTAATATACATATAAAACTTTTATAGAGGGCACGGATTGCATGGAGCACGGGGTGTGGTGCAAAAATAATGAATACTGTTATGCTGGAAATAAAAAAAATAAAATAAAATAAAAAAATAAATAAAATAAAACAAACAAACAAACAACAAAAAAAAAACAAAAAAAACTTAAGAATGCGGCTGGTAGAATAGAGAAATGTTGGGCAACTGCAGAAGGAAGGACAAGGAACAGGGAACTGACCTAACACCTGTTGAGTAACAGGATACTTGTTGCTAGGAGAAGCTACAATGTTGCGTGAGGTGCGCGTCATCATCCCTCCACTGGGGGCGCTACAGGACTTCTAGTAGATAAAATCAGACTGCGCCCGTGCCTAGTGACTACCATTGAGCAGGCCTAATGATATACAAAGTTCTTGGAAGTTTCTGCCAGTTCCCCAAACCCTACATAAATATTTCACCCCTTCATTATAACTGCCTGTAATATTCAGAATCCAACGTTCACCCCAGGCAACTCAGGTCAATTGTTGAGTGTGTCGGCACCCCAGTCCCTAACCTGGAGTGTGTACATCTGCATTTTTTTTTTTTTAAGATTTTATTTATTTGACAGGGAGAGAGAGAGCACAAGCAGGGAGAGGAGCAGAGGGAGAGGGAGATGCAGGCTCCTCACTGAGCAGGGAGCCCAATGTGGGGCTCGATCCCAGATGACCCGAGCCCAAGGCAGAGGCTTAACAGACTGAGCCACTCAGGCACCCTGTACACTTTTGCTTTTCAATAAAACTTCTGCTATGTTTCACTCCGACTTGGTCTTGAATTGTTTCTTGTGGTGCAGTCAAAAACCTGGCACCTGCTCTTGGTTGTAGTCTCAGGGCCGAAAACTCCCCCAGTCTCTGGTGCCAATAAGAAGGCATTTGGTATAAAGGCAAATGTTCATTACAAATTTAAATTTCATTATTTTTAACAGGGAATGGAGAGATAGCCAGATAGAAATTTTATCCTCATTTGTGTATTTGTGTCTGTGTTCAAGAAGTATATTGGGGTGTGTGTGTGTGTGTGTGTGTGTGTGTATTTTTGTTGTTGTTGTTGTTGTTGTTCTGTGATGTCCTTATCTAGTTTGAAAATCAAAGTAATACTGGTTTCACAGAATAAATTGACAAGCATTTGTTTCCATTCTGAATTCTGAAAGAGTTTCATGGGATTGATACAATTTTTTTCCTTAAATATTTGATGGAGTGAACACATGTGGGACTGGAATTTTCTTTGTGAGAAAAAAACTCTAATTTTAAGTATCATTTTTCTAATAAAAAAAGCAATTCAGATATATATTCTTTTTTGTCAACTCTTGTAATTTGCATCTACTAAGCAATTTATATTTGTCATCAAGGTTGTAATCTTTATTGGCATAGTGCTGGTCTGCTGTTAGGCAGTTAGTTAGGCATGAGCAAGGAGAGATTAAGCAGATGCTGGCCACATCCTCGTTGCCAACCCCGAGAGTTAACAGCCACATCTTCACACCTTCAGAGCCACCTCTAAGGGCTAAAAAAAGGGGAAAGCCCTAGCCACAGGGCTGTTTCAAAAGCCCCAAGGTGACTTGTAGAAGTGAGCTGATCACAAAGGGTACAGCTTGTCCTCACCTAACTTTAAAGGTCACAACAAAAGCTCATTAGGCACTCATAAATGTATAATACATAAATAAATGTAATTATAAGAAAATGCATCATGGAGAGTCACGTGTGCAGAAGCCAAAATGTAATATAACCACCAGCTGTCAATAAAAAATGTCAATCAAAGACAAATTTACATACGCACAAAGCAGTCTAGAGCTATTCAATAAACTATGTCTCCCCTTTCTCACCTCAGGCTTCCAAATCTTTGGTGCATCTGGAACAAAATCCCTGTGACCAGTAATACCACATATTCCCATACTGATTTCATAACATACACAGAATCAGCAGTTATGCCCCTTCTTTCATTTCTAATTTTGATAATTTTGTTCTCTTTTATCTTTATGATTTTGTTTCGCAATTTTAGATCTTTCTAAAATTTGATGTCATTGATTTTCTCCATTGTTAATTTGTTTCCTATTTCATTTTCTATAACTCTTGATCTTTGTATCATCCTTTTTGGGAGGTCAAATCTTATCAGATTTGATAAGACTTTATCCATTATTGATTCAAATATTTTATGCTTCTCCCTTTTCTGGGACTTGATAGAAGACTTAATGTTTAGAAGTTGGGCGAGAAGGAGGTATTCAGAGGAAAAACTCCTAGTTCTCTGACACTTATAACTGAGAGAAGAATGAGTCATTTTGCTGTTAGAGTAATTTGGGGTCAACGAATAGTTTCTGACCTAAGGGGATTTCTGTGCATGTAGAGAGTTACGGTCAACGAGAATTAAGTTAGAAAGCAAACATAATGACAATGAAAGATTTTTTACTTCTACATTTGCTGTTACTGCGTGCTATTATTTTTAGAGAAAAACAGTGAATTTTATCTTTTTTATATTTTCTTAGTGAATTTCCCAGAAAGTGTAGTATACATGCTCAAACTTAAAAAGTGTTTAAAGATGATGATGAAGTGGATCAACAAAGGATTGTTAAACTGCTGTGTGTTGGGCTGGTTGATGAACTTTAATCATAATTTTCCCTTTATTTCTGGACTAGTTAACTCACATTAATCTCTCAATATTTGCTATAAATCAGCTTGAGTGTCATGCTTATAATTACATGAAAATACCTAAGAATGAATAATATTTTGAGCATATGATATTAGGATATAAAATCATTAAGATCTGCTTTATGGAAATATCAAATCTTTTGTACTATGTAAACGCAGTGAAGAAGAACTAATTCTAACCTAACGAAGATAAATACATTATAAACCTCATGCTAAAATCTTCCAAGAACTTAATTCTGGAAATATTTTTCTCCTTGTCTCTTTTTGTTGGTTTCATTCTATATTATCTTTATACTCTATCTCCTCCTTTTTCTGTTTCCCATATATACACTCAAACACACTTTTTAGGTTGAATAGATTTGTGAAGAATTTGTTTGCTTTCAGTGAGTTTATTGCTTGGAGAAAAGCTGAGATTTTGAAAAGGAAATGTAAACTTTTTCAGTCCAGCCTGACAGGTCTATTATATTTCAAATTTAGAAGAAATGATTCATAAGTTCCTTAGATTGATGGGACTAGCCTACCTGTTTAGCAGAAACTCAGCTTCAGGGCATCCATCCATTTGTTAGTGGGATTTTTCTCAGTGCAGGTATCATAGATATAAATGTTCATAAAGAAATTTTAATTTATGAAAACAAAAGGCACAACATACTACTCTTCCTTTGGTACTGACAACTGATAAGATAAGTAACATGTATTGAGGCTTATTACACACTAAGCAATGTTGTAACCATTTTTATGTGTTAACTCATTTAATTCTCACATAAGCAATAGGAAGTAAATAGCATACACATATCTATTTTATACATGAAAAAAGTGAAGTGCCTGAGGTGTAGGCAACTTGCCCAGTTTCACAGTAAGCAACTGTATTCAGGTTTCAACCCAGACTCCTGTATTCTAAAATTTATTTGGTAAAAAACATTATGGTTAGTTTTATCCTTGCTGAATATGTGCCACTATGAAAGCTTTAGTGGATGCCTGAATTAATTGTAGCTGTATTTCTGTGGATAACCTTTGCTCTTTTAGGTTACTGCTTTGCAACATGTATAAATTTTAGGGAATTTTCAGTAGAAATACTAATTGATATCAGTGATAGTACTCAAAAATTTCAGTCCATATTTCTGATTATTGATCTAAATGAAGTGCAACATTATGCTTTATGTGAATTTTTTGAAGTTTTTATTTAAATTCTATTTAGTTAACATATAGTGTAATATTGGTTTCAGGAATAGAATTTAATGATTCATCACTAACATATAACACACGGTGCTCATCACAACAAATGCCCTCCTGAAACCCATCACCCAATTAGCCCATCTTCCAACCACATCCCTTCCAGAACCCTTAGTTTTTCCTCTAGAGTTAAGAGTCACTTATGGTTTGCCTACCCATCTTCTTTTTTTCTCCAATTCCCTTATGTTCATCTTTTTTGTTTCTTACATTCCACGTATGAGAGAAATCATATGGCATTTGTATTTCTGTGACTGACTTATTTCACTTAGCATAAGACTCTCTAGCTCCATTCATGTTGTTGAAAATGGCAAGATTTCATTCTTTTTGATGGCTGAGTAATATTCCTGTGTGTGTGTGTGTCTGTGTGTGTGTGTGTGTGTGTCTGTGTCTGTGTCTGTGTATGCCACCTCATCTTTATCCATTCATCAGTTGATGGATGTTTAGTCTTTCCACAATTTGTCTATTGTTGATAATGCTGCTATAAACATCAGGGTGTATGTATCCCTTCAAATCAGTATTTTTGTAACTGTTGGGTAAATACCTAGTAGTGCAATGGCTGGATTATAGAATAGTTCTATTCTTAACTTTTTGAGGAACCTCAGTACTTTTTTTTTCAGAGTGGCTGCACCAGTTTGCATTCCTACCAACAGTATAAGAGGGTTCTCCTTTCCACATCCTCACCAACACCTGTTGTTTCCTGTGTTGTTAATTTTAGCCATTCTGACAGATTTGAGGTATCTCACTGTGGTTTAGATTTGTATTTCCCTGATTTATGAATGATATTGAGCATCTTTTCATGTGTCTGTTAGCTATTTGTCTAATAATGTCTTCTGTCCCTTTCCTAATTGGGTTGTTTTTCGCGTTTTGATTTTGGTAAGTTCTTTATAGATTTTGGATACTGACTCTTTATCAGATATGTCATTTGCAAATATCTTCTCCCATTCTGAAGGTTTCCTTTTAGTTTTGTTCATTTTTTCCTTCACTGCACAGAAGCTTTCTATCTTTTTTAAAAATATTTTATTCATTTATTTATTTATTTGAGAGGGAGGGAAGGAGAGAGAGAGAGAGAGACAGAGTGAGCACAAGGAGGGGAGGGGCAGAAGGAAAGGGAGAAGCAGACTCCCCGCTGAGCAGGGTGCTCAATCCCAGGACCCTAGAATCATGACCTGAGCTGAATCACAGATGCTTAACCAACTGAGCCACCCAGGTGCACCAGAAGCTTTCTATCTTGATGATGTCCCAACAGCTCATTTTGCTTTTTTTTCTCTTGCCTCCAGCAGCATGTCTGGTAAGAAGTTGCTATAGCTGATGTCAAAGAGATTACTGCCTATGTTCTCCTCTATGATTTTGAAGGTTTCTTATCTTACATTTAGGTCTTTGATCCATTTTTAATTTATTTTTGTGTACAGTATAAGAAAGTGGTCCAGTTTCATTCTTTTGCATGTAGCTGTCTACCTTTCCTAACACCGTTTGTTGAATAGACTGTCTTTTTTTCTCTGGATATTCTTTCCTGCTTTGTGGAAGATTAGTTGACTATATAGTTGCGGGTGCACTTCTGGGTTTTTTGTTCTGTTCCATTCATCCATATGTCTGTTTTGTTTTGTTTTGTTTGTTTGTTGTTTGTTTTTGTTTGTTTGTTTTTGTGCCAGTAGCATACTGTCTCAATGACTACAGCTTTGTAATATAGCTTGAAACCAGGAATTGTGATGCCTCCAGGCTTTTTTTTTTTTTTTTTTTCAAGATTACTTTGTCTATTTGGGGTCTTTTGTGGTTACATACAAATTTTAGGATTGTTTGTTCTAGCTCTGTAAAAAAATGCTGTGGTATTTTGATAGGGATTGCTTTAAATGTGTAGACTGCTTTTGCTAGTATGGGTATTTTAACAATATTTGTTTTTCCAATTCATGAGCATGACATGTTTGTGTCATCTTTGTTTTCTTTCACGTTCTTTAGTTTTCAGAGTGCAGATCTTTTACCTTTTTGGTCCTAGCTATCTTATGGTTTGGGGTGTAATTGTTAATGGGATTGATTCCTTGGTTTAGCTTTCTGCTGCTTCATTATTGGTGTATAGGAATTTCTCTACGTTGATTTTGTATCTTGCAACTTTGCTGAATTCATGTATAAATTATAGCAATTTTTTTTAAGTCTTCTGTGTTTTCTATATAGAGTATCATGTCATCAGCATATCAAGAAAGTTTGACTTCTTTTTTGCTGATTTGGATGCTTTTTATTTCTTTTTGTTGTCTTATTGCTGAGACTAGGACTTCCAGTACTATGTTGAATAATAATTGTGAAAGTAGACATCCCTGTCTTGTTCCTGACTTTTTAGAGAAAAGGCTCTCAGTTTTTCCCCTATTGAGGGTATATTAGCCGTAGGTCTTTCATATATTGTCTTTATGATGTTGACGTATGTTCCCTTCATCTGCTCGTTGTTATTGTTTTCATCAATAATAAATGCTGTATTTGTCAAATGCTTTTTCTGCATCTATTGAAAGGATCATATCCTTTCTTTTATTGACTTCATGTATCACAATTGGTTTGTGCATATTAAACCACCCTTGTAGCCTAGGAATAAATCCTACTTGACATGGTGAATGATTCTTCTAAAGTAGTTTGGATTTGATTTGCTGGTAACTTGTTGAGGATTTTTGCATCCATGATCCTCAGGGATATTGACCTATAATTGTCCTTTTTAGTCACATCTTTTTCTGGTTTTGGAATCAAGGTAATGCTGCCTTTGTAGAATGAGTTTAGAAGTTTTCCTTCCATTTCTACTTACTGGAACAATTTGAGAATAGATATTAACTCTACTTTAAATATTTGGTAGAAATGCCCTTGGGACCCATCCGGCCCTGGATTTATTGGGAGATTTTTTATTAGTGATTCATTTTCTTTGCTGGTTATGGTTCTGATCAAACTTTCTATATCTTCCTGTTTCAGTTTTGGTAGTTTGTGTGTTTCTAGGAAGTTATCCATTTCTTCCAGATTGCCCAATTTGTTGGCATATTAATATTCTCTTATAATTGCTTGTATTTCTGTGGTGTTGGTTGTGATCACTCTTATTTGTGATTTTTTAAAAAGATTTTATTTATTTATTTGACAGACAGAGATCACAAGTAGACAGAGAAAGAGAGAGGGAAGCAGGCTCCCCACTGAGCAGAGAGCCTGATGCAGGGCTTGATCCCAGGACCCCAGGATCATGACCTGAACTAAAGGCAGAGGCTTTAACCCTCTGAGCCACCCAGGCACCCATGATATATATATTTTTTTAATGTGGGCCCTTTCTCTTTCCTTTTTGATAAATCTGGCTAGGACATATCAATTTTATTAATTCTTTCAAAGAACTAGCTCTTAGTTTTATTGATCTGTTCTACTGTTTTTTGTTTCTTCTTTGCATAACATTTGTTTCTGCTCTAGTCTTTATTATTTCCCTTCTTCTGCTGGATTTAGGCTCTATTTGTTCTTCCTTTTCTAGCTCCTTTAGGTATAATATTAGTTTGTATATTTGACACTTTTCTTGCTTCTTGAAGTAGGCCTACATTTCAATATACTTCCCTCTTATGACCACTTTTGCTGCATCCCAAAGATTTTGGACTATCCTGTTTTCATTCTCATTGGCTTCCATGCACTTTTTTTTTTCCATTTTGTCTTTAATTTCCTGGTTAATCCATTCATTCTTTAGTAGGATATTCTTTAATCTCCATGTATTTGTGGTCTCTCCAAAGTTTTTCTTGTGACTAACTTCAAGTTTCATAGTCTTATAGTCTGAAAATAAACATAGTATGATCTCAATTGTTTTGTACTTGTTGAGGCCTGGTTTGTGACCTAGTTTGTGATATATTCTGGAAAATGTTCAATGTGCAATTGAAAAGAAAGTGTATTCTGCTGCTTTAGGATGAAATCCTCTGAATATATCTGTTAAGTACATCTAGTCCAGTATGTCATTCAAAGCCCTAGTTTCCTTGTTGAATTTCTGCTTAGAGGATCTGTCCATTGCTGCGAATAGGATGTTAAAGTCCCTTATTATTATTATTATATTGTTATTAGTGAGTCTCTTTATCTTTGATATTAACTGATTTATATATTTGGGTGCTTCCAATTTGGGGTCATGCATATTTACAATGGTAGATCTTCTTGTTAGATAGATCTCTTTATTATGATATAGTACCCTTCTTCATCTCTTGTTACAGTCTTTTGTTTAAAATCTAGTTTGTCAGATATAAACATGACTACTCTGGCTTTCTTTTGGTGTCCATTAGCATGATAAATGCTTTTCCATCTCTTCACTCTCAATATGCAGGTGTCTTTGGGTCTAAAATGAGCCTCTTATAGGTAGCATATAGATGGGTCTTTTTTTATTATTATTATTCATTCTGATACCTTATGTTTTTTGATTGGAGCATTTAGTCCATTTACATTCAGAGTGGTTATTGACAGTTATGAATTTTGTGCCATTGTATTACTTGTGGTCAATATATCCAGTTAGTTTTTCATCTTGATTATAGCATTTTTTATTTCAGCTTCACTACTTTTTAGGTCTTCTATCGCTGTGGTAAGGGACTCCCTGGTGTCATCTATGCTTTCTCAAGTCCAGCTAGTAAATTTATGAATGTTATTTTAAAATCTGGTTTAGGGCTTCTTGCTCATATCTGTTTTGATTTTATCCCTGGCCATGACTTGTTCTTTCTTTTGGGGTGAATTCCTCCATCTTAGCATTTGGTCTAGCTCTCTGTGTGTTAGTAAGGCCTGTTATGTTTCCTGCTCCTGAGAGTAATGGCTTTATTAAGAAGACGTACTATACTGTCCAGGGACTGGTACTTCAGAAAATGTTGCTAATGTATGCTGTGTGCACTCTGCTATTGCATTTTGGCTGCTCTTTCCCCTGGGTAAGTCTTGTACAGATTTCCTCTTGCTTGCAGTGGGGAGCATTTAGAACGTGCCCAGTATGTGACGAGTTTTAATTAAGTGAGTTTTGGTCTGCTTGTTAAAAGAGACTAGATCCTATTTCCCTTAAAGCTTAAGTGTTGTGCATTCTATGGTCACTAGACCTGGTAAATGAAGAAGGTTTGTGCTGGTCTTCTTGTGGAAGGGTCTGCTGCTGCTCTGACCTTCAGGCATACTTGCCCTAGCTCAGAAGAACCTGCAGAGTGCAGGGTGGGGAGGGCTTGGTGTAAGAGGCTCAAACTTCCACTGTGAGATTTTGTGATGCTCCGTGAGGCCGATCCCTACAGATGGCTCTCTCCCTGGCAAGGGAAGTTCACAACTTTCCCTCTTCAGGAAGCCTTCACAGATGAGGGAACAATTTACCCTCATTAGTCCCAGACATCCCTCAGATCCCTGGTTTCACCCTGTTTCTGTGCTGTTTGCCTGCTTGCTTGCTGGCTTAGTACTCTAGTGTTTTATCTCAGGCATGTGGGCTGGGTTTCAAAACTCTAAATTTTAGGGACACTGCAGGGACTGAGACCCTCTAGGGGAGCGTCTCTGTGGCTAGTTCTGGTTTATCACAGAAAGCCAGTTGTAGGAATGCACAGGGTCTTGGAGTTTATGATAATACACAACAAGAAGTCAGTGTCCCAGTCAGCTGCCCTCAGCAGGCATCTCTGCTTATGTGTTAAATATAACAGTTCAATGGTGCCTGCATACTCTTTTGTCCCTGGGGAGGTAGGGCCACCTCTACCACATGCACTCCAAGAAGGGGAATTGTCTCTCTCAGTATGACTGAGGGGATCCTCATACCACACTGTCCTCCAGAGGAGCACCTCTACACTTGCTAGGACATACCTCTTGCTGGCACAGACTTCTAAAATTTTAGACTTTGAGTTCCACTGCTTGTGAACACTAGCAATAATCAGCCTCTCTCTTCTCCCCCGTTCATGGTTTTGGTGAAGTGTTTTTCTTGTGCAATGCCCTATACTTGGTTCACTCTCTCTCTCTTTTTCTCTCCTCTCTTCCTGATCAGAGCTCCATCTCCTCCAAGGCATCAGTGATCCTTTTCTTCAAATCAAGTCTTTGTATCTTCCTTCCACAATGTGGCCTCTTTTCTCCCTCTAGTTGTACAGCTTGTTTTCTTAGTGCTCAGATAAATTTCCTGGGTATTCAGAATGATTTGATATTTATCTAGCAGTGTTCTAGACATGAGGCAATTATAAGGTCTTCCTACTATTCAGCCATCTTAACTCCTCAGCTCCAGAGGGATTATTTGAACCAATGATATCTGACATCTTACACAACTGTACATTAATGAGTGTATTTAAGATTTAGTTTGTTGATGATATAAATTTCTTAAGGAAGCACTATCTTATTTATAATGACAAAATAACCGATATTCTGTGGTTCATTAGTAAATGATGCATTTCATATATTTTTTCAAATTTTATTTTATTTTCAGTGTTCTGAAATTCATTGTTTATGCACCACACCCAGTGCTCCAAACACACAGTCACTCATGGTTTGTCTCCCCTTCCATTTCCCCCAAATCACTTCTTTCCATCACCCAATGTCCTCTCTGTTATTCCTTATGCTCCACAAGTAAGTGAAACCATATGATAATTGACTCTCTCTGCTTGACTTATTTCACTCAGCATAATCTCTTCTAGTCCCCTCCATGCTGATACAAAAGTTGGGTATTCATCCTTTCTGATGATGATACTACCAAATACTGATGATAATAATACATAATACTACATTGTATATATGGACTGTATCTTCTTTATCCATTAGTCTGTTGAAGGGCACCTTGGTTCTTTCCACAGTGTGGTGACTTTGACCATTGTTGCTATGAACGCTGGGGTACAGATGGGCCTTCTTTTCACTACATCTGTATCTTTACAGTAAATACCCAGTAGTGGAATTGCAGGATGATAGGGTAGCTCTATTTTTAATTTTTTAAGGAATCTCTGCACTGTTTTCCAAAGTGGCTGCACCAACTGGCATTCCCACCAACAGTGTAACAGGGTTTCCCTTTCTCCACATCCTCTCCAACACATGTTGTTTACTGTCTTGGTGATTTTGGCCATTCTAAATAGTGTAAGGTGTTATCTCAATGTGGTTTTGACTTGAATCTCCCTGATGGCTAATGATGATGAAAATATTTTCATGTGTCTGTTAGCCATTTGTATGTCTTCTTTGGAGAAGTGTGTGTTCATGTCTTCAGTCCATTTTTTAATGTGATTATCTGTTTTGTGTGTGCTGAGTTTGGGTAGTTCTTTATAGCTCTTGGATATCAGCCCTTTGTCTGTAGTGTCATTGCAAATATCTTCTCCCATTCTGTGAGTTGCCTCTTTGTTTTGTTGACTGTTGCTTTTGCTGTGCAGAACCTTTTGATCTTGATGAAGTCCCAAAAGTTCATTTTTGCTTTTGTTTCCTTTGCCTTTGGAGACATATCTTGAAAGAAGCTGCTGTGTCCGCTGTCAAAGAGGTTACTGCCTATGCTCTTCTCTAGGATTTTGATAGATTCCTGACTCACATTGAGGTCTTTTATCCATTTTGAGTTTATCTTTGTGTATGGTGTAAGAGAATGGTCAGTTTCATTCTTCTACACATAGCTGACCAATTTTCCCAGCACCGTTTATTGAAGAGACTTTTTTTTCCACTATATATTTTTTCCTGCTTTGTCAAAGATTATTTGACCAAAGAGTTGCAGGTCCATATCTGGGCTCTCTACTCTGTTCTACTGGACTATGTGTCTGTTTTTGTGCCAGTACCATGCTGCCTTGGTGATCACAGCTTTGTCATAAAGCTTGAAATCACACAACAAAATGCCCCCAGTTTTGTTTTTCTTTTTCAACATTTCCTTAGAAATGCAGGGTCTCTTCTGGTTCCATACAAATTTTTAGGATTGTTTGCTCTAGCTCTTTGAAAAATGCCAGTGGAATTTTGATCCAGATAGCATTGAAAGTATACATTGCTCTGGGCAGTATAGACATTTTAACAATGTTTATTCTTCTGATCCATGAGCATGGAATCGTTTTTCATCTTTTTGCGTCTTCTTCATTTTCTTTCATAAGTGTCCTATAGTTCTTCAAGTAGAGAACTTTTACCTCTTTGGTAGGGTTTATTCCCAGATATCTTATGGTTCTTGGTGCTATAGTAAATGGAATTGATTCTCTCACTTCTCTTTCTATTTTTTCGTTGTTCGTGTATAAGAAAGTAACTGATTTATGTGCATTGATTTTGTATCCTGCCACATTAGTGAATTGCTATATGAGTTCTAGTATTTTGGGGGTGGAGTTTTTTTGGGTTTTCCATATAAATTATAATGTCATCTGTGAAGAGAGAGTTTGACTGCTTCTTTGTCATTTTGAAACCTTTTATTTCTTTTTGTTGTCTGAATATTGTTGCTAGGATTTCTAGAACTATGTTGAACAACAGTGGTGAAAGTGAACATCCTTGTCATGTTCTTGATCTCAAAAGGAAGGCTGTCAGCTTTTTCCTATGGAGGATGATATTTTCTGGGTGTTTTTCATAGATTTTATGAAGTTGAGGAATGTTCTCTCTATGCCTATACTTTGAATCGTTTTAATCAGGAATAGATGCTGTATCTTGGCAAATGCCTTTTCAGCATCAATTCAGAGGACCACATGGTTCTTCTCTCTTCTCTTACTGATTTTTTCTATAACATTGATTGATTTGTGAATGTTGAACCACCCTTGCATCCCATGGATAAATCCCCTTTGGTCATGGTGGATAATCTTTTCAATGTACTGTTGAATCCCATTAGCTAGGATCTTGTGGAGAATCTTAGCATCCATATTCATCAGGGATATTGGTCTGGAATTCTCCTTTTTGGCGGGGTCTTTGCCTAGTTTGGGGATCAGGGTAATGCAGGCTTCATAAAAAGAGTCTGGGTGCTTTCCTTCTGTTTCTATCTTGTAGAACAGCATCAGGAGATTAGGTATTGTTTTGGCTTTGAATTTTTGGTAGAATTATCCATGTACTTCATCATTTCCTGGGATCTTGTTTTTTAGGGAGGTTTTTTGATCACTGCTTCAATCTCGTTACTAGATATTGGTCTATTCAAGTTGTTAGTTTCTTCCTGATTCAGTTTTGGAAGTTTATAGGTTTCCAGGAATGCATCTATTTTGTCTAGGTTGCTTAATTATGGTCATATAACTGTTGGTAATAATTTCTGGTGATTGTTTCTATTTCCTTGGTGTTAGTTGTGATCTCTTCATTTTCATTCATAATTTTACTAATTTGGGTCCTCTCTCTTTTCTTTTGAGTTAATTTGGCCAATGGTTTATCAACCTTATTGATTCTTTCAAAAAATCATCCTCTAGTTTTGTTGATGTGTTCTACTGTATCCCTAGTTTCTATCTCATTGATGTCTGCTCTAATCATGATTATTTCTTTTCTTGTGTGTGGGGTTGGCTTAATTTGTTGTTGATTCTCCAGTTCTGTAAGGTGTAAAGAGAGCTGGTGTATTCTGGGTTTTTCAATATTTTGGGGGGAGGCTTGGATGGCTATATATTTTCCCCTTAGAACTGCCTTCGCTGTATCCCACAGGTTTTGGACCAAAGTGTCTCCTTTCTCACTGTTTTCCATGAATTGTTTTAAGTTCTTCTTTGATTTCCTTGTTGATCCAAACATTCATAAGCAGGGTGGTCTTCAGCTTCTAAGTGTTTAAATTCCTTCCAAACTTTTTCTTATGATTGAGTTCCAGTTTCAAAGCACTGTGCTCTGAGAATATGCAGGAATAATCTCAATCTTTTGGTATTGATTGAGCCCTGATTTATTACCCAATATGTGGTCTATTCCTGAGAAAGCTCCATGTACACTCAAGAAGAATGAATGCTCTTTGTTTTAGGGTGGAATGTTATGAGGTCCATCTGGTACAATGTGTCATTCAATGCTCTTGTTTCTTTATTTCTTTATTGATTTTCTGTTTGGATAATCTGTCTATTACTGAGAGAGGCATGTTACTATTATTGTATTCATATCATTGTGACTCCTTATCTTGATTAACAGATTTCTTATGTAGTTGGCTGCTCCCATATTGGGGGCATAAATATTTACAATTGTTAGATCTTTTTGGTGGATAGATCCTTTCGGAATTATGCAGTGTCCTTCTTTGTCTCTGACTACAGTCTTTAGTTTAAAATCTAATTTATCTGATATGAGAAGCTTCTTCATCCTTTCACTTATAGTCTGGATGTATCCTTAGGTTCCAAATGGGTCTCTTGTAAGACAACATATGGATGGGTCCTATTGTTTTATACAATCTGCAACTCTGTGCTATTTTATGGGAGTGTTTAGGTGGTTCATGTCAAGAGTGATTATTGAAAGATGTTTTTATTGCCATCTATTGCCTGTGAATTCCTTGTTTCTATAGGTTGTCTCTGTAAACTTCTGTTCTATGACACTTTTGGGTTCTTTCTTCTTTTATAGAACCTTCCTTAATATTTCTTGTAGTGCCGGCTTGGTGGTCATATACTCTTTTAAACCCTGCCAGTCCTGGAAGCTCTTTATTTCTCCATCTATTTTGAATGTAAACCTTGCTGGGTAAAGTATTCTTGGCTGCATGTTCTTCTCATTTAGTGTTCCAGGTTTCTGTGGACAGGTCTGACATTATTCTGATGGACCTTCCTCTGTACCTAATTAATCTTCCCCCTAGCCTCTCTCAAAAGCTCTTGTCTAATATTATAATTCGTCAGTTTCACAATCAAGTGTCTCAAGGTCTTTCTAAATTCATTGATCTTGGGGGGTGATCTTTCTGCCTTTAGGATGTGAACGCTGGTTCCATTTCCCAGATTGCAAAAATTTTCATGGAGATTTTGTTCAACTATATCTTCTAGTCTTTCTTTCTCTTCCCCCTCAGGGATCCCAGTAATTCTGACATTGGAACATTTCACGGTGTCATTTATTTCCCTAATTCTGATTTCATGGCTTCTGTGCTCTTTGTTCCAGGCCTCCTCCCGATACTTATTCTTTATCAGTTTGCCCTCTATGTCACTAATTCTATCTTCTGCCTCAGTTACCCTAGATGTTAGAGTATTTAGATTAGATTGGATCTCATTGACAGCATTTTTAACTTCTTCCTGGGCAGCTTTTATTTCTGCCCACTTTGATTCCATGTTGTCACTAATGGTTTTCTCCAACCTAGCCATTGCCTGGATAACTGTTACCCTGAATTCCCTTTCCAACATACTGTTTATGTCCATATCCAATAGCTCTGATGGAGAGGACACAGTCTGTACATTTTGCCTCTGTTGTTTTTTCTCCTCCTAGTCATTTTGGTGGGGGGTGGTTGAGAGGATATATTGCTGAATATGTCAACTGTGATCCAGGCAAGACACACCCTGCAACGCCTCTGAACATTTGGAAGTCACCACCAAAAAGAAAGAAAAATGGAAAAATGAGAGAAAGAAAGAGAGAAACAGAAAAAAAAAGGAAAGAAAAACAAAACAAAACAGAAGACCCAGATAAAATGGGCCTCAAATGTAAGATATATAAGGTATACAAATAAAAATGGACAAACAAAAAGAACAACAAAATTAAATGACAAGAAAAAAATCAGCCAAAATGAACGCCAAGGGTGAGATTTATATAATACCAGAACAAAAACAAATACATAGAAACACGAAAGAAAAAGCTAGGAGGCTGTTATAAATCCTCAGTGTGGGCAAGGAAGGTTATTTTGATTCTTCCTGGGTGTATCTTGATATCTCTGTTAAAGGACTCAACTTTCCAGAGATAAAGAGAGATTAAAACTGGTTTATATTTAGGGATAATATTGATTAGGGAAAGAAGATTACCTTGAAGCTTATATCTATATGTGTACTTAAAAAATGAATTAGAAAAGAAAAAAAATATACGTATATGTATGAAAAAAGTTCATATTAAAAGGTTATTATGGAATATGTTGTATTAAACCTCTAGTTGTAATGATAAGTAGGTTAAAAAAATAAACAGAGTAAGAATAATGAAAAAGAATTAAAAATAAAAGTTGTATCTATGAAATATACAGGTTTTAGGGCAATACCGGGAGCTTAATACATTGTTTTCCCCTTGTACTGGGGTTTTACAGTTTTATGGGGACTCTGTGGTGGTTTTCTTCTCGTTTGTTTGACTGGCTCTCTGGGGGAGGGGGTCTGCCAAGTTGTTTTTCAGCCAGTCTTTCTTGGGTTGAGTCCGCCTGCTCCCTATCAAGGGGCTGGGCTCTGTGGAAATGGGTTTTTCAGGCTTCTGTTCTCTGAGGTTTTTGTTCTTTGACAGCTTTTAGTGGCTTTTTGAGAGTTTAGTGGAAAGCAAACTGCACCCAGACCTCCAGTCTCAGAGAGAAGCCTCAGCCTGCTCCTCTCTGGGTGGTCCAGAACACACAGACTCTGCCTCTGCAAACCTTTCTGAGCCATGCAACCTCTGACAGGCAGTGCACATCCCCAGCCACCATCTCAGGGGTTGCCTGAAGCGCCCGCCTGTCCCTGCTCCCCCAAGCCAAAACCACAAGCGGTAATGGTCCAGGGAGCCCTCTTCCGGTGGCTGCCTTTGCCGGTACTGCTGTCGGGGGTAATTCTTTCAAGTCCAGGCTGGGAGTGTTCAGACTCTCAGCTGGTCCTAGAGACCACCAGCTAGCACTTGCATGGATGACTGTCAGGCATCAGTGGGGAGCGCGGTTCAGACCTTGGTCACATAGTAGTGATTGCAGAGTGCAAAATGCTGTGGTTCTAGAGAGTGCCCACCAGAGGCCCTTAAGCCGCACAACTCTGGGGCGAGGAACTGGAGTCTCTGCTGCCACACTCTCTCTGGCTGGGGTGGTCTCTGGCGGTGGCCATCCTCGGTCCATGTGCTTAAGCCTATGGCCATAACCACCTGATTCCACCAGTTGCCCTTTAAGATCTTTTGCTCTTTTTGAGTGCTTTAAACTAGACTCCAAGTCAATGTTGGCCCCCAATCACAGAGCACTTTCATATTGGAATATTACTTTCCAATGGTTTGCTTCTCATGGCTCCCTTCCCCTTCTGTTTATCCTTCAATATCAGTCTGATCGTTCCCAGTATGCTTTACCTGTCCACTGGTGTCTTCTATTCCCATAGAGATCCAGAAGTGTATAAAATTGTCCATCTCAGGCTGGTTCCATGGGTGTTCCTAGTGTTCTAGTAGATAATTAGCGCACTTTAGGGGACAGGTTGAAACAAGGTTTCCTACTTCTCTGCCATCTTGTCCCTTCTCCAATAAAAGGTTCATTTTTTAAATACATTCCATTTGCTTTAAATGGCTGCAATAAGCAAGTTGGGCCTATGACTTTATATCATATCATTATGTACATTTTATATCTCACATAAATACCATGAAGTATTTGCCTTAAATGGGGGATATAAAATCAATGGTTCACCTGATTAAAAATTATTTAGGTACACCCTTATAAATTTTATATATTTAGAAGAATTAGATCCTGAAGAAGCAGTGGTTAAATGTCTGTTCTTAAATACTGAGCCAATATGAGCATGATACTCAAATGGTCAACAGAGACTAAGTGATAAAAATAATGACTTAACTGGTAAGGATCATCATGATGTCCCAAGTACTGAATTATAATTGGGTCTACTAAGATCTTGATAGATTTTTATAATGACTTTAAAATGAACAAACAAAACAGGAAAGGCAGTTTAGATCTGTTGAACATCCTGTCTACTTTATCTACAATAGAATGTTAGTAGTTTCTCTGATTTTCCAGATATAAGCAGCTAACAGACTCAGAGCCCCTTGAGCTCTAACCATAGCTAAGAAATACATACTTTAGGTTTTTCTCCTCTCCTTTCCAAAAGGGACTTCCAGTTCATTATCATGTTAAATAAATGCTGTGGAAAGGGACATAGCCAGAGTTTTCAGGTTTACTGATACTGTCTCTGAAGTGATCATCATTGGACCCCAATTACCACCGCATTTTGAAACAAAAAGACTAGAATCACTACATTCATGCTTTAAGATCCTTTAGTGTCCTCACCTCAGATTGTAACTTATTGGAATTTTTTTTTACTATTTTATTTTTTATAAACATATATTTTTATCCCCAGGGGTACAGGCCCGTGAATCGCCAGGTCCACACACCCCACAGCACTCACCAAAGCACACCCCCCTCCAATGTCCATAACCCCACCCCCCTTCTCTCAACCCCCCTCCCCCCAGCAACCCTCAGTTTGTTTTGTGAGATTAAGAGTCACTTATGGTTTCTCTCCTTCCCAATCCCATCTTGTTTCATTTATTCTTCTCCTACCCACTTAAGCCCCCATGTTGCATCACCACTTCCTCATATCAGGGAGCAGATAAAGGACTAGTGTCCAAAATCTATAAAGAACTTAGCAAACTCAACACCCAACGAACAAATAATCCAATCAAGAAATGGGCAGAGGACATGAACAGACATTTCTGCAAAGAAGACATCCAGATGGCCAACAGACACATGAAAAAGTGCTCCATATCACTCGGCATCAGGGAAATACAAATCAAAACCACAATGAGATATCACCTCACACCAGTCAGAATGGCTAAAATCAACAAGTCAGGAAATGACAGATGCTGGCGAGGATGCTGAGAAAGGGGAACCCTCCTACACTGTTGGTGGGAATGCAAGCTGGTGCAGCCACTCTGGAAAACAGCATGGAGGTTCCTCAAAATGTTGAAAATAGAACTGCCCTATGACCCAGCAATTGCACTATTGGGTATTTACCCTAAAGATACAAACGTAGTGATCGGAAGGGGCACGTGCACCCGAATGTTTATAGCAGCAATGTCCGCAATATTCAAACTATCGAAAGAACCTAGATGTCCATCAACAGATGAATGGATAAAGAGATGTGGTATATATACACAATGGAATACTATGCAGCCATCAAAAGAAATGAAATCTTGCCATTTGCGACAACATGGATGGAACTAGAGCGTATCATGCTTAGTAACTTCATGGAATTTTGATTCTCAGCAATATCTATCCATATGCTCTTCATGTTGGAAAGGGTAGTATGTGCAGATCTTTTGGGGAGGAAAAAAAAAGACATAAAATAGCTTAAAAGGAATCAACCTTTGAAGGATATATGTTCAGATAAAATAAGAAAGGGTGAGAGAGATATGGCAACCAGAAAGGAGTTAAAAAATAAATATTAAAATATATTATTTTGCTCAAATAATATAAATAAATTCAAATAACTTGACAAATTGGAAAATTTCCTGGGAAATAATAATACACTAAAAATTTAACAGAATAAATGGCCTGTGTGATAGTTATGTAAAAAGAAATTAAAGAGAATTGTGGAAGAGATTTCCTTAAAAAAATGCATAAACCATAAACCATCTAAGGATTCTCCTTACTAAGAGCTCATTCAAATGTTATTTAAACTGTTCCAAACAGTGAAGGAAAAAAAAAATTCTCAGTTTTTTTTTTTTTTAAGATTTTATTTATTTATTTGACAGAGAGAAACCACAAGTAGTCGGAGAGGCAGGCAGAGAGAGAGAGGGAAGCAGGCTCCCTGCTGAGCAGAGAGCCCGATGCGGGACTTGATCCCAGGACCCTGAGATCATGACCTGAGCCGAAGGCAGTGGCTTAACCCACTGAGCCACCCAGGCGCCCATTTCTCAGGTTTTTAAAACAAGTACATTTTTAAAACCAAAACCCGACAAATATTACCCAAATAAATACAATTACAATCTTGATTATGAATATTGTAGTTAACTCAAAAAATATTTCTATCCCACAATAGTGAATGAGGACCTTTGTAGGAGCTGGGGGGCTCAGTCGGTTAAGCATCTGCCTTTGGCTCTGGTCATGATCCCAGGACCCTTGGGATCTAGACCTATATTGGGCTCCTTGCTTAGTAGGGAGCCTACTTGTTCCACTCCTCTGCCTCTTCCTGTACTTGTGCTCTCTCTCTCTCAAATAAATAAAATCTTTAAAAAAAAGGACCTTTGCATGTGTAATTCATTTAAAGATTTTGATATGAGAGAATCTTGGATTACTTTAGTGGTCCCTAAATGCTTATGAGAAAAAGTAAGAGAAATGTTAGTGACACAGAGGAGAAGACAATGGTAAAACAGATATAGGGATAATAGTGATGCAGCCACAAGTCAAGGAATGCCTCCAACAACCAGAAGCTGGGAGAGGCAAGGAATGGAATCTCTTCTAGAATTTCTGGAGGGAGTGTGGCCAAGCCAAAATCTTGATTTCAGACTTCCAGCCTCCTGAACTATGAAAAAACACATTTCTGTTAAGCCATTACGTTAGTGGTAATATTTTATGAATGTTGACATAAGTATTTTAACTAAAATATTAACAACAGAATTTATCACTTGATTAAAAAGATAATTCACCATAGCCAAGTAGTATTTGTTATATAAATGCAAAGATGGTGAAATATTAGAAAATATATTTATATAGTCATTATTTTCATATGTTAAGGAAAACATATAAGAATAATACAAAGAAAGATGTACATAATACTTAGCTCTATTCAAAGTACTTTACAGTTGATAATCTTTGTTATGATTATTATCTTATGAGGTAGGGTTATATTATTTCTATTTTATAATAGGAAACTAAAAGAGATATAAAGCAAAGCAAGGTTTAGCTTCACAATGATTGTGTAGCCAGTAGATGGTGAAATTGAGTTTTGAATCCAATGTAGCTTGGCTCTAGAGTCCCTGTATTCTTTTTTTTTTTTAAGATTTTATTTATTTATATGTCAGAGAGAGAGGAGTTAGAGCGAGCACAGGCAAACAGAGAGGCAGGCAGAGGCAGAGGGAGAAGCATGCTCCCTGCCAAGCAAGGAGCCCGATGTGGGACTTGATCCCGGGACGCTGGGATCATGACCTGAGCTGAAGGCAGCTGCTTAACCAACTGAGCCACTCAGGTGTCCCACAATAGGATTTGACCAAATTCAATAATCAATCATCCTTAAAACACTTAATTTATCATAATTAATTCCTAGTTACTTAATTTGAGAAAATATATCAACTTCAATCCCCAAACCAGGATAATCCTGAAAACGGAAATACCAAAGTCATTCCTATTATAGGTAGGAGTAAACAAGGATACCCACTCTTCCTGATATTAATGTATTACTATTCCACTGGATGCACACATACAAAAATAAGGTAAGATAAAGATATGGAAGATATACAGATCTTCTGATATCTATATATATCAGAAATATATCATATGGTTTCACTTATTTGTGGAGCATAACAAATAGCATGGAGGACCTGGGGAGTTAGAGAGGAGAAGAGAGTTGGGGGAAATTGGAAGGGGAGGTGAACCATGAGAGACTATGGACTCTAAAAAACAATCTGAGGGTTTTGAAGGGGCGGGAGGTGGGAGGTTGGGGTACCAGGTGGTGGGTATTATAGAGGGCACAGATTGCATGGAGCACTGGATGTGGTGCAAAAATAATGAATACTGTTATGCTGAAAATAAATAAAAAATAAATTTAAAAATATATATATATAAATATGTTTCTGCTTAATTCCCACTTTTATTCTCACCCTTACCAGATAAAACCAGTGCAAGGACATTGCTCACTGCAGAGTGTCTGCACTGTTGTCATTACAAGAGTAAGATGAGCCACAGTTTTAGAGTTTAAGTATGACTAAATAGATTATATAATATAAATGAGATTATACTGTCCAGGCCCTTCTCCTGGTTGCCATGGAAATGAGACCCTCTCTTCATGTTAATAAAATTATAGTTAAATTAGAAATATGACAATGAGTAAAGAACATGCTGGGATAGAACAATACATAATTTAATTCCACCTTAGAGAAAAAGACCTGGGGAAGTATGTGGAGTTATTTACATAGCAGAATAAATATTAGATAAGAGGAAAGTGTTGAATTCTAAATAAATGAATTATATAAAAGAAAAAAAGTAAATTTTCCAGTCCCCAAAGGGAATGCATTGAGTCAGGATGCTATAGAGTTCTGTAGGGTCTGTAAAACTATCACAGAGCAACTAAATTTGGTGTGGTTGCATAAACCAGTGTGTGTGTGTGTAAACATTGCCACATGTGCCCTGAATGGCACCATTACCAAGTAGAAGGAAACACTAGAGCAAACAAAGCAGATGAGAAAAATGTGTTATCTTCTACAACCTGAGAATCTTCCACATGCATGCAAACCTCTCATTACTTACTTTCCACTGACACTAGAAAATGAAGGGACACATCAGCTATTCTCAAGTCTTAAACCTAGCCCTAACTATAGTTCAGACCATACTAGCAAGATATGGTCTCTTGCAGTAACCACCCCACTCCCCCCCCACCCCCAGCTACTAATTTTGCCAGGTTTGGGGTTGTGTTATTTTGTCTAATGTATCATAACTGAGGGAAGGTGATCATAATTAGACTTGTGCATTCCAAAATTAAGACATAATATCTTTAAAAAGACTCAGATTATTTTATTTTCTTTATAGCCTCAGTGTGATGGTAAAATATAATAATGAGAAGATTGACTAAAATGGAGATTTAGAAAATCAAATAACTTTTAGTTAGTCTGCAAGATATTTGTATATTTTATTGCAATGGGGTTTCTTAGGAACTTATTTCTATAGACTTCAGTCTATATGCCATAGATATTCTCCTGGGTGAATAAAGAATCGTGTCTGGAAAAGAGTATTTTTTTTTAATTAGAAACAAACAAACAAACGGTTTGCCCAATTTCAGTATGAAAGTGGTTCCAGGAGTTTCCCATCGAAACATTCAATTTCAATTGAAATTTTCCTGATATATTTCCAGATAAGCCAATGGCATACCATAAGCTCCAACAAAATAGAAAAAACAGAGTAACTGAACATGTATTATAGTCTAGGTTATAATAACAGACACTGTTGTTTCTTTACTCTCTGAATAGTTAGACAATAAAATCAAATATGTTGTTGTGATAGCCTATGATATCATAAGTGCATGATGAATGATTAACCCTCTTTGTACAACCTGATTATCATAAAATGACCATATTGTATAGCACATGCTGCCTGCTCACAACTTCCAATTAGGTAGAAAAGGAAGAATATAGTTTATTATTTGAATTATTTGAACAATTAGAATAATGTAAAATATGCAATATACAACACTGGACTCTTAAATAACGCACAATTATTGGAAAGTATTTGCAGCATTTTTCATGGCACGTATTACAAGATTACTTCTTTTATTTTTTTATTTATTAATTCAGGATACTTGAAAGAAATTCTGGATTTTATATATGCAATTTAGTTGTATTGTTAATCACTGAGTTATAATAACTCACATTTTCATGATGTATTAAAAATAAAATTATTGATGTCTCTAAACCTATGGGGGTATAAAATATTGATTTCTGTACTTAATTTGTGCCTGTATGCTAGTACTATATATTATGTTTTTTCTTATTTGTAATACAATTGACAGTATCTTAGATTTTTTAACAGCCATTCTTCAAGTAGTAGAGGCTGCTATTCATATATAAGGGAAAAGAGTATAGATAAAAACAGTAAGTAAATGACAATTATCACTAGCACAATCCTTGGAAAATAAAACCCAAGTTATATACCACTTCATGATAAACAAATGGGCAGACAAATTAATTTTACCATAGAAAAATCTAATGTTTTGTGAAAGTGCAATAGTACAACTGGATTGATTTATCAGTTTATTTAAGAAATATTTATTTGTTGTCTTCTTGGTCCTCAGACTGAAGTAGGTTCTGGGGATATAATTTATGCAAACATGTTCTTATAGAGAAAATGAAAAACTAAATAAACAATTATAATCAGCTGAATAAATACAATGATGAAATACATTCATGGTGCTACAGGGGGCAACTAGCATTGAAAGAAGATTCTGTTTAATATATGGAGAAAGCAGTTGAGACATAATTTTTAAAATCATGGAAAATACACTGGAACTTTTATAGCAATATGAAATCTTATACATGTTTGAAATAGATGCCTAATAATATATATTCATACAGAAAGAACTTTGAGTATGAAGTGTTCTCTCTGGGCTGAAGACAAAACAGGGCTTATGGCAGAGAAACCATTTAGGGGCCTCTGAAATAATTCAATCAAAATATACATAATAGGTATTCTTTGTGTTTGATACTGTGCTTAGAACTAAGCATAGAGTTGAAAACTGTACATTATCTCAAAGCTTACACTACATTAGTGCAATAAACATAAGCAAAAATGAAAATACAAATATATATGGTTGGTTTATATCACTAAGCAGTAAGCAAGTACTATCTCTAGATGTTTCCCCCAATTCTTACGCTTGTAACACAATGATATTTTCCCTCCATCAGTCTACATTAGGTGATGAAAACCAAGGTCAAAACTTTCAAAGTTTAAGACCAAGAAACTGGCTTTTGTTTGATTGTTTTTGCCTTGGAAAGAGCACAGAAATCAAGTTTTAGAAGAAAAAGAAACATAAATTTTAAAAAAAGGGTAAAGGGAGAGGAGGCAGATGATAAAGCTGAGAACCATCTATCAAAGAGAAAACAAGCAAAGCAGAGAAGACCAAAGGACAAAGTACGTTCCAGTATCTCTGATTCCTCCACCAACTCTTCATCTATCACATAATCTGTCATGAGTGAACAACCTACTATCATAGGGTACTGAAAACCTGTAAGCTCCTGTGAAACACAAAGTCACAACTTAAAAACTATGTGTGTAGTTGCTGACAATAGTATCCTCAGGCCCTGATGTTCCAAGAAAGAACGAGGAAGGGATTTTACTATGAGCAGAACCCTGGAATATCTTCTGTTGCTCTTACTTAAATATACAGGGGAAAAAACCAAAAAGTACTATAAGGGAAAAAGAATAAAATACTTGGAAAGAAATATCTGGGTGGAGGCAGGTTATTCGCATATATAGGCAAGTCAAGGATATTCAGGTGAAATTTAGAATGAAGAGATTTTTGAGATAGAAGACACATAATTTCAGTGATACTGGAAAACAGTAATTTCAAAAAAAAAACTGAAATAAGATTAGTGGGGCTCTATTAGAGGAAAAACAAATGAAAATTATAAAATAATAAGGGTTAAATCAGGAACTGAAATTTTACTCTAAGGGCACGATCAAAATTGTGAAGGGTCTGAGATTACATTCTTCTTTTGAATTAACAAGTGAGCCTGCTTCAGTTCCACGGATGGTGGCAGAAGATACGAAGCTCGTGGATCTGAGACAAAAGACTTATAGCACAGAAGGCAGCACTAGCTTCCTTCTCCCTTGCCTCTTAAGTCCCAAAGGGGCAATGAAGAAACAGGCCAGGTGGATGCTGCCCATAAAGTGGGTTTGTGTCACAAAGGATCCCCAAGTTTAGGAGACACCAATTTTGTAAAGGAGGATACAACAAACCTGACTCATCTTTGCCACAGGACAGAAAATGAACCTTTCCT
The DNA here is from genome assembly GCF_009829155.1 of Mustela erminea. Taxonomy (NCBI): domain Eukaryota; kingdom Metazoa; phylum Chordata; class Mammalia; order Carnivora; family Mustelidae; genus Mustela; species Mustela erminea. The sequence goes on from NC_045615.1 coordinate 85,471,840, forward strand.
CTTCTTCCAGAAGATGACACATGATTACCCAATGCTAATTACTATACACACACACATCCTTGAAAAGTTCATTATGTACAAAAGTTAGTAGGAAACCAGCAGAAATATTGAGGACTGTTCATGATGCATTCATTGCAAGCTATTCTAATTAGGTGAGTTAATTAGCCTGCTGGATGACTGAAGAGATCAGTTTGGAGGCCAGTGAGCTCCTTGTGAACAGTCGTTGTGATTGCTGCATGGAGCCTTCAGAGAAGATGGTGGTTTATCAAGGTAAGTAGCAAATGAGGATGTTGCATTATTAAGACCACACATACATTCCTAACTGGAGAACTTGGAGAAGGTAGTAGAATTGAAGGTAATAGAAAAAAGTCACAGGAACAAAGGTGGATTTGAAAGTAGTGGGTGTAAGGAATTAAGACTTATGAATTTAGCTTTAGTAATGATATAATTTGAAAGTTTTGCACAAGAGTGAGAGTGGGCACCCTTATTGTGTTCCTGATTTCAACAGGAAGGCTGCAAGCTTTTTCCCATTGAGGATGGTATTTGCTGTTGGTCTTTCATAGATAGATTTGATGAAGTTCAGGAATGTTCCCTCTATCCCTATACTTTGAAGTGTTTTAATCAGGAACAGAAGCTGGATTTTGTCAAATGCTTTTTCTGCATCAATTGAAAGGACCATGTGGTTCTTCTCTCTTCTCATATTAATTTGTTCTATCACATTGATTGATTTGCGAATGTTGAACCATCCTTGTAGCCCAGGGATGAATCCCACCTGGTCATGGTGGATAACCTTTATAATGTGCTGTGGGATCCTGTTTGCTAGGATCTTGTTGAGAATCTTAGCATCCATATTCATCAGTGATATTGGTCTGAAATTCTCCCTTTTGGTGGGGTCTTTGCCTGGTTTGGGGATCAGGGTAATGCTGGCTTCATAGATAAAGTCTGGAAGTTTTCCTTTTGCTTCAATTTTTTGAAACAGCTTCAGGAGAATAGGTGTTATTTCTTCTTTGAAAGTTTGGTAGAATTCCCCAGAGAATCCATCAGGTCCTGGATCAGAAGAGTAAACATTATTAAAATGTCTATACTGCCTAGAGCACTCTATACTTTTAATGTCATTCTGATAAAAATTCCACCAGTATTTTTCAAAGAGCTGGAGCAAATAATCCTAAAATTTGTATGGAATCAGAAGAGATCCCGAATTGCTAAGGAAATTTTGAAAAACAAAAATAAAACTGGGGGCATCACATTACCTGATTTCAAGCTTTACTACAAAGCTGTGATCACCAAACAGCATGGTACTGGCATAAAAACAGACACATAGACCAGTGGAACAGAGTAGAGAGCCCAGATATGGACCCTCAACTCTATGGTCAAATAATCTTCGACAAAACAGGAAAAAATATACAGTGGAAAAAAAACAGTCTCTTCAATAAATGGTGCGGGGAAAACTGGACAGCTATATGTAGAAGAATGAAACTCGACTGTTTTCTTACGCCATACACAAAGATAAACTCAAAATGGATAAAAGACCTCAATGTGAGACAGGAATCCATCAGAATCCTAGAGGAGAACATAGGTAGTAATCTCTTCGATATCAGCCACAGCAACTTCTTTCAAGATATGTCTCCAAAGGCAAAAGAAATAAAAGCGAAAATAAACTTTTGGGACTTCATCAAAATCAAAAGATTCTGCACAGCAAAGGAAACAGTCAAGAAAACAAAGAGGCAACCCACGGAATGGGAGAAGATATTTGCAAATGACAGTACAGACAAAAGGTTGATATCCAGGATCTATAAAGAACTCCTCAAACTCAACACACACAAAACAGATAATCATATCAAAAAATGGGCAGAAGATATGAACAGACAATTCTCCAATGTAGACATACAAATGGCTATCAGACACATGAAAAAATGTTCATCATCACTAGCCCTCAGGGAGATTCAAATTAAAACCACATTGAGATATCACCTTACACTAGTTAGAATGGCCAAAATTAGCAAGACAGGAAACAACGTGTGTTGGAGGGGATGTGGAGAAAGGGGAACCCTCTTACACTGTTGGTGGAAATGCAGGTTGGGGCAGCCTCTTTGGAGAACAGTGTGGAGATTCCTCAAGAAATTAAAAATAGAACTTCCTTATGACCCTGCCATTGCACTTCTGGGTATTTACCCCAAAGATACAGATGTAGTGAAAAGAAGGGCCATCTGTACCCCAATGTTTATAGCAGCAATGGCCACGGTCACCAAACTGTGGAAAGAACCAAGATGCCCTTCAACGGATGAATGGATAAGGAAGATGTGGTCCATATACACTATGGATTATTATGCTTCCATCAGAAAGGATGAATACCCAACTTTAGTAGCAACATGGATGGGACTGGAAGAGATTATGCTGAGTGAAATAAGTCAAGCAGAGAGAATCAATTATCATATGGTTTCACTTATTAGTATTCACTAATACCTACCACCTGGTTCTCCCAACCTCCTACCCCTCGCTGCTTCAAACCACAAAAACAATCTGAGTGGTTTGAAGCAGCGGGGGGTAGGAGGTTGGGAGAACCAGGTGGTGGGTATTAGAGAGGGCACGGATTGCATGGAGCACTGGGTATGGTGCAAAAACAATGAATACTGTTATGCTGAAAATAAATAAATAAATAAAAGTTTTGCACACGTATGCTTTTTCTAAATGTCACTGAGCATATGACAAAATAAAGCCATCCTATTACTAAATGGACCAATTTTAATTTAAAAAATCATCCTGTTTGAGAATTATAATCTGATTAAAACTCCCAAATAATCATTTTTTTACTTTCTTTTTTTATGTCTGTTATGTATAATAGGTACCCATTAAAGTTGAGTAGCTGATTTAAAATTAAAAATGGGAAAATGGAGCCATGTACTAATACCTTGAATAAAGAGCCTCGTGGTGGGTATTATGGAGGGCACATATTGCATGGAGCACTGGGTGTGGTGAATAAACAATGAATTTTGGAACACTGAAAAGAAATAAAATAAAATAAATAAAATCACTAATTATGAAGTATTTTAAAAAAGAGTAATTATTTAATTGCAGAAGAATATAGAGATATGGGACTTAAAATTTCCAAAAATCTGAGTCTTTATCTTTTTTTTTATCTTATTATTATTGCATTACAGAACTTAGAGTAGATGTTGATTTTTTTTTCTTTACCTAAAGATATGCCATGAAATATACTTTAGTGTTTACCTAGTTAAAGAAAATTTTATTCATAATTCTAATTACCTGATTAAATACTTTAAAGCCAACTTAAGTCCCAATATCCCAAAAAGTGTGGAATTCACTATGTCAAAAGCTTTAAGATGATTTTTAGCACAGAATGGTGAGCATGTCACATCCTACTCATAATGTAACAAGATTAAATAGTATATTATCATCTAATGGGAAAAAGGAGGAAAAAAGAAGAAAGTTTAAAATAGAATACTCTCTGCTTATTCTTGTGTTTCTTTGACTCTTGTTCCTCTAGGACATCTGAAGATATTTAGTTTCATTGTTCTCTCATGAATATTTCAGTTCCAAATGGTTGAATGTTCTCTTTACTAGTCTATTTAAATTGCAGCACAAATATGTTTTTTATGTGTGTTGCTGGGAGATTTGGTGATTTAGGGATTTTACTTTTTTTTTTTAATACGATGAAACAGTAAACTACATAGAGACTATAACAATTATGTTTAAGATTGCACTAGAATAGACACATCACATGTTTTCTTTAATGTTTAATAATGAAATAGCTATTTTATTTTAGTAATCATATGGAATAATGGTTTTCAAACATTCAAAGCATTAGTGCTCATAAAGAGGTTTGAATTAGATCATTCTTTACTTCCTTCTATAAGAAATTTCCTTTGTGTCTCTACACACAAGTCTTTTCAAAGGTTGAAAGGGCGTATGAAGTGTTCCCTCATTATTATACTTACTTAGACTTTTGTGTGAAATATAGTACAAATAAAAATGGCCTTAAGGCCCTGGCTCTATGAATATAAAAAAAATGATGTGACTGAAAATAATTTAATACATATTTATGGCACATTTTTGTACACAGAAACTCTGATTCTCATATCTCTTTCTATAATTAAGATAATCTAGGTGAATAAGAGGAAGCAGATGTTATGATGTCATGTTAATATGTTCAGATCATTGGGAATTAATAAAAATCTTCTAAGGATTTTTTAAAACGAATCATCTTGATGTATATTTTTAAACCCAAATCCAAAATCCATAGCCAATTGCATATTAGTTCCAATGTGAATTATTTTTACATATGAAGAAGGAAAAATTAAACATTGGCAAAAATTACATCCAAATTTGAGTTACTAAATAAATGAAACTATTAAAACATCACAAGAAACACAATAGGAAGAATAAATTAGCAAAATTTCTAATTTTCTGGAAGCAAGAAAAATATATACATTAGTACTGGCTTTCCTGCTAACAGATTTTTCCCTGAACACAATATGTTTCTATAACTTACCCAAATGATCACTCACATGGAATCAACATCCATGCCTACCAGTTACTTAGAGATCAGAGAAATGGTATTACATACTATTTAAAGAAAACTATGTGAAACTTTTATCCTCAGGGTATAGGATTAAAAGGAAATAACTTTATAGCAGTTACAAAAGTTTAGAGTTTAAAATAACATTTCTTTTATTAATGTTTAAGAATTCAAAAATTGAAAATTGGTTATCTCCTTTTATATAATTTTTTGTATGAGTCACTTTGCAAGAAAACACTGGGTCTAAAAGAAAAATTGTCCCACGAGGAAAAAAAAAAAAGAAAAACAAACTTACTGAGTATATTAGATGCCTCTTTGTACAGTGTTCTTAACCTATAGTTTGGTCAAAGGTCATGGACATCATCTTAGTAGAGGCTTATTACTGCTGATGCAATGTATTCATGAGGCTTATTACTGTAGGATATGCTTTTAATAGGAACACTAGTTCCTTCTCTCATAGTCTGAGGATATGTATCTCAAATAAACCACTTTGTTCTAGTAGCAATACTTGAAAAATGTTAGAGGGACAAAATTTTAAGAATCGTGCTCAACTTTTATGCATTCAATATATAAATTTCATGCTTTGGTCCTTTCAGAAATTTTTGTGTATAAATTTTAAATATTTGTTAATGGTAGAGAAAATACAATATTGCATATTTTAATACATAATTAATTCTGGCTACCATTTTTCTTAACCCAAAACACTACAGAGGGTGTGAAGTAAAAGATATAAGATCATCTGTTAAAAACACAATGAATAGGAAGATATTTTCTGTGCTGTATGGAGAATACACAAGTATACAACGGACAATTTTTTTTAAGACATACAAAACTCCAAATATTTATAATTTTTTATTTTTTATAAACATATATTTTTATCCCCAGGGGTACAGTTCTGTGAATCACCAGGTTTACACACTTCACAGCACTCACCAAAGCACATACCCTCCCCAATGTCCATAATCCCACCCCCTTCCCCCAAACCCCCTCCCCCCACAAACCCTCAGTTTGTTTTGTGAGATTAAGAGTCACTTTTGGTTTGTCTCCCTCCCAATCCCATCTTGTTTCCTTTATTCTTCTCCTACCCACTTAAGCCCCCATGTTGCATCACCACTTCCTCATATCAGGGAGATCATATGATAGTTGTCTTTCTCTGCTTGACTTATTTCGCTAAGCATGATACGCTCTAGTTCCATCCATGTTGTCGCAAATGGCAAGATTTCATTTCTTTTGATGGCTGCATAGTATTCCATTGTGTATATATACCACATCTTCTTGATCCATTCATCTGTTGATGGACATCTAGGTTCTTTCCATAGTTTGGCTATTGTGGACATTGCTGCTATAAACATTCGGGTGCACGTGCCCCTTTGGATCACTATGTTTGTATCTTTAGGGTAAATACCCAATAGTGCAATTGCTGGGTCATAGGGCAGTTCTATTTTCAACATTTTTTTTTTTTCAACATTTTGAGGAACCTCCATGCTGTTTTCCAGAGTGGCTGCACCAGCTTGCATTCCCACCAACAGTGTAGGAGGGTTCCCCTTTCTCCGCATCCTCGCCAGCATCTGTCATTTCCTGACTTGTTGATTTTAGCCATTCTGACTGGTGTGAGGTGATATCTCATTGTGGCTTTGATTTGTATTTCCCTGATGCCGAGTGATATGGAGCACTTTTTCATGTGTCTGTTGGCCATCTGAATGTCTTCTTTGCAGAAATGTCTGTTCATGTCCTCTGCCCATTTCTTGATTGGATTATTTGTTCCTTGGGTGTTGAGTTTGCTAAGTTCTTTATAGATTCTGGACACTAGTCCTTTATCTGATATGTCATTTGCAAATATCTTCTCCCATTCTGTCAGTTGTCTTTTGATTTTGTTAACTGTTTCCTTTGCTGTGCAAAAGCTTTTGATCTTGATGAAATCCCAATAGTTCATTTTTGCCCTTGCTTCCCTTGCCTTTTGCGTTGTTCCTAGGAAGATGTTGCTGCGGCAGAGGTCAAAGAGGTTGCTGCCTGTGTTCTTCTCAAGGATTTTGATGGATTCCTTTCGCACATTGAGGCCTTCATCCATTTTGAGTCTATTTTTGTGTGTGGTGTAAGGAAATGGTCCAATTTCATTTTTCTGCATGTGGCTGTCCAGTTTTCCCAGCACCATTTATGGAAGAGGCTGTCTTTTTTCCATTGGACATTCTTTCCTGCTTTGTCGAAGATTAGTTCACTGTAGAGTTGAGGGTCTATTTCTGGGCTCTCTATTCTGTTCCATTGATCTATGTGTCTGTTTTTGTGCCAGTACCATGCTGTCTTGATGATGACAGCTTTGTAATAGAGCTGGAAGTCCAGAATTGTGATGCCACCAACGTTGGCTTTCTTATTCAATATCCCTTTGGCTATTCGAGGTCTTTTCTGGTTCCATATAAATTTTAGAATTATTTGTTCCATTTCTTTGAAAAAGATGGATGGTACTTTGATAGGAATTGCATTAAATGTGTAGATTGCTTTAGGTAGCATAGACATTTTCACAATATTTATTCTTCCAATCCAGGAGCATGGAACATTTTTCCATTTCTTTGTGTCTTCCTCAATTTCTTTCATGAGTACTTTATAGTTTTCTGAGTATAGATTCTGTGCCTCTTTGGTTAGGTATATTCCTAGGTATCTTATGGTTTTGGGTGCAATTGTAAATGGGATTGACTCCTTAATTTCTCTTTCTTCTGTCTTGCTGTTGCTGTAGAGAAATGCAACTGATTTCTGTGCATTTATTTTATATCCTGACACTTTACTGAATTCCTGTATAAGTTCTAGCAGTTTTGGAGTGGAGTCTTTTGGGTTTTCGACATATAGTATCATATCGTCTGCAAAGAGTGATAATTTGACTTCTTCTTTGCCGATTTGGATGCCTTTAATTTCCTTTTGTTGTCTGATTGCTGAGGCTAGGACCTCCAGTACTATGTTGAATAGCAGCGGTGATAATGGACATCCCTGCCGTGTTCCTGACCTTAGCAGAAAAGCTTTCAGTTTTTCTCCATTGAGAATGATATTTGCAGTGGGTTTTTCATAGATGGCTTTGATGATATTGAGGTATGTGTCCTCCATCCCTACACTTTGAAGAGTTTTGATCAGGAAGGGATGCTGTACTTTGTCAGTTGCTTTTTCAGCATCTATTGAGAGTATCATATGGTTCTTGTTCTTTCTTTTATTGATGTGTTGTATCACATTGACTGATTTGCGGATGTTGAACCAACCTTGCAGCCCTGGAATAAATCCCACTTGGTTGTGCTGAATAATCCTTTTAATATACTGTTGAATCCTATTGGCTAGTATTTTGGTGAGAATTTTCGCATCTGTGTTCATCAAGGATATTGGTCTGTAGTTCGATTTTTTGATGTGATCCTTGTCTGGTTTTGGGATCAAGGTGATGCTGGCCTCATAAAATGAGTTTGGAAGTTTTCCTTCCATTTCTATTTTTTGGAACAGTTTCAGGAGAATAGGAATTAGTTCTTCTTTAAATGTTTGGTAGAATTCCCCCGGGAAGCCGTCTGGCCCTGGGCTTTTGTTTGTTTGGAGATTTTTAATGACTGTTTCAATCTCCTTACTGGTTATGGGTCTGTTCAGGCTTTCTATTTCTTCCTGGTTCAGTTGTGGTAGTTTATATGTTTCTAGGAATGCATCCATTTCTTCCAGATTGTCAAATTTGTTGGCGGAGAGCTGCTCATAGTATGTTCTTATAATAGTTTGTATTTCTTTGGTGTTAGTTGTGATCTCTCCTCTTTCATTCATGATTTTATTTATTTGGGTCCTTTCTCTTTTCTTTTTGATAAGTTGGGCCAGGGGTTTATCAATCTTATTAATTCTTTCAAAGAACCAGCTCCTAGTTTCGTTGATTTGTTCTATTGTTTTTTTGGTTTCTATTTCATTGATTTCTGCTCTGATCTTTATGATTTCTTTTCTCCTGCTGGGCTTAGGGTTTCTTTCTTGTTCTTTCTCCAGCTCCTTTAGGTGTAGGATTAGGTTGTGTACCTGAGACCTTTCTTGTTTCTTGAGAAAAGCTTGTACTGCTATATATTTTCCTCTCAGGACTGCCTTTTTTGTGTCCCACAGATTTTGAACCGTTGTATTTTCATTATCATTTGTTTCCATGATTTTTTTCAATTCTTCTTTAATTTCCCGGTTGACCCATTCATTCTTTAGAAGGATGCTGTTTAGTCTCCATGTATTTGGGCTCTTTCCAAACTTCCTTTTGTGGTTGAGTTCTAGCTTTAGAGCATTGTGGTCTGAAAATATGCAGGGAATGATCCAAATCTTTTGATACCGGTTGAGTCCTGATTTAAGACCGAGGATGTGATCTATTCTGGAGAATGTTCCATGTGCACTAGAGAAGAATGTGTATTCTGTTGCTTTGGGGTGAAATGTTCTGAATATATCTTTGATGTCCATCTGGTCCAGTGTGTCGTTTAAGGCCTTTATTTCCTTGCTGATCTTTTGCTTGGATGATCTGTCCATTTCAGTGAGGGGAGTGTTAAAGTCCCCTACTATTATTGTATTATTGTTTATGTGTTTCTTTGATTTTGTTATTAATTGGTTTATATAGTTGGCTGCTCCCACGTTGGGGGCAGAGATATTTAAAATTGTTAAATCTTCTTGTTGGACAGACACTTTGAGTATGATATAGTGTCCTTCCTCATCTCTTATTATAGTCTTTGGCTTAAAATCTAATTGATCTGATATAAGGATTGCCACTCCTGCTTTCTTCTGATGTCCATTAGCATGGTAAATTCTTTTCCGTCCCCTCACTTTAAATCTGGAGGTGTCTTCGGGTTTAAAATGAGTTTCTTGGAGGCAACATATAGATGGGTTTTGTTTTTTTATCCATTCTGATACCCTGTGTCTTTTGACAGGGGCGTTTAGCCCATTAACTTTCAGGGTAACTATTGAGAGATATGAATTTAGTGCCATTGTATTGCCTGTAAGGGGACTGTTACTGTATATTGTCTCTGTTCCTTTCTGATCTACCACTTGTAGGCTCTCTCTTTGCTTAGAGGACCCCTTTCAATATTTCCTATAGAGCTCGTTTGGTATTTGAAAATTCTTTCAGTTTTTGTTTGTCCTGGAAGCTTTTAATCTCTCCTTCTATTTTCAATGATAGCCTAGCTGGATATAGTATTCTTGGCTGCATGTTTTTCTCATTTTGTGCTCTGAAAATATCATGCCAGCTCTTTCTGGCCTGCCAGGTCTCTGTGGATAAGTCAGCCACCAATCTAATATTTTTACCATTGTATGTTACAGACTTCTTTTCCCGGGCTGCTTTCAGGATTTTCTCTTTGTCACTAAGACTTGTAAATTTTACTATTAGGTGACAGGGTTTGGGCCTATTCTTATTGATTTTTGGGGTGTTCTCTGAACCTCCTGAATTTTGATGCTCGTTCCCTTTGCCATATTGGGGAAATTCTCCCCAATAATTTTCTCCAGTGTACCTTCTGCTCCCCTCTCTCTTTCTTCTTCTTCTGGAATCCCAATTATTCTAATGTTGTTTCATCTTATGGTGTCACTTATCTCTCGAATTCTCCCCTCGTGGTCCAGTAGCTGTTTATCCCTCCTTTGCTCAGCTTCTTTATTCTCTGTCATTTGGTCTTCTATATCACTAATTCTTTCTTCTGCCTCATTTATCCTAGCAGTGAGAGCCTCCATTTTTTATTGCACCTCATTAATAGCTTTTTTGATTTCAACTTGGTTAGATTTTAGTTCTTTTATTTCTCCAGAAAGGGCTTTTATATCTCTCGAGAGGGTTTCTCTAATATCTTCCATGCCTTTTTCAAGCGCACCTAGAACCTTGAGAATTGTCATTCTGAACTCTAGATCTGACATGTTACCAATGTCTGTATTGATTAGGTCCCTAGCCTCGGTACTGGCTCTTGTTCTTTTTTTTTTTTTTAAAGATTTTATTTATTCATTTGACACAGAGAGATCACAAGTAGGCAGAGAGGCAGGCAGAGAGAGAGAGAGGAGGAAGCAGGCTCCCCGCGGAGCAGAGAACCCGATGCGGGACTCGATCCCACGACCCTGAGATCATGACCTGAGCCGAAGGCAGCAGCTTAACCCACTGAGCCACCCAGGCGCCCGCTCTTGTTCTTTTTTGTGTGTTGAATTTTTCCGTCTTGTCATTTTGTCCAGATAAGAGTATATGAAGGAGCAAGTAAAATACTAAAAGGGTGGCAACAATCCCAGGAAAATATGCTTTAACCAAATTAGAAGAGATCCCAAATCATGAGGGGGGAGAAAGTGGATAAAAAGAGGTTCAAAAAGGAAGAAAGAAAAAAAAAAAGAAAAAAGAAAAAAAAATAAAAGAAAAGAATTAAAAAAAAGAAAACAAATAAAAAAATATAAAAAAGAAAAAATATATATTAGATAAACTAGTTAAAAAACGTTAAAAAAGAAAAAGGTATAAGTTAAAAAAAAATTTAACCAGAAGGTGAGAAAAAAAACAAAAAATGAAAAAGAAAAAAATTAAATTAACTGCAAGACTAAAAAAGAATCACGGAAAAAGCCATGAGTTCCCTGCTTTGCTTTCTCCTCCTCTGGAATTCTGCTGCTCTCCTTGGTATTGAAACCGCACTCCTTGGTAGGTGAACATGGTCTCTGCTGGATTTCTTGTTGATCTTCTGGGTGAGGGGCCTGTTGTAGTGATTCTCAAGTGTCTTTACCCCAGGCGGAATTGCACCGCCCTTATCAGGGGCTGGGGTGAGTAATCTGCTTGGGTTTGCTTTCAGGAGCTTTTGTTCCCTGAGCGCTTTCCGTAGAGTTCTGGAGGATGGGGAATACAAATGGCGGCCTCCTGGTCTCCAGCCCGGAGGAGCCGAGAGCCCAGGGCCCCACTCCTCAGTGCGCGCTCAGAGAATAGTGCCCAGTTACTCCCGTCTGCCTGACCTCCGGCCGTGCTCCGAGCTCACCGAGCCTGCGACCGGTTCAAGGTAACACCGAGCTGTGAGCTTACTGTCGGCTCTGTCTCTGTAGCCGGCTTTCCCGTTCCAATACCCGCAAGCTCTGCGACACTCAGACACCCCCAATCCTTCTGTGACCCTGCGGGACCTGAGGCCACGCTGACCCCGCGTGGGCTTCGCCCCGGTTTAGCCTCTGGAGCGATGTCCCTCAGCGGAACAGACTTTTAAAAGTCCTGATTTTGTGCGCCGTTGCTCCGCCACTTGCCGGGAGCCGCCCCCCCCCCCCCCCCGGGGTCTATCTTCCCGTCGCTTTGGATTCACTTCTCCGCCGGTCCTACCTTTCAGAAAGTGGCTGTTTTTCTGTTTCCAGAATTGCTGTTCTTCTTCTCTTCAATCTGCCGATGGATTTTCAGGTGTTTGCAATCTGTAGATAAGCTATCTAGCTGATCTCCGGCTAGCTAAAGTAGTCTCAGCCTGCTACTTCTCCACCATCTTGACTCCTCCCCCAAAACTCCAAATATTTAAATGTGTTAATGTGAAATATGCCGTTAAAACTGTAATGATGACATGAAAGAATTGCAGTAAAAATGTTAAGTAAAAGATTTAAAGCCATTTTAGAATTTACTAGAAGATGTGGAAAGTGAGAGTGAGGATCTCCTATTTCTATGTGAGAGAGATAGGAGGATCCACGTAAAACCTGCATGTTCTAAATACGGAAGGATGATATAATAGTTTCTCATAGTAAACACTTATTACAGGATTCTCAGTGTTTGAAAGTTGCTAAGAGGGTAGAATTTCTATGATTCTTGGTTCACAAAAACAAATTTCTTTTCCCCAAATTATTTAAAAATTAGGTTGACTGATACAACCCAGTTAAGTTTTATTTTACTAAAACAGTTTTCCCAGATATGATTTCCTAGGTGATGATTTTTTAAGGCTCAGTGACTAGAAATTTATTTTGATATTGAGAAGAATGCATAATTACTAAATTCCCAATTCCATTTTCAAAGCACACACACACACACACACATATGCCCACTTAAAGTGAAATATCTCACCACACCAAAAACAGTTGGCCTAAAAATCATCCAATGATATACATCATCTCTGCTGAAAAGAATAAAAGACCATGCAATTTTTAATATATGCATGAATAAGCTGATTCAGGGAGGATTAAAAAATGTAAAGGCTTAAGCCATAGGTGTGTAAAAGTGCATTAGTGTAAGATTGTTAATTGGCAATTATATCAGATGTCTCTGAAGAATGTCCAGGCATGTGTGAAGAAAAGAATATTATTCTTTCCTCATTTCCTTTGCTAGCATCAACAGAAGGCTGCTGATTTTCAGATAATTATGGATTCATGATGAAGGAAACAGGCATGTTTTTCATAGAAAATGAGATGGAGGTGCCAAAAATGTCTGGAAGATTCCGTAATGTGATGTGACTGCTGTCAGGAGCACAACTAGTTAAAATTAAATATATTGGCTACCAGCAAAACTGGCAAAGTAAAACAATGTATATGCAAGGCACAGAAGGGCTTTCTTTATAAAGTGTCTGATTTTGTATGTGGATATGTTCCTCCAAAGATGTGCTGTATCATGTTAACCTGTGTGTCCGAAGGAAATAATATGCAACTTGTCATGAGACACCCAATATTTTGTTTTACAAGCTATGTCAAAGAACAAAAATATCCAGTATTCTTAACTAGTGCAGAGAAAGCACATCCTTCCTTGTCTGAATGAAGGCTCGAGTCCTGAAGTTATGCCACTATTTGTATAAATAAAATACAAATATATTTTATAAATTTATTTTATACATCATATGGAATAATGGTCACCCATATATCACATGTGATGTAACTATTATTATTACTATTATTATTATTATTACTACACAGAAGAAGCTAAGATACAGAGTTAAAGTGCCAGTTAGGTGACTTTATGGGTAAGATCCAGAGCCAGACCCAGATTATCTTCTATCCAAGTACTTCAGTGCTTCTTCCAGCTCAGTTTCAAATATAAATAGCATTTTATTTAATAAGGTTCACAATTATTTACAAAAGTAAATAAAAATTCTCTAGAGTTTATGAAAAAGCAGATTTATGGGAGCTAGTATTTTAATAAGACTTAATAAAAATGCTATTAAGTGTAAGTAGTTAATAGTAAATCTTAAAGAGACTAACGTAGTTTGAGAAGGGAACAGATATTATAAACAATTATAGGAAGAAGAAACATGTTAAGGAAAAGTATAAAGAAGGTTGTGTGGTAGGTATAGAAGGGGGAAGGATGACTCAAGTTTAGTTATTGCAGCAGTGATTTTTTTAGAAGTTATTATAGCAATGTGACCACAAGATTATAAAAATTGAAGTACTGTGGAAAACTACCAAATGTAAAGTATGCAAAATTATAAGTAATATTCTGTAGAGATAATCACTTCTGGCCTTCTTTCTATTTAGCTATTCTAGGGAGTTCTTTGTAACTCTAAACAAAGCATTCGTACTCAGGGGTGATATCCAATATTCTTAAAAACTAGTGCAGAGAAAGCACATCCCTCCTTGTCCGAATGAAGGCTCGAGTCCTGAAGTTATGCCATATTTGTCTCCTGAGCACCAGCTCTGTTTTTATTTTTATTGCTTAATTTATCATATGACAGCATTTTCTAGGAACCACCATGAATAAATATAAGTGACTTAGTTCATAAACGACATTTTCCCCTCACTTGTTCCCCATTCCCTTTTGTTTATGAGCTTTTCATCAGATAACTAAATTTTCCTAAGGTTTTCTCTATAGACTATTCTATTGGAAAATTTCTTAAGAATACCAGTAAATAAGTATATTCTCTGATATCTTTCTCTAGATAGATGGATGATGGATGGATAGATGTATGTATGTATGTATGTAGGATAGATGGATAGATAAATAGGTGATTGAAAGATAATATATATTATATATGTAAAATAGTTTTTTTTATTAATTTCCTTGTTTAGGTTTTCTGAAGTCATCTTCTTTATTTACCTCATCTTTCATGGGCTAAATTACCTACCAGTGATATATTTCTAATCTCTTGTGTTTTCTGAGGATATAATTTCATTGTGAGTAGAGGCTCTATTATGTGTTGTATATTTTCTGACATTATAATCTTTATGAAACAAATAGTCTTTGTGAATTGAATACTTTATTATTATAAAAAATACCTATGAATGATATTTTTCCCCTGAGTAAATACTGGTCTGGTAATAAAATTTTAATATTTAAATTGTGCCTTTTCTCAACATTTGCTTTAACTTTTCTGGAGCCATTGTTCAAAATGCATCTTTTAACAATAGTATTTATTATGCTTGCCTTCTCATTAAACATATTTTACTCCTTCACTCCCACTCATACAACTAAAAACCCTATAAATTACATATAAAATAAACATGAGAACAATGTGAAAGTTGGAGAGAAGACTAAATAGCCAAGGACTTTGGATGTAGATCCATGGAACTGCATGGTGTAAGTTATCTTAGTTTTCTTATTAAATCTTATATCCCAGACTTGAAGGTGAAGAAGCCAGAAACTGGAAATTCCAATGGGGGCACATTAAAGAAAATCCTCTTCATCCCCAAGACCATAAAATCCAGTGGTTTTCTGGAGCTACAGTTATAGTAATATTAGATGTTCTGACTTCACTTATAGAAATAGAGAGCAAATCAATTCTCAGTAAAAACAGGCATTTTTAAGTTTTAGATTCTTGGGGATTTCATTTAATTTCATAATGGAAAAAATCTTAGAAATAGATTGGATTGGTGTTTTCTTTTTTTTTTTTAAAGATTTTATTTATTTATTTGACAGAGATCACAAGTAGGCAGAGGCAGGCAGAGAGAGAGGAAGGGAAACAGGCTCCCTGCTGAGCAGAGAGCCTGATGCGGGGCTCGATCCCAGGACCCCGGGATCATGACCTGAGCCGAAGGCAGAGGCTTTAACCCACTGAGCCACCCAGGCGCCCCATATTGATGTTTTCTTAATTTTGATCCATAAGAGGTATAGATCAGGAATTCCATTTTTTTTTAAGATTTTATTTATTTATTTGACAGACAGAGATCATAAGTAGGCAGAGAGGCAGGCAGAGAGAGGAAAGGAAGCAGGCTCCCTGTTGGGCAGAGAGCTCAATGCGGGGCTCCATCCCAGGACCCTGGGATCATGACCTGAGCCGAAGGCAGAGGCTTTAACCCACTGAGCCACCCAGGCGCCCCCAGGAATTCTATATGAATCAACACCAACAAGGGAGTGGATTATTTATTCTTCTAAATAGACATGCAAACTTCATTGTGCATAAACATATCTTCTCTGTTAATCTTTCTGCCTGGCTAAGGAACCCAAAAGTGATTGTTGATGTGGTATGACAGTGCTGTTCCCAGAAGTGTAATCTATTAAATGTCATTTATTGCTGATGCATGTTCACATTTTCCTCCAAACGACCATATCATATATATTTTGACTATTTATGCAGAACTTAGTCCTAGATCTGGTAGAGAATAAAAAGAAAAAAAGATAGCTTTTTTTTTTCCTTTTATCCTCAGGATACATAAAATATTTATATATTATACTAACAGATATCAGAATAATGGAGAAGCACTTAAAAAGTACATAATTTGTTTTGGCACTTAACAGTTTCAAATTTTTTTTGTGCACCCCTATCAAAGAAATATTTAGCATGCACATTTACATATTTGTTTAGAAGATCTATATAGACACAATTTTATTAAGTTTCATAAAAGATATTCAAATTAGAAACTGAAAAGAAATTAAAAAAATACATTAAATAAACTGTAAAAATGTATATACACATTTAAGTTATTATGCACTTCTTGAAGTAGATCCTTTTTGCATAATATGATGATTATTTCAAACTTGGGGGTCTATTCCATATAGACTTGATATTTTTTTCAGTCTTCTTTACAGATCTCCTATTTTAACCTTTAAGTATGATTAAAGAAAATTATATCAAGTATCTTCTTGTGGCTTGTTTTTGCATTTTTTAGTTTTTATTGCTATTTATTTAAAATATATTTATTTGTTTTTTTAATTCCAGTATAATTAATGAACAGTGTTGTATTAGTTTCAGATGTGCAACATACCTGATTTAGCAATTCTATACATTATTCAGTATTCATCCCAATAAATGTACTGTTAATCCTCTTCACCTATTTCACTTATCCCCTACCCATCTCCCCTCTGATAACCACCATTTTGTTCTCTATAGTTCAGTCTGTTCTTTTGTTTGTCTTTTTATCCTTTATTGTTTTGTTTCTTAAAATCCACGTGGGAATGAAATAATGGAAATTTTCTTTCTCTGACTGACTTATTTTATTTAGCATTGTACAGTCTAAATCTATCCATGTTGTTGCAAATGACAAGATTTCATTATTTTTTATGGCTGAATAATACGTAATATATATATACCACATTTTTATCCATTCATCTATTGAGAGACACTTGTGTTGCTCCCACATTTTGGCTATTGTAAGTAATTTTGCAATAAATATGGGGGTGCATATATCTTTTCAAATTAATGTATTTGTAGTCTTTGGGTGATTACCCAGCAGTGGAGTTACTGGATCATACAGTAATACTATTTGTAATTTTTTAAGGAGCCTGCATACGGTTTTCCACAGTGGCTGCATCAGTTTGCGATCCCACCAAAAGTGCATGCACAGAGGTTACTATTTTTCCACATCTTCAGCAGCACTTTTTTCTTGTGTTTTTGATTTTAAACACTCTGACATGTGTGAGGTGATATCACATTTTGATTTTCATTTCCCTGATGATTAAGGATGTTGAGCATCTTTTCATGTATCAGTTGGCCATCTGTATGTCTTCTTTGGAAAAACGTCTGTTCATGTCTGCCCATTTTTAATTGGATTATTTGTTTCTTTGATGTTCAGTTATATAAGTTTTTTTTTTTTTAAGATTTTTATTTATTTATTTATTTGGCAGAGATCACATGTAGGCAGAGAGGCAAGCAGAGAGGGGGAAGGAAGCCGGCTCCCTGCTGAGTAGAGAGACCAATGCAAGGCTAGATCCCAGGAACCTGCAATCATGACCTGAGCCTAAGGCAGAGGCTTTAATCCACTGAGCCACCCAAGCGCCCAAGTTATGTAAGTTTTTTATATACTTTGGATTCTAACCTTTTATTGCATAGGTCATTTGCAAATATCTTCTCCCACTCAGTAGGTTGCCTTCTAGTTTTGATGACAGCTCCCTTTGTTGTGCAGAAGTGGTTTTTTTTTTTTTTTTTTTTTTTAGTGAAATCCCTACAGTTTGTTTTTGTTTTTATTTTTCTTGCCTAAGGAGACATATCTAGAAAAGTGTTTTTATGACTGTCAGATAAATAACTGCCTGTTCTCTCTTCTAAGATTTTCATGGTTGCAGATTAGTATGTAGGTCTTTAATCCATTTCGAGTTCACTTTTGTGTATGGTATAAGAAAGTAGTCTAGTTTCTTTCTTTTGCATGTAGCTGTCTAGCTTTCCCCTCACCGTTTGGTGAAGAGACAGTCTTTTTCTCATTGGGTATTCTTGCCCCCTATGTTGAGATTAATTGCCCATATAATTGTGGTTTTATTTCTGGGCTCTCTTTTCTGTTCTGTTGTCCTAAATGGCTTTTGTTATTATTGTTGTTGTTGTTTTGGGGGGGGGATATTTTTTGTGCCAGTACCAGAATGTTTTGGTCACTACAGCTTTGTTGTGTATCTTGAAAATTGGGACTATAATATCTCCAGTTTTGTTCTTCTTTTTCAAATCGCTTTTATTTGAGGTCTTTTGTGGTTCCATACAAATTTTAGTATAGTTCTAGTTCTGTGAAAAATGCTTCTGGTATTTTGACATGAATTGCTTTAAGTCTATAGATTGCTTTGGATAGTATGGGCATTTTAACAATATTTTTCATCCAATCTATGAGCATGAAATATCTTTCTGTTTGTTTGTGTGGTCTTCAATTTTATTCATCAATGTTTTATTGTTTTCAGAGTACAGGTCTTTCACTCCTTAGTTGAGCTTATTCCTAGATATTTTATTATTTTGGGGTCAATTATAAATGGGATTGTTTTCTTGATTTCTCTTTCAGCTACTTCTTTATTAGTAGTATTACTTCTTTATTATGTATTTTGTTTGTATTCTGTATCAGTAGTATTACTTCTTTATTCTGTATTTTGTTTGTATTCTGTATTAGTAGTATTACTTCTTTATTCTGTATTTTGTGTCCTTACTGAATTCATTTATGAGTTTTAATAGGTTTTGTTTTGTTTTGTTTTGTGGGATAGAATCTTTAGGGTTTTCTGTATAAAGTATCATGCTATTTACAAACATTGAAAATTGTACTTCTTCTTCACCAATTGGGTGCCATTATTCCTTTTTCTTATCTGATCACTGTGGCTACGACTTCCAGTATTATATTGAATGAGAGTGGTGAGAATGGACATCCTTGTCTTATTCCTGACCTTAGGGGAAAGACTCTCAATTTATTGCCCTTGAGTATATTTGCTGTGGGTTTTTTATGTATGACCATTATTGTGTTGAGATATGTTTTCTCTAAATCTAATTTGTTGAAGGTTTTATCATGAATGGCTGTTGTACTTTGTCAAGGGCTTTTTCTGTATCTACTGAAATGATCATATGGTTTTAACCTTTTCTCTTACTGATGTAATTTATTACATTGATTGATTTATAAATAATGAGCCATCCTTGCATGCTGGGAATTAATTCCACTTGATCGTGGTCAATGATTTTTTAAATGTATTGTTGTATTTCATTTGCTAATGTTTTGTTGATAATTTCTGCATCTATATTCATCAGAGATATTAGCCTATAATTCTCTTTCTTTGTAGTTTCTTTGGTTGTTTTGGTATCAGAATAATGCTGGCCTCAGAATGAATTTGGAAGTTTCCTTCCTCTTCTACTTTTTGGAATAGTTTGAGAATGGGTATTAATTCTTCTTTAACTGTTTGATAGAATGCATCTGTGAAACCATCTGTTTCCGGACTTTTGTTTGTTGAGAGTTTTCTGCTAACTGATTCAATTTCACTGGGTAAAACAATGTTCAAATTTTCCATTTCTTCCTGATTCATTTTGGGGAGGTTGTATGTTTCTAGGAATTTATCTATTTCTTCTGGGTTGTCCTATATATTGACATATAATTTTTAATTATATTATCTTACCATCCTTTTTATTTCTGTGGTGTTGGTCATTATTTCTCCTCTTTCATTTCTGATTTTGTTTGAGTCCTCTCTCTCATTCCCTTTTTCTCTTTTTATCAGACTGGCTAGAAGTTTATCAATTAAAAAAATGAGAACAAAACAAAATAATTAATGAGAAAAAAAGGTTACTAATTCTATTGATCTTTCAAACCAGCTCCTGGTTTTATTGTACTTTTCTATTGTTTTGTTTGTTTTTTTAGTTTCTACTTCATTATTTCACCCCTAATCTTTATTATTTTTTTTCCTTCTACTAGTTTTGGGTTTTGTCTGTTCTTTTTCTAGCTCCTTCAGGTATAAGGTCAGGTTGTTTATTTGAGATTTGTCTTGCTTCTTGAGTTAGGCCCATATTGCTATAAACTTCCTCCTTAGAATAGCTTTTGGTGTATCCCAAAGACTTTGGACCATTGCGTTTTCATTTTCATTTGTCTCCATGTATTTTTTGTTTCCTCTTTGATTTCTTGGTTGCTCCATTCATTGCTCAGTAGAATGTTATTTAATTCCATGTGTTTGTGTTTTTTGCAGAATTTTTTTTTTTTCTTTTTTAGTGGTTGATTTCTAGTTTCAAAACATTGTGGTCAGAAACGATGCATATGTTTTTGACCTTTTTGTATTTATTGAGACTTGTTTTGTGGCCTAATATGTGACCTAGTCTAGAGAATCTTCCATGTGTACTTGAAAAGAATGGGTATTCTGTTCTTTTAGGATGGAATTTTCTGCACATATCTGTTAAATCCATCTAGTCCAATGTGTGATTCAAAGCCACTACTTCTTTGTTGATTTTCTGTTTAGATGATCTGTCCATTGATGTAAGTGGGGTATTAGAGTTCCTACTATCATTGTGTAGTTCCTTTATGTTTGTTATTGACTGAGTGTTCCATGTTGTGTGCATAAATATTTATAATTGTTTTGTCTTCTTGTTTGTCTCCTTTAAGATAATAATGTCCTTCTTTTTGTCTTTAAGACAAAAACTTTAAGACAAGTTTTTGTCTTAAAGTCTATTTTGTCCAATATAAGTATTGTTACCTTGACTTTCTTTTCATATCCATTTGCATGATAAATGCTTCTCTATCCTTTCACTTTCAATCTGTAGGTGTCTGAAATGAGTCTCTTGTAGGAAGCATATGGATAAGTTTTTTTTAAATCCATTCTATAACCCTAAATGTTTTAATTGGACTGTTTAGTCCATTTACATTCCCAGTAATTATTGATAGTTATATATATATTGCCATTTTGTTTCTCGTTTTATGGTTGTTTTTGTAGTTCTTCTCTGTTTCTTTCTTCCTTTGCTCTCCTCTCTTAAACAGTTGGTTGGATTTCTTTAGAGATATATTTGGATTCCTTTGTCTTTAGTTTGGTATATCTATTACTAGTTTTTTATTTGTGGTCTTAAACGGTTAGATTTCTTTAGAGATATATTTGGATTCCTTTGTCTTTAGTTTGGTATATCTATTACTAGTTTTTTATTTGTGGTTATCTTTGTGTTTGTATATAATATCTTCTGCATAGTGCAGTCTATATTAAGTTGATGATCACTTAAGTTTAAACCCATTCTTATTGCTCTCCCTGCCATGTTTCAGATACATGGTGTCATACTTTGCATCCTTTTATTTTGTGTGTCTCTTGACTGATTTTTATAGATATAGTTCTTTTTAACACTTTTGTGGTTCCTACTTTTCTTAGTTTTACTTATGATCTTCCCTTTCACTAATAGTCCTCCTTTTGTAGTGCTGGTTTAGTGGTGATGAATCTCTTTAGTTTTTGTTTGTCTAGGAAACTATATATCCTTCTATTCTTTATGAATATGAAGGCTTGGTGGATAGAGTGTTCTTGGATGCAGATTTTTTTTCTTCTTTCAGCACTTTGAATATATAATGCCACTCCTTTCTGGCCTGCAAAGTTTCTGCTAAAAATCAGCAGCAGGGCCACCTGCATGGCTCAGTCATTTGGGTGTCTACCTTTGGCTCAGGTCATGATCCTGGGTCATAGGAATAAGTACCTCAATCAGGCTCCTTGCTCAGCAGGGAGCCCACTTCTCCCTCTGCCTGCTGCTCTCCCTGCTTACACTTTCCCTGTCTATTTCTGACAAATAAGTAAAATATAAATAAAATAATATCAGCTGGTAGCTTTATGGGTTTTTTGCTTTTTTTTTTAAATTTTTTTAAATTTTTTATTTTTTATAAACATATATTTTTATCCCCAGGGGTACAGGTCTGTGAATCACCAGGTTTACACACTTCACAGCACTCACCAAAGCACATACCCTCCCCAATGTCCATAATCCCACCCCCTTCTCCCAACTACCTTCCCCCCAGCAACCCTCAGTTTGTTTTGTGAGATTAAGAGTCACTTATGGTTTGTATCCCTCCCAATCCCATCTTGTTTCATTGATTCTTCTCCTACCCACTTAAGCCCCCATGTTGCATCACCACTTCCTCATATCAGGGAGATCATATGATAGTTGTCTTTCTCTGCTTGACTTATTTCGCTAAGCATGATACGCTCTAGTTCCATCCATGTTGTCGCAAATGGCAAGATTTCATTTCTTTTGATGGCTGCATAGTATTCCATTGTGTATATATACCACATCTCTTTATCCATTCATCTGTTGATGGACATCTAGGTTCTTTCGATAGTTTGAATATTGCGGACATTGCTGCTATAAACATTCGGGTGCACGTGCCCCTTCCGATCACTACGTTTGTATCTTTAGGGTAAATACCCAATAGTGCAATTGCTGGGTCATAGGGCAGTTCTATTTTCAACATTTTGAGGAACCTCCATGCTGTTTTCCAGAGTGGCTGCACCAGCTTGCATTCCCACCAACAGTGTAGGAGGGTTCCCCTTTCTCAGCATCCTCGCCAGCATCTGTCATTTCCTGACTTGTTGATTTTAGCCATTCTGACTGGTGTGAGGTGATATCTCATTGTGGTTTTGATTTGTATTTCCCTGATGCCGAGTGATATGGAGCACTTTTTCATGTGTCTGTTGGCCATCTGGATGTCTTCTTTGCAGAAATGTCTGTTCATGTCCTCTGCCCATTTCTTGATTGGATTATTTGTTCGTTGGGTGTTGAGTTTGCTAAGTTCTTTATAGATTTTGGACACTAGTCCTTTATCTGATATGTCATTTGCAAATATCTTCTCCCATTCTGTCAGTTGTCTTTTGATTTTGTTAACTGTTTCCTTTGCTGTGCAAAAGCTTTTGATCTTGATTAAGTCCCAATAGTTCATTTTTGCCCTCGCTTCCCTTGCCTTTGGCGATGTTCCTAGGAAGATGTTGCTGCGGCTGAGGTCAAAGAGGTTGCTGCCTGTGTTCTCCTCAAGAGTTTTGAAGGATTCCTTTCTCACATTGAGGTCCTTCATCCATTTTGAGTCTATTTTCGTGTGTGGTGTAAGGAAATGGTCCAATTTCATTTTTCTGCATGTGGCTGTCCAATTTTCCCAACACCATTTATTGAAGAGGCTGTCTTTTTTCCATTGGACATTATTTCCTGCTTTGTCGAAGATTAGTTGACTGTAGAGTTGAGGGTCTATTTCTGGGCTCTCTATTCTGTTCCATTGATCTATGTGCTTGTTTTTGTGCCAGTACCATGCTGTCTTGATGATGACAGCTTTGTAATAGAGCTTGAAGTCCGGAATTGTGATACCACCAACTTTGGTTTTCTTTTTCAATATCCCCTTTGCTATTCGAGGTCTTTTCTGGTTCCATATAAATTTTAGAATTATTTGTTCCATTTCTTTGAAAAAGATGGATGGTACTTTGATAGAAATTGCATTAAATGTGTAGATTGCTTTAGGTAGCATAGACATTTTCACAATGTTTATTCTTCCAATCCAGGAGCATGGAACATTTTTCCATTTCTTTGTGTCTTCCTCAATTTCTTTCATGAGTACTTTATGGTTTTCTGAGTACAGATTCTGTGCCTCTTTGGTTAAGTTTATTCCTAGGTACTTATGGTTTTGGGTGATATTGTAAATGGGATTGACTCCTTAATTTCTCTTTCTTCTGTCTTGTTGTTGGTGTAGAGAAATGCAACTGATTTTTGTGCATTGATTTTATATCCTGACACTTTACTGAATTCCTGTACAAGTTCTAGCAGTTTTGGAGTGGAGTCTTTTGGGTTTTCGACATATAGTATCATATCATCTGCGAAGAGTGATAATTTGACTACTTCTTTGCCGATTTGGATGCCTTTAATTTCCTTTTGTAGTCTGATTGCTGAGGCTAGGACCTCCAGTACTATGTTGAATAGCAGTGGTGATAATGGACATGCCTGCCGTGTTCCTGACCTTAGCAGAAAAGCTTTCAGTTTTTCTCCATTGAGAATGATATTTGCAGTGGGTTTTTCATAGATGGCTTTGATGATATTGAGGTATGTGTCCTCCATCCCTACACTTTGAAGAGTTTTGATCAGGAAGGGATGCTGTACTTTGTCAGTTGCTTTTTCAGCATCTATTGAGAGTATCATATGGTTCTTGTTCTTTCTTTTATTGATGTGTTGTATCACATTGACTGATTTGCGGATGTTGAACCAACCTTGCAGCCCTGGAATAAATCCCACTTGGTTGTGCTGAATAATCCTTTTAATATACTGTTGAATCCTATTGGCTAGTATTTTGGTGAGAATTTTCGCATCTGTGTTCATCAAGGATATTGGTCTGTAGTTCGATTTTTTGATGTGATCCTTGTCTGGTTTTGGGATCAAGGTGATGCTGGCCTCATAAAATGAGTTTGGAAGTTTTCCTTCCATTTCTATTTTTTGGAACAGTTTCAGGAGAATAGGAATTAGTTCTTCTTTAAATGTTTGGTAGAATTCCCCCGGGAAGCCGTCTGGCCCTGGGCTTTTGTTTGTTTGGAGATTTTTAATGACTGTTTCAATCTCCTTACTGGTTATGGGTCTGTTCAGGCTTTCTATTTCTTCCTGGTTCAGTTGTGGTAGTTTATATGTTTCTAGGAATGCATCCATTTCTTCCAGATTGTCAAATTTGTTGGCGGAGAGCTGCTCATAGTATGTTCTTATAATAGTTTGTATTTCTTTGGTGTTAGTTGTGATCTCTCCTCTTTCATTCATGATTTTATTTATTTGGGTCCTTTCTCTTTTCTTTTTAATAAGTTGGGCCAGGGGTTTATCAATCTTATTAATTCTTTCAAAGAACCAGCTCCTAGTTTCGTTGATTTGTTCTATTGTTTTTTTGGTTTCTATTTCATTGATTTCTGCTCTGATCTTTATGATTTCTCTTCTCCTGCTGGGCTTAGGGTTTCTTTCTTGTTCTTTCTCCAGCTCCTTTAGGTGTAGGGTTAGGTTGTGTACCTGAGACCTTTCTTGTTTCTTGAGAAAAGCTTGTACCACTATATATTTTCCTCTCAGGACTGCCTTTTTTGTGTCCCACAGATTTTGAACCGTTGTATTTTCATTATCATTTGTTTCCATGATTTTTTTCAATTCTTCTTTAATTTCCCGGTTGACCCATTCATTCTTTAGAAGGATGCTGTTTAGTCTCCATGTATTTGGGCTCTTTCCAAACTTCCTTTTGTGGTTGAGTTCTAGCTTTAGAGCATTGTGGTCTGAAAATATGCAGGGAATGATCCAAATCTTTTGATACCGGTTGAGTCCTGATTTAAGACCGAGGATGTGATCTATTCTGGAGAATGTTCCATGTGCACTAGAGAAGAATGTGTATTCTGTTGCTTTGGGGTGAAATGTTCTGAATATATCTGTGATGTCCATCTGGTCCAGTGTGTCGTTTAAGGCCTTTATTTCCTTGCTGATCTTTTGCTTGGATGATCTGTCCATTTCAGTGAGGGGAGTGTTAAAGTCCCCTACTATTATTGTATTATTGTTTATGTGTTTCTTTGATTTTGTTATTAATTGGTTTATATAGTTGGCTGCTCCCACGTTGGGGGCAGAGATATTTAAAATTGTTAAATCTTCTTGTTGGACAGACACTTTGAGTATGATATAGTGTCCTTCCTCATCTCTTATTATAGTCTTTGGCTTAAAATCTAATTGATCTGATATAAGGATTGCCACTCCTGCTTTCTTCTGATGTCCATTAGCATGGTAAATTCTTTTCCGTCCCCTCACTTTAAATCTGGAGGTGTCTTCGGGTTTAAAATGAGTTTCTTGGAGGCAACATATAGATGGGTTTTGTTTTTTTATCCATTCTGATACCCTGTGTCTTTTGACAGGGGCATTTAGCCCCTTAACATTCAGGGTAACTATTGAGAGATATGAATTTAGTGCCATTGTATTGCCTGTAAGGTGACTGTTACTGTATATGGTCTCTGTTCCTTTCTGATCTACCACTTGTAGGCTCTCTCTTTGCTTAGAGGACCCCTTTCAATATTTCCTGTAGAGTTGGTTTGGTGTTTGCAAATTCTTTCAGTTTTTGTTTGTCCTGGAAGCTTTTAATCTCTCCTTCTATTTTCAACGATAGCCTGGCTAGATATAGTATTCTTGGCTGCATGTGTTTCTCATTTTGTGCTCTGAAAATATCATGCCAGCTCTTTCTGGCCTGCCAGGTCTCTGTGGATAAGTCAGCCGCCATTGTATGTTACAGACTTCTTTTCCCGGGCTGCTTTCAGGATTTTCTCTTTGTCACTGAGACTTGTAAATTTTACTATTAGGTGACAGGGTTTGGGCCTATTCTTATTGATTTTGAAGGGTGTTCTCTGAACCTCCTGAATTTTGATACTCGTTCCCTTTGCCATATTGGGGAAATTCTTCCCAATAATTCTCTCCAGTATACCTTCTGCTCCCCTCTCTCTTTCTTCTTCTTCTGGAATCCCAATTATTCTAATGTTGTTTCGTCTTATGGTGTCACTTATCTCTCGAATTCTCCCCTCATGGTCCAGTAGCTGTTTGTCCCTCCTTTGTTCAGCTTCTTTATTCTCTGTCATTTGGTCTTCTATATCACTAATTCTTTCTTCTGCCTCATTTATCCTAGCAGTGAGAGCCTCCATTTTTGATTGCACCTCATTAATAGCTTTTTTGATTTCAACTTGGTTAGATTTTAGTTCTTTTATTTCTCCAGAAAGGGCTTTTATATCTCTCGAGAGGGTTTCTCTAATATCTTCCATGCCTTTTTCAAGCCCACCTAGAACCTTGAGAATTGTCATTCTGAATTCTAGATCTGACATATTACCAATGTCTGTATTGATTTGGTATCTAGCCTTTGGTACTGCCTCTTGTTCTTTTTTGTGTTTGAATTTTTCCGTCTTGTCATTTTGTCCAGAAAAGAGTTATGAAGGAGCAAGTAAAATACTAAAAGGGTGGCAACAATCCCAGGAAAATATGCTTTAACCAAATCAGAAGAGATCCCAAATCGTGAGGGGCGATAAAGGGGATAAAAAGAAGTTCAAAAAGGAAGAAAGAAGGGGCGCCTGGGTGGTTCAGTGGGTTAAGCCTCTGCCTTCGGCTGAGGTCATGATCTCAGGGTCCTGGGATGAAGCCCCGCATCAGGTTCTCTGCTCAGCAGGGAGCCTGCTTTCTCCTCTCTCTCTGCCTACCTCTCTACCTACATGTAATCTGTCTGTCAAATATATAAACCAAAAATCTTAAAAAAAAAAAAAAGGAAGAAAGAAAAAAAAAGAAAGAAAAGAAAAGAATTTTAAAAAAGAAAACGAATAAAGAAAAATATAAAGAAAAAATATATATATATATATTAGATAAACTAGTTAAAAAAAACGTTAAAAAAGAAAAGGTTTAAAGTTAAAAAAAAAATTTTACCAGGAGGCGAGGAAAAAAAAAAATGAAAAAGATAAAAATTAAATTAACTGCAAGACTAAAAAAAAATCACAGGGAGAAAGCCATGAGTTCCGTGCTTTGCTTTCTCCTCCTCTGGAATTCCGCTGCTCTCCTTGGTATTGAAACCGCACTCCTTGGTAGGTGAACTTGGTCTTGGCTGGATTTCTTGTTGATCTTCTGGGGGAGGGGCCTGGTGTCGTGATTCTCAAGTGTCTTTGCCCCAGGCGGAATTGCACTGCCCTTACCAAGGGCCAGGCTGAGTAATCCGCTCGGGTTTGCTTTCAGGAGCTTTTGTTCCCTGAGCACTTTCCGTAGAGTTCTGGAGAACGGGAATACAAATGGCGGCCTCCTGGCCTCTGGCCCAGAGGAGCCGAGAGCCCGGGGCCCCACTCCTCAGTGCGCCCTCAGAGAACAGCGCCCAGTTATTCCTGTGTGCCTGACCTCCAGCCGTGCTCCAAGCTCACTGAGTCTGTGGCTGGTTCAAGGTAACACCGAGCTGTGAGCTTACTGTCATCTCTGTCTCTGTAGCTGGTTTTCCTGTTCCTATACCCCCAAGCTCTGCGACACTCAGACACCCCCGATCCTTCTGTGACCCTGCGGGACCTGAGGCCACGCTGACCTCGCGTGGGCTTCGCCCTGGTTTAGCCTCTGGAGCGATGTCCCTCAGTGGAACAGACTTTTAAAAGTCCTGATTTTGTGCTCTGTTGTTCC